>NC_090732.1:16555823-16605823 GCF_036898095.1 Palaemon carinicauda
CCATTGTTCTCTAGTCTTGGGTAGTGCCATAGCCTCTGTACCATGGTCTTACACTGCCTTGGGTTAGAGTTCTCTTGCTTGAGGGTACACTCGGGCACACTTTTCTATTTAGTTCCTCTTCCTCTTGTTCTCTTTAAAGTTTTTATTGTTTAAATAGGAAATATTTATTTGAATATTGTTACTATTCCTAAAATATTTTATTTTTCCTTATTTCCTTTCCTCACTGGGCTATTTTCCCTGTTGGGGCCCCTGGGCTTATAGCATCCTGCTTTTCCAACTAGGGTTGTAGCTTAGCATTTAATAATAACAATAATAATAATAATAATAATAATAATAATAATAATAATAATAATAATAATAAAACTAATATTTTAATACAGATGAAAACGTTTAATTTACATCTGTTTCACTGCATTGTGTGCCAAAATGTATCCTATTTTCCTTATGAGAAATAAAATCAACTTTATAGTTCCATACCTATTTTTCTTAATTAGACTAAAAAAGAATTTAAAAATATCAAAGTTTAATGGACATCTAAAAAAAACTATAATCACATCACGGCAAAATTTACCCAAAAAAATCCCTCTGTAAATACAGAAAGAGGAAGAAGCAGAGAAATAAATCAAAGAGCAGAGCCACCAATCCCATCGTAAAGTACGTGATCAAAACAAGAAATGAATCTGTCATGGCCGCCCGAAAACAATACCTATTGAAAGACAACCAATTCCAACAAACCTGGTCTCACCTTCTGATCTTTAGGACCATAAATCCATCAAGACCTTCTTGCATCCTCTGTTTTTTCTTTATTTCTTTTCACAAGCTCTACGATTTTATTCAGGCTATGCGAATTACAACGACCGTCGCCCGGATTTATTGGTTCCGTTGTAGCTGCGGGATATATCGATATATGGAACTGTTATAGGATGTATCTTGGCTATTAGTTCATCATCATCATCATGATTATCATTATTATTATTATTGTTATTATTATTATTATTAGCTAAGCAGGATGCTATAAACCCAGGGGCTCAAAGTGAAAAAATGGTAACTTTTTGTAACTAACTTCAAACGGAAATGCTGACATAATGAAATCTTTTAGGCTATTTGAATCTAATTTTCTTGGCAAATCCTCTTGGTGAAAAAAAATAACACTTGTAAATCCATTTATTTTTGCAGTTGTCTTATTGATAAATTGGTTTCATATAAATGCATAAAACAATGCTAATACTAATCTATAATGAATTATTTACTTTTGCAGTTCCTTTTATTGATAAATTGGTTTCATATAGATGCATAAAACAATGCTACAATTTATCAATAATGAATTATTTTTTTATTTCACAAGTTGTTTGATTGATAAATTGGTTTCATATAAATACATAAAACAGTGCTAATATTTATAAATAATGAATTATTATTTACTTCTGCAGTTTATTATTGATAAATTGGTTTCATAAAAATGCATAAAAGAATGCTTCAATTCATCAATAACGAATTATTTTTTCTTTAACGTGGTAATTTTAAACAACCAAATCCTAATTGCTTCTGCAATTTTCATCTTTTTGTTACAATTCTAAAATTCACATATTTTCTCAGTCGCCGCCGCCGCCGCCGCCTTTGGTAAATAGCAAAACCATGACCATTTATAATGATTACGAGGTTGGTGGTAGTTAGTGAGGTCACCTTTGTACATTATTTCATTTTATTTTTGGTAATAACTAAATAGAAACTGTTTTCATTTTAGTATGAACCGAAAACGTTTCATTTTATTTCTGTTATCAACAAAAAAAAATCTATTAGATTTAATTTTGGGTATTATCCCGCCCAAAATAATCTTAGTTTTATATTTGATATTGAAAAAAAAAAATAATAAATACAAAAAAAAAAAAAAATCTTCATTTCTGGTATCAACCCCCAAAAGAAATTATTGGTATTAACTCCCAAAAAAATATTTTACTTCATTTTGGTATTAACCAAAAATATTTTTGTCACTAGCCAAAAAAATATCTAATTCTATTATTGCTATTAACCGGCTTCCTCTCCTTACCATCGGAAATGTCTGCAGAGCAAATAAACAATAATCTGAAGAAAATGTGCAAAGAACACAATCATCCGAGCAAAAAATTGGCATGAACTTCCTCCTTGGAGATTACTCGAGGACACAATAAATTCCAATTATCAGAATCGTGTTCCACCGAAGAAAAACAACAGCACGCTTTTACGGTATCTGTCCCTTGACACGTAAAGTGATGAGAACGGTACCGACAAAGATGAAAATTAAAACCGAAAAAGATGAAAATTAAAACCAAAAAAGACGAAAATTAAAACCATCAAAATTAATGGATGCTATTCATTATCGATTTTGGAAATTAGATGAGAGTATCTAGAAGCAATTATATTTGCAATAACTTTGAAAAAATACACTCTTTAAATTGCATTAATTCAGAAACTTTCAAGATTTCTTCCATAATATTATGGATGGTAATTTATTTATTTCTCTCTCTCTCTCTCTCTCTCTCTCTCTCTCTCTCTCTCTCTCTCTCTCTCTCTCTCTCTCTCTCTCTCTCTCTCATATATCCTGATATATATATATATATATATATATATATATATATATATATATATATATATATATATACATATATATATAATATAAATATATATATATATATATATATATATATATGTATATATATATATATATATATATATATATATATATATATATATATATATATATGCACACACACAAGTATGTGTGTGTTTGTGCATAACGAGTATTCACTTACTCATATGTGGAAAAGTATGTATTTCCAGGTTCACGAAAAAAAAAAAAAAATTACTTGCTCGGAGAATACACAGTTTCAATTCAATCAATTATATTCACTTTTGTGTTCGTGTTTTCCTATCTAAATACCTTTTATTGTAGTTGGCAGGATACTGGACCGTTATTATGCACAAAATTGACAAAATGCCGCTGCTTTAATAATACCAGATGGGAAACTTCATACACTAATACATTCGGACGAAAACCTTACAGATTATAGTACTTTTAATTACAAAGACCTTAATCGTAAGGCTCTTCCATATTGCAGCTCATGCGAAGTTATATCAAACCATTTCCCTTCCCACTGAAGTTTGTCGCACTGAAGAAGATTTGATCTAAAAGAAGTATATTAGTTTGTGGCATTGCACAAGATTCAAACTAAAGAAGTATGTTAGCCAATCGTTATATATATTTGCAAAAGCCATTGGATGATCAGTCTCCTAACAATATCAAGTTCCAAGAAAGTGAAAACAAGAGAGTCCTAACCTTAAAGAAATAGATAAGGGAGAAAAATCCAAATGTTAGAGGTGGGGAGGGGGGGGGGGGAACCAAGCGTCGAAAGTAGTCATTTAGTGATTGTTATTTTCTATTGAGTAAAATTAGAATGTTGTAGTTTTTATAGTCTATATAGGAAATATCTATTTTGGTGTTGTGGCTGTTCTTAAAATATTTTATTTTCCCTTGTTTCCTTTCTCCACGGGACTCTTTTCCCTGTTGGAGCCCTTCGGCTTATACAATAGATCCTGCTTTTCCAACTAGTGTTATTAAAGTTTAGCAAGCAATAATAATAATAATAATAATAATAATAATAATAATAATAATAATAATAATAATAATAATAATAATAATAATAATAATAATAATAATAATAATAATAATGACTGCAAGATCTTCCTTTAAACTTGTGTCTTTTTAAAAGTGTGAATGTCCGGGTGTCAAATACTATTTAATCAGATATCTAATTAAACCTCTTCTGTATTTACGAATGCTCTAAATATATAGTTTGGAGAGATATTTCTGAAGGTCTTTCCTTACTTTGTATTTGAATACAGATTGCAACACATTTCTGCTTCAACTGAATTCAATTAATTGTATCACTGACGGGGAATAATTGATATAACGGTAACTTTGAGCCCAGTAATATAGATACCAGTTTTATAAGGTTTGTGTTAACCATTGTTGATGCCAATTATCTTTTTATACTTTTTTTTTTATATAAACGAGCAATATCTTTGTTTTCAAACAAAGCGTAAGCAACATATTACAATTATTTTTAAAAAGTAAAAATCAATCTGGATAAGGTTTAATAATAGACACTCGATATATACTTAAAGATGACTCGTCAAAATCTTTTATGATTTTAAATTGAACAATTGAAACTCTTACAATGTTAATCCAATTCTGTAATCAGAGCCATTTCGTATATACAAAGGTTTAGAACACAAATATGCCATGAACAAATCAATAAGTTGTGATACCTATAATACTGAATTAAGAAAATCTTCATACATTATAAAAGGCTCTTATTTTATCGTATCGAAATAGTTCTGGTATCGCAACATAAATTAAGACTTTTTCCATAAGCAGTATTTATAGAATTACGATATATATATATATATATATATATATATATATATATATATAATGTAGTATATACATACATACATATATATATATATAAATAATGTGTGTGTTTATATATATATATATATATATATATATAAATATATATATATATATATATATATATATATATATATATATAGTATATTCATACATATATATATAATGTGTGTTTATATATATATATATATATATATATATATATATATATATATATATATATACAGTATATATATACAGTATATATATATATATATATATATTATATATATATATATATATATATTTAATATATATATATTTAATATATATATATATATATATATATATTTATATATATATATATATTTATATATATATATATATATAACAAATGCAGCCGTTTCCAATCCCCTGCAGGACAAAGGGCTCAGAAATGTCCTTATTCGTGTTTGGTTTTGGACAGTTTTTATCACCACGCTGGTCACTGCGGATTGGTGATGGTGGAAGACTTTAGTCTGAACGCTCACATTAAACCAACCTAATATGGGTGGCCCTGACTAGTACAACTTAGCTGATAATAGCGATACACAAAGCCCTTCGCCATCACACACACACACACACACACACACACACATATATATATATATATATATATATATATATATATATATATATATATATATATATATATATATGTATGTATAATTAGTACTCAATATAAGAACATAAGTGCAACATATGGATACATATACTGTACACTAAATTATGCCCATAAAAATTGCTGAATAAGTAGTATTAACATTATTCACTCAAAACGAAGGAAAAACTATAAAATTGGAAATAGCGTACATTTGAAAAGAAATATTCAATGCATGTGACATTACCATACAGAAATATTAAAAAGTGGGCAAAAAGTTAACACACCAAGTACAAAACTGCTAAATAAAAAAAAGAAAAAAAAACTTAACTAATGAAAATAAAGAAGTTAAGATTTCAAGCAGATACTTACAAGTTCTACATTTCCGCCTTTCGAAAACGCTCATTAGGCTTACCTGCAAACGAGAAATAAATGAAAAACAATTAACTGGCAATAAAAATATATAGGTCAAGTCATTTATGCATGCTAACCATTTCTAGCCTCTCTCTCTCTCTCTCTCTCTCTCTCTCTCTCTCTCTCTCTCTCTCTCTCTCTCTCTCTCGCTCTCTCCTTGTTCGTTAAAAACATATATGAGTAAATACATCTCTGAAAGCTTAGGAGGATAACAACAATTAATCCCTCTCTCTCTCTCTCTCTCTCTCTCTCTCTCTCTCTCTCTCTCTCTCTCTCTCTCTCTCTCTCTCTCCTTGTTCGTTAAAAACATATATGAGTAAATACATCTCTGAAAGCTTAGGAGGATAACAACAATTAATCCCTCTCTCTCTCTCTCTCTCTCTCTCTCTCTCTCTCTCTCTCTCTCTCTCTCTCTCTCCTTGTTCATTAAAAACATATATGAGTAAATACATCTCTGAAAGCTTAGTAGGATAACAACAATTAATTCCTGCTCTTCCCCATGAGGAGCCGAAAGAGGAAAATTCCAGGTGTCCGCATAATTTGCCACAGACCAGAGGAAGCACCACATTCTCATAATTTAGCTGTTTACCTGCCTCTGGTCATAGACACATTAATTAAAAGCCAACTAGTGGAACACGTTGACTGACGCCTGCTTACCGCCATCGATGACGAAAGAGGCTAAAGTAAAAGGGGTAGGAGGAGGAAGAAGAGTTAATGAAAAAATAGTTTGAGGTATTAAGGAATAAAAGGTCGAAGAACAATTAACTACTATAAGGTTTCGAATAAACCATTAAAGCTTCTTTGACTGGTTTAAGGATCATATAACAGATTTGTTACTTCTGTGAATCTTCTTTCCCACCGTCATCTTACATTAATGGGTCGGTTGCATGACACGGCATCTCTAATGCATTCTGACAGAGGTATCCTCTGCCACCAAAACTCTTCTCTCAGTATCATCCTTCACCTATCTCGCCATCTGTTCTCTGTCTCCTTCTCGATCTTCTCCCCATGACGTTCTTCCCAAGCCCCGATCACTCCCTCCCCACCGTCCATCCTCAACACGTGCCCATCTCGGTAGTGTCACTCTTATCACTCCTGTAACATTACTACGCCTGCCATTCTTATTTCCTCCATTTTCAATCTTTCAAGCTGTGATATTCCCATAATCCACCTCAGCATTCGTATCTCTGTTCTCTCAAGCTTTGCTTCCTCTTTTCGTCTTAGAACCTACATTTCCAATGCATACATTAACATTAGTCGTTTTAATGTGCTATAAAACTCAACTTTGGGTTTCATTTGCCTTCTTTTCACATACCACTCCTGCTACCTCCTTCCATTTCCCCCAGGCTGCTTTTATCATGGTTTCAACTTCAGCCTCACATCCTACCTCTTACCTAATAGTAGATTCCAATTATGTAAATTATTCCACCTATTTTATACACGAGAGACTACTTTCATGCATGGCTATCCTGTCCCAACCTTTCTTACGACTCACGAATGGCAATTAAATAAAACTAAACTCTAGGTACCATCAATACTGAAAAAGTTCTGCCTGAGTCTGCTTTGTTCAAGTACAGTTGTAGTTTCCTAAAAATAATAATAAAAAAACTTTTATTTTCTCAAATATTTATAAAAATTAAGGAAACGGACCATCATAAATTACACAAAAGTGAATGGCGTACAAACTGTTCATCACGTGGGAACATCGTAGAACGGTTCATAATAACCGAAGCTCAATGGTTCAAAGGAACATATGATTATAAAGAAAATCCCATACTGGAGCTAATCCATCAACAGCGGAGAAGAATTGTCTGCCTTCTCTTGTGGTGACGAATATTGTACTTTTAAGTGGAACTACTTTTGATGAACATAGTAACAGGAAAGATCAATTTTATCTTAGTTCAATTAGTTCATTATGCATGTTGCATACGATTTTTCATAATTCTGACCATCCTTTACATTCGAGATCTTCCCGGACAATTCCATCCTGTTCGTAATACTAGGCATGCAGTTAATTCTAATAGTCAGACATTCTCCATCACGAGGCTCAATACTACACAGTATTCTAGAAGTTTTATTCCAGCTGTGACCAAATTGTGGAATGATCTTCCTAATCAGGTAGAAGAATAGATAGAACTTCAAAAGTTCAAAGTGTCAGCAACGGTTTTTATGCTGAACAGGCGGACATAAGTCTGTTTATAGTTTTATAGACATCTCTGTTTCGATGCTGTTACTATTTTTAAAATATTTTATTGTTAATTTTTTCTCATGTCGTTAATTTATTTCCTTATTTTCTTTTCACATTGGGCTATTTTTCCCTATTGAAGCCCTTGGGCTTATAGCATCTAGGGTTGTAGGTTAGCTAATAATAATAATAATAATAATAATAATAATAAATAATAAATAATAATAATAGTTGTGAATGAAGAGACTTTATATACAGCACATGGAACAGTTCCTGCTGTTTTCGTGCTTTACCTAAAGAATCCCCGGAGAAGGTTCGACAAATTTTATCAATAAGAATACATTATTCCTATGATGCAAAACGAAAAGGTAAGGAACATGTAAAAATCAGTTTCAAGATAAAGAAAGTACAGTATATATGGGAAAAAATCCATTTGCTAATAAAACAAACTAGGTCATTTTACGAGAAAGAAACGTTGTTTTTAGAGCCTACCTAACACAGGATCATATGATTGCTATTTGGGACCCTAAAATATTAACAAATAAAACTATATTTTAGCTTTTCCAGTCAAAATTCTCTAGAGATTTCTGTGGTTGTTTTATTTTTTCGACTATCACCACCAATTTTATTCAAAATACCAAGGAGGCTCTAAACTTGATAAAAATCTAACCGCACCTGAAATGGTATCATATAAAGCTTTTAAGATGTAAGCATTCATTCCCCAAATAACTTTATATATATACAGTATATATATACAGTATATATATACATACATATATATATATATATATATATATATATATATACATATATAAAATCATGATAAAATATCTGTTAATTATCATCTCATTTTAAGATCGAACCTTAGTCCCTTTAAATGAAAGGCATGGTCGCTATGAATCATAATACCAGAGCCTCTAAAAAATTCAGAATTCTTCATTTGAAAACGCTAGGGTTCGATCCCGATGTGAGGTGGAAATTTACATCTATGAATGTATATACACCAAGATATATATATATATATATATATATATATATATATATATATATATATATATACACATAAACAATACTTGTATCTATATGAAAGTAATTGTGGACACATGTTAAATTTACTATTCTACTTATTGAATCCTTATAGAGTCTTCCTTTCCTACTTACACTAGTAAACCGAATTATGATATTTATGTTATTTGCCTAACCGTATTCTTTCTTTCTTTCCTCATATAACTGAACCTCCCAATAACCTTTTCCAGATATTAGAACAAGTATTATACTTTCTATTATTCTCTGTTTTCCGTACGTTCAAATTGCAATGTCTTCTCTTTCTAAACAAAAAAAAATTCCGCGATATGTCGTTCTCAGGAGAAGAAAAAGAGAGAGAGAGAGAGAGAGAGAGAGAGAGAGAGAGAGAGAGAGAGAGAGAGAGAGAGAGAGAGAGAGAGAGAGAGAGAGAGAGAGAGAGAGGGGGAGATTTTCTAAGTCTATCTTTTAAATGTAGTACTACAATATTTAGGAAAACATCTAAACCTATTGATTTTCTACACGTCAAGTATTTCCAGCATGGACTTCAGTTAATTAAAACCAAACACCGGCCACCTCCCACGCCTAAACCCTCGGGCGCCAAATTCTTCTGTACAAAGGCGTGGCAGAAGACTGTTACTGTAAGAAAAAACTACATTTCTTACATATCCTTTTCTCTTAAATTCGCACGTGGCATCAACAGTGTTATATTTGGTTAGATCAAGTAAGCAAGTCGTATTACCCTTATCTATAAACGATTCACATTCAATACCGACCCTTCTATAGTAATCATAATCCATCGTGATATCCAACTGATGTATTTATTAAGCTTAAAATTAGCTTTTAATTCACAAATCGATGTGAATCTGCACCAACCAGCGTGGTGATGAAAACTGGCTAAACCCCAGATATGAATTGACACGCCTGAGGCTTTTGTCCCGCAGTGGTCTAGAAACAGCTGCATTTGTTGGAAGCCGCTGGACAAAATAGGAAGTAACATTTGTTTCAAAGAAAAAATACAATAAAACAATGAAACGTTCTTTACAATTTAAAGTACATTTAGTTCACAATAAAAAAAGATGAGCCCAAAGGTAAATGTATAAAAAACTATGCGACTAATAAGAAACAAGAATCTAAAATAAAATATAAATTGATCTCCCATTGTTACTAGGAATGGGTTTGATTTCATTATCAAAGTTCTAATGGTGGGAAAATAACGAATTACAGAGTTGCCTCGTTAAGTTTGGCTACTAGCCAGGATACTCTAATAAGGAATGGTTAAAATAGAGTTCGTATCTGAACCATTTTGCCAAATCGAGAGGTAGCTCATTCTTGAAGACTGCTAACACAGAGTCTGCTTCAAAAGACTATCAAAAGAGACAGAAGAGTAAAACGGCATGGATGGATTGTGGATTTATGCATTTGGGCTATATAGGCTGGCGCTAGGGCTTGACAGGCCATTAAACATCATAGTGCATCTAGAGTAAAACCCTACAGTTACACTCTTGGGTAAAAGTTACAAGAGGCTGAACAGAAAGATGGAAGAAAGGAAGCAGGAACAGATATAAAGTCGAAAGGCATACAAGAAGTGTGACTACGGGACAAAGGAACACTGCACTACATCCCGACGGGGTACAACGGTATGTCTGTAATCTACATGCAGCAAGCACCTACATACAAATGAAGAAGAATGCCCATCTACGTTTTCTTAGATCCACAACCGTTTTGGGAGTCAACATAAAAAGACGTTAAATGTTACAATCTAATTTAAAAATTGTCATTTCCTCCATCACGTCACATTGGTGACCTCTGGAATGTCTCGAACACCCAACCCACCTCCAAGCTCAACTCTTCGTTTACTACTCCGATGATGCCAAACACCGACCCTGACGCATCTGTCCACAATGCAATAGTGAGGTTCTCATCCATCAACAGCAGAGTTGCATTTGCTTGTTTTCTGTGCCCTGAAATTCAGTTTTGCATCAAGGAGGTGACCAGCTCAAGCACCAAAGCTGACTACGTCCTTGCTGTGATCCCTAACAACAAATTCCCAGAAATCTCTGACTGGCTTTGCAAGCAAAGGAACGCCACAAGAGAGTATGACGTCCTCAAATCATACCTCCTGGAGCAGTTCTCACCGTCACCAACCACCTGTGTAGCCAAGATTTTTCAACTTTCTCAACATCCCTTGGGGGAATCACAAAGCGTCGATGGCCTGCTGGGAAATTATTAGTATTGCTCGCCTTTAGCCTGCTGCAGACTGCTCTCCTCATGAATGAATGAGTTTTGGTTTTCTGGTCTCGTGATATTGAAGGTTATAGCTATCTATAAACTATAAAAGGCAGTTCAATTAAAAACCATACAAACAAACATAGTAGTATAAAACATAAATATCTTTGTGAACCTACTCCGTGCCCTTTGGGAACAATGCCTGCTGGAACCAGTGCAAGCCGCCCTTCTCGATGTTGACACATTTCTCATTAAGGCCCAATGGCAAGAGTTGACGCCCTCATGTACAGCCACTTACCCACTGTCAAGAACTGAATAAAAAAACTACCACTCCTGATGAAAGGGACATCAATACAACACAGACTGAAACTGAGGTAAATGTTGTAGGACATCAACACCTACCAGGTGACAAAGCCACTCACCACCTAACTATGCTATCCCTTGCTCGCACACCAATGTCCGTAATGACCACTGCATGACGCCCCTAGCCCTCAGATGTACCACTACCACTCCAGATTAGGGGCTGCTGCTAAGAAATGTGCTACTGGCTGCTTATGGTAAAAACAGTGTAAGTAGGCCATTGCGTGTGACAGTGGCCACCCCATAAACTCATCTCTTTTTTTTTTGCATGATTCAGGATCTAATATTCACTTTTTGATAGATACTGGTGCCTGTTATTCCCTTCTGTTTTATTTCCTCTTCATGGCACGACCTGTCACTCCAAGACTGCTGATGATTGCCAGGTGGGCGCCAATGGATCTGCTAAGCTCATCTAGGGTTACAATATGCTGACACTGTCGTTTAGGCTGCCAAGTACTTGTGGAATCTCCTTATCGCCAATGTTACACTGCCTTTCATCGGTATGGATTTCCATTCTCATTTCAACCTCCTTGTCAATGTTGCACATCAACACTTCAATGCTAGCTCTTACTCGTCCTTACCTTTATCACTTACTCCGTCCGACCTCACTCTACACATCAGAGCACCCACGGACGACTCTGCCCAACTCCTCACTTTAAATTCAGCCTTTTAATGAACTATGCCAGACACCCACGGTTCCCGCACGGTACTAACACCATATATAGACAAAGGGGCCCCTCAGCATTTGCAAGATTCAGACTTTCGGCACCAGACCATTTGGTAGCTGCTAAATGCACATTGCCTTTGGTTCCAAGGAGGGTGACATTCTTGGTCATTGCAATACTTCAGAGGGTGAGCAACCCCTCCTTGAGAAGCTATCAGCAATACAGAAATTTCCCAAGTCCTCGACTGTCAAAGTACTTTTATAGTTCTTAAACATAGTGAACTACTATGGCTCTCGCAAAGGCGAGCCAAGAAAGTTTCAGGAGGAAACTTTTTTCAATGTAAAGAAAGCCCTATCAACTTCTATGGCTCTCACTTTTTCTATACAAAGAGAGTCCTATCAACTGCTATAGCTCTCACCTTCCTCATGCCAACTGCACCCCTCCTACTCTCCACCAATGACAATGACGTTGCCGTCAGGACAGTACTCTAATAAATGATCAACAGAACGCCCCACTCTCTGGCCTTCTTCAGTAGAAAACTCTCCAATGTGAAATCTAGCTAGTCTAGCTTCAACCACAAACTGCTGATTGTGTATTTGGCTGTGAGTCACAACATCCATTTCTTAGAAGGCACATCTTTCGTCATTTGCATGGACCACATGCGCCTTGTGCACGTTTTCATTCAGCAGTCTGACTCCTGGTCCACTAGTCAGCACCAATACTTTTGCCATTTCTGAGTACAACTGTACCATTCAACACATTCAAGGAAAATTGAGCCCTGTTGCAGAAACACATTGGCCGCCGTACACCTGGGACTGGATTACAAGGCCATAGCTGAAGGTCACTGAAAGGACATAGAATGCCAAACCTGTGGGATATCCTGCGCTTCTCCCAATAACTCTACCATCACCCACATCTGTGATGTCAGTATAAGTAAATAAACACCATGGACTCTCATACCCGTTGCGCTGATCTACGGGACAGCTAATGATTTTGAAGTTCCAATGGCATGACATTACTAAAGTTGCAAGCATTGGGTCCGCACCTGTATTTCATGCCAAACTTCATAAGTACATCGACTCATGGATTAGCGTGTGGGCACTTTTTATCTACTCGAGAGTTGTTTTGCCCACCTCACAAGGACACCGTTACCTTTTCACAGCCACTGATCGCTCCAACTGCTGGACTGAAGCCAAACCCATGCAAGATCCAACATCTGCCTTATGTACTGCTGCCTTGTTCTGCATCCCAGAGGACATCACTTTCATCAGCGATGCCACTTTCACCTCTCAATTATGGACATCTTTAGGGTATCTCCCTACATCAAGACTACCGCTTACAACCCTGTAGTTAACGGAATAGGGAAAGTTTCCATTATACCCTAAAAGTAGCTTTGATGTCCCACTACGACGACTCCAGCTGGTTTTCATAACTTCCCTGTGTCCTCCTCTGATTGAGGACCATTTCCAAGGATACCATGGATGTTTCAACCATTGAAATGGTGTATGGCGACTCGGTCATCCCTGCAGATTTTTTTCCGCCCGCCATCACCTCAGATAATTTCCAATGGCTAAGTCAGGTTGTGGGTAAATTTACCCCGTCGTCAAGACTTACTAGCCTCCATCAAAGTAGCATAGACCGAAAGACCTACACACCGCAACACACATCTTCATGACCACCAAAGCTTGCAAGCCTCCTCTTACCACCTCATATATGGCCCATTCATTGTCTTCCGTCGTAATCCAAAAACTTTCCACCTCAACGTTTGTGGTAAAGAGGATTGGATCACCAGTAATCACATTAGACCTGCCTATCTTTTTTGCAAGACATCCAGCCAAAAGTATGCCAGCTGGTTGCCTTCTTTAGAATGTATCTCTGTTTCAGGGGGGAGCCATGTAATGCAGCATGAAATGTACATAAAATTGAAGAAGGATGCCCAGTCAACACTTTCATCGACATTACAACAGTTATTGAAGTTTATGTAAGAAGTCGTTAAATGTAACAGGCAAATTGAAACTATTCTCACTCAATTATTATGTTTATCTACTTTTATGCCAATATCAACCTTATTGACAAATACCATTGATTGTAAATACACACTTGTTACCCTTATTTGAACCCAATACCGGCGTTGTCTGTAAACAGTTAGTTGTCGAGTTGCTGTCCTTACCTCAGTACTTCCTCCACTCACGTAAAATGTCCACCTCATCATTAAGACGTGTTATATATTGATAGTTTGGTAATTATACACTATCAAACCATTTCTACGTACCACTGAAATATAGCTTGTTGTAGTACTTCCAAACTCTTAAAACAATATTTAGACCTTTTCATGTATGGACTTTTCTTTTTATATTTCCATGGCCCAATTATCCAGACTTATTGCATCTAAATGAAAGAGATTGTTTCTAATTGAGCAAAGTATCTGACTAATTTGTACAATAACATTGAAGCTATAATGTCACTTTTAGTCACAAAGCATGACTTACTATTTTGCAAGTATTCTGAGGACAGTACCATTGTTTCTGGTCTAAATTCAGTACACCGTTCAGTTTGAGCCTTCTCAAAATGGAAAAGTGTGACTTTCATTCTAAATCTCAGACAAATAATTCCCTTTTCAGGACAAGGTCGCAGCTTCTATGCACTTCAGTAGTTTCTTTATCAGTACTCTGACAGTAGAGCAACAGGTTTTACGGTGCCACACGATTCCCAATCATGCAGGGCAATGAGAGAGAGAGTTGTTCTTTTTGATTTTCTGACTTCATGGGAACATTCCAAGGATCACTTACAGTACATTAACCAACCCCCCCCCCCCCCCCCCACCAATCTAGGAAGTGGAGAGCATTCTAATGTGGTAACAGTATATAATCTAACCACAGTGTCGCTTCAACATATAGCAGTGTGTCTGATCTATTTTCTCCTTATTACTGAATTATCTAAGGAGTTACGAGTAAAAATACGTAATATTCGTGTATCTAATTTCTCTGTACACTTTTCTTTAGGATCAGAAGGTGCATTTTGTGCGATGTTACAGTTTGACACGTTTTTTGTGTCAAAAAAGCAGATATACCTCTTCGGGATTGAGTTCCCACATACATATTTCAATATAATTGAATTGACTTTATAACAACTGATGTGTTTACCCTTAGGGCAGAATATTGCGCTTGGGAATGCAATTATTCAAATTCACCTTAACTCTAGAAATAATCTCAACCAATATTTCATATCAAATGTTGACATCATACATACTATCTACATTAGTGTTCCTAAAAAAATATCAAGATATCACTTCCAAAAATGATTATAAATGGCGTATGGATAAATGCTTGCTATGAACACAATTTGATACAATCGTAAGCAAGATATTCCCCCAACATAAATCATCACTAATGTGCATGGCCGTCATGTGTGAAGGCAAGACGAAAAAATTTGTCACGTTAATCAATTATACGGCTTACAATAACACGAATTACCTATTACGTACATTTGGGGATAACCGGTAGGGATGCAAACCAGATTTATGAGACCGTTACTTGGCTCCTGACAAAAACGAGATTTTCTATTTTTTTTTTTTTTAACCAGAAATTTTTTTTTTTTTTTATAGACCAAGCATTCTGCCTCTTACAGCAAAAACTAGAAATTCATGTGATGACTTTGATGACAACTAGAAATGATAGAATGGTAATCGTCTTTTGGGGAACGAGCTGACGTCAAATCTTACATCAATCGTATGGAAAACATACACATGGTGAACTAAAATATATAAATTTACATTGTTAATTCGCTCTATTTGACATCTTCCACGGTATAAAATTAGACCTAAGGATATATACGGCACATAAGAATTACCCGATTTCCTTTGGAAATTACGAAATTTACTAATTAAATTAGTTTAGTATGTATAATATAGAATGGCACAATTTATTAATACAAAAAAAACTGTAGTTTTAGACAGTAAAAGCATCGAAGAATTACCATAAATTAATTATTTATTCTAGTACGATTTGAAGAAATGCATAAGCAACTTGAAGAGCATTAAAATTTATAATAAACTCTTACACTTAAATTTCAATAAGGCCTCCGCATTAGTTCCGTAGGCTCGTCTGTGGCCGGTCTGCTTTTAAAAAATAAGTGAGAAATGATCGGACAGCATCAATCTGTTTGCAAAACAGTCACTTCCTCAAATAGAAAATTAGCTTTTTATTCTATTTACACATGTTATAACCGGCAATAGTCTATTAATCATAGAACCAAGCATAGATTGCGATTAAACATTCATCCTTTATCTATAGACAGTGAAAATAGTTTATTTGCTCTTTTATTATCATAAGTGTCTATCATAAGAATCTAAATAAATCACATCGAAGTATGTAAAATCATCAAACCTTCAAATTATAGGAGAAATATAAAATGGGGAATGAAGATACTGCAAGCATCATTGCAAGCTCCTCAACTTAATTATAATAAAATCAAAACATTATTCTCTTGTCATGAGTAGTGCCATATCCTCTTTACCATGGTCTCCCACTACCCTGGGAGAGAGTTCTCTTGCTTGAGGGTGCACTATACTATGTTTTCATATTTCCTTTCCTCAGTGGGCTATTTTCCCTTGGGCTTATAACATCCATCTTTTCCAGTTAGGGTTGTAGCTTACCTAATAATAATAATAATAATAATAATAATAATAATAATTAGTCGAGAAATAAGGCAAAAGTAGGGATAGTATAGGTAAACAAGTACTATTAAATACAGAGAAAGCATTCAAAAGAAGTTTTCTTCAAGAATGTAATAAGATATGACCCAGGTCCCGTGTCACGCACGCTAATCTTCTATGAAGCGAGAATCGTCCAAATATTGTCAGCAGGACCTAAAAGCCATACTGCTATAGAGAGGCGAAGTATTAGGAAAAGAGTATTATCAAAGACGATGCAATCACAAAGAACGAATATATAACTAAGAAATGACAATAAAATGGAGGAATTTTCAGCAATTGACTGCTAATGGTTCAGAAGTAATAGCGAGCGTTATATCAAGTAATATAACTAAATTACATAAAATATCCATGTTAACTTTACGTTCTGGAACAAATGGATATGAAAACAATGGGGGGCAAGAGACAAGCACACGGTTTTAAACCTTGGTTCTAAGATCATGATTCGTTATTTTACATTATTTTACACCTGAGCGATACCAAAGATGATCTACAATATACCGGGCCTATCAAAACAGATTTTCAGTTCATGAATTAGTTTTAGATTAACAATAATTCGGATATTGCAACATTACTGTGTCATTTCAAAGAGAGGAGGATGACTTCTTCCACTCTCAAGTTCTAATTGAAACTCGTTGAATTTTAGCTTTTTTTTCCAGCATTCCAAACGATCTTCTGAACTTATACCTATTTTAAATTACTTTTCCAGATACGGATCGGATAATTGGTATTTCATTTCAAGGCAAGTCATTAACACGAAGACTCATATAACCTAAAACAACGATTATGTAATTCCAAAGAACTGATCATTGTAAATGTTATGATAAAAGATAACCTCAACTAGATATCCGAAGTCAATCAATGCAATTACATACGCAGTTGATATAATTAACATAGAAATAATTTCTGTGACGTCTTTGTGTAAAAGTAAAAAAGAAGATCAAAGTAGGTCATAAACAACTGGCTTTGATTACATTCTTTAGGTCTCGTAAGTCTGTAAATGTCGGTCAGTGGCAATAACTAACCCGAACATTTATATATAAAAAAAATTCAACCTCATAAAGAATCTTTTAGACGAGACAGACACCTGCATTCCATTGCAATACTAATCATAAGGTGCCCACACTGGCAAAGGGTTAATTATACCACATATATGCGGTATAGCTTCACCCCTTCAACAAGTAGGCCCCGACTCTCCTTTTAGCCAAACATTAAGTGACAAAAACTGGTTTTCCACTAACGGTATGACCAGAGAAGTAACTACCACCGGCATAAATCAAGAGCTGTCCAGGCGTTCCATAACCACCGACACTTTTTTTTAACCTTCCTTTTTTTCACACCGACGTTTTTCTGGTCGCTTTAACGAACTAATTACCCTACAAGCTAATTAAGCTCCCGAAGAGAAAGAGCCAGACAGGAGTTTTAAGGGAGTTTGTGATCTTGCGTCTCTATCCATAATGATTAAAATGGAAAAATGTGTTGACCCTTCTGCGGGGTAACCCAGAGTACCAACAACGGATGCTGTCATAAATTTACTCCTAAGCTTCTTTGTCTTAGCAGCAACCTTAAGGTAACAATAACTTAAGTTCTTTAATAAAATAAAAAACTCACATTTGAAATCTTGCTACGACTCACACAGCACCGTATATGGCACATAGAAATTATACGCAATTAAGGCACTTTTATCTCTGAGGTCATTTCTCTCGATGCCGTTCTACTTTGCTTCTGTCCGCAGACTTTTTACCACGTTTTTTGTATCTTTTTTTTTCTAAGATAAAAACGAAAACCTTTGCGTTTCTTGCAAACCTAAATATTACTGACAAAGAAAACTCAAATTTAAGTTGAACAATCTTCATAGAAAAACCGAGTTTCTGATAGTGTTCGTTTGTGACATGGGAATATTCAAGTTTTAAGCTCTGAACAGTTTTGGGAATATTCAAGTTTTGAGCTCTGAACAGTTCTAGGAAAATTCGTTTTAAGCTCTGAAAAGTTCTGGGAATATTCTAGTTTTAAGTTCTGAAAAAGTTCTGGGAATATTCCACTTTTAAGCTCTGAAATGTTCTATTAAAATAGATGATTTATCCAATTTGGATAGAAGGACATGATCATGTCAAATGTAAGATTTAAAACCAGGAGAGCCATAGAAACACCTTATTAGAGTTCATCTATAGACAACAGACTCCATTATTAGGAGAAAAAGGTTCAGAAAAACTATAAATACCGAGACCTCTTTAACGCCAACGTAGTTTTCCGTTACTTTCTTTTCTTTGAGGAACAGGAAAGAGCCCAGTTACTTCAGCTCCTTACGTTTGTCATTTCCGTAGATCACTCATAACGTAATATAAATTAAACCTTTTATTAAAATCAGCAACCCCAGCAGGGTTTTAAGGTTAATTCTAACACAATCTAAATTATTTGATTTTATTAACGAAAACTGGTTCATATAGACTGGCGTTGGTACCGGGAGGCCATTTAGCATCTAGGTACAACTTAAGTGGGTGAAAACCCAGCATATATCCTATGAAGCGAAAGTTAAAAAGAGATACCAGAAAGGAAGCTAGAAGACTAAGGCCGAAAAATACTACTATCAGAATTTTTCAAAAAGTGAAAACTTACAACAAGAATGACAATCTCGATTAGCTTCTTTAACTGAAGCAGTGCAACTTAATTGTGTAAATGCCTCCATTCTGTTTCTGCTGTGTGAAAGGTATCCCATCAAGATAGTTTAAATTATTTTTACATCAGATTTTTCCTCATTTGTTCTCATAAAATCATATTCAATATGTATTCTCCAAGATATGTAATACATACACCACTTTTGTTTTAATTTTCAATATAATTCATCATGAAGTGAAGTGGGCGATGATGAATGGAGAAGTATTGAACTAAAAGCTCAAGATAGAGACGACTGGCGAAATATACCCGAGGCCCTTTGTGTTAATAGGCGTAGGAGGAGATGATGATGATGATGATGATGATGATTCACCATAAATTACAAACGATTATAAGAAGTATACAAGCGAATATTGATAAAAATGTAAAAAAAAAAAAAATGTGACCGACAAGAAAAAACTACTTACCAAATACGGGCACAACGCGATCACCCTCCGAGCCTGCTTAACTTTCTCCAATCACTGCCAAACCTTCATTAACTAACACCCGGCGTTAACGTCCTACATTCGAGAGTCTTGTCGCCCCAGACATAACCAATCTTTCGTATCCATAAGACAAGATAATGAACGATAATGAGAGGTGTTACAGAAAAGGCGGAAATCCGTTTTGTTGTGAATTAGAAGGCTCGGCGAAGACGGCTCTTTCTTGCCGGCATCGACGGTGACAGGCGTGGTGCTAAAGATGACAAATGTGTTGACAGCTGTGACAGTTGTGACAGGTGAAATATTACGAATTGCTTTCGGTGCTTCGTTTAATGAGAGTCAAGGAGAAATGAGTGATAATGGATGGTGATGGTTTAAGAGAGAGATATATTATCTCAATACTTAGAAGTTAACGCTGACATTACAGGAGATTTTGGGAGATTAGACGGTAAAACAACAGTGTGCTTCAGACCTATCAGTGCTGAAGTTCAGGTATGGTAATAATTCGAGAAGTAATTAAAAATTTCAAACTTGCAGCACATTTTTTTTTATGTTGAAGAGGCTGACATAAATCGTTTTATAGTTTCTATATGAAATATGTTTTATTGTTACAGTTTTTAAAACATTTTAATTGTTCATTACTTCTCATATCGATTATTTCCTTATTTCCTTTCCTCATTGGGATATTTTTCTTTGTTGGAGCCCTTTGGGCTTATAGCATACTGCTTTTCCAACTAGGGTTGAAGCTTAGCTAGAATTAATAATAATAATAATAATAATAATTACGCCAGATACAGATAGGTTCCTAGCATCAGCATCTTTATACCTTCTGAAACTATCATAAATTCGGAAACTATCTCGCTATATGAAAAATGTACGTAACTTCAAGCGACCACCAGGATTATTCTACACACGCGTTCAAATAACGAAGCGGACTGAAATGGTTTAATGGCATTGTTTGAAAAAAATAACTCATCAATAATCATAAAAGGTTCTACTCTTGAAACAACTACGAATGTAACAGAAACTTGGAAAAAAAAAATAGGAACAAAATCTTCGCTTAGGGACATATTCAGGCGAACATTAAAGTCATTCAAGGATTATATCACCGATTTGTTAAACACGTGCATCCACATACCTTGAGTTGTTAAGAACTTGAATTACGAAAATGAAGTCTCAAAATATCTACTTTTTATGAAAATACTGTCTATAAACTCTATAGAGGTTTATGCTAGGCAGGGTAAATATTTATTGAGATATTATTGAGTGTATATGAAGTTTAATTCGGCTATGTTCTACATTTAGAAAAAGAGAAAACTTCAACATATATTCAAGTCTAGAACAATGTTAAAAAAAATAATAACATATATACCTCCCCTTAAATATCAAAAAAAGAGTATCCATGAAAAAAACGCTTTTTGTTTTATTTAAATGCGAAGAAATCATACCATATGTGTAAAGTATTCAACTACCCTAAAGTTTACTTCAAAATTCAATACAAAACCAGATTTCAAAAACAATTGCCGTTTTGCCCTAGTGGTCTGAACGTAAGAAATGCATATTAGCATGAGCTGATAATCATAGTTCTAAAGATAGCAACAATAATATTTTATATAAATATATATATATATATATATATATATATATATATATATATATATATATACATATATATATGTATATATAATATATAATGTATGTATATATATATATAATGAGAGAGAGAGAGAGAGAGAGAGAGAGAGAGAGAGAGAGAGAGAGAGAGAGAGAGAGAGAGAGAGAGAGAGAGAGAGAGAGAGAGAGATTAAACGCCATCATCATCAAAAGTATAAAGAAAAAACTCCCTCATTCATTCCTGTGAATATTTCATTGCATTTGCATAAAATAAAAGTGTTTGAAATTATGAAAAAAAGAATAAAAGAAGACCGTCTTAGGCCTAGTGCTTTATGTTTCCCCTGGGAGGTGGTGGTCATAAACACGTGCATGCCACCGCAGTACCTCAATTTTACGAGCCTAGGAATGCAACATTACATAAATGATGTGAGGGGAAGAAGGTACAAGATTAATGAAATATTAACAATGGCTTGGTCCTCAAATATAATGAACAACGATACCAGCAACAGTAGGAACATCTGTGAATACAATTGTCATAATAACCCGAATAAAAATAAAATGAAAAAACTTAATAACAAATACGTATGGTAAAATGGTAAAAGCAATGTATGTAATAGGAGGGACCCAACCTATGTACATTAATTTGTACATCGAAGCTTGGCTGGATAAAGCGTTTGTCGTACTGAAATAAGCCTAGAGAATACACAGCCGCTTAGGTTGAATAAAAATTAATTATTTTGTAAACGACATTTGGAATAGGAAAACCAAACGAGTACAGCAGTATCCAAAGTTAAAACCTAAATAGAGGATCAAGCATGTATCCAATATGATATAGAGAAAGTGTCTATATATATATATATATATATATATATATATATATATATATATCCGGTCACGCTCACACCTTGGTGAGTGGGGGTTGCGTGTGTGTGCATATATATCTAAATATTTAACCGTCAATTTTACCTGGTCGCATACACTAAATATAAAATAAACTTAATGCGACATTAGTAGCAACTGACTGAATATTTCAGTATAATTGTTAATTCTACACATACACACATTATATATATATATAATATATATATATATATATATATATATATAGAGAGAGAGAGAGATAGAGAGAGAGAGAGAGAGAGAGAGAGAGAGAGAGAGAGAGAGAGAGAGAGAGAGAGCAGAGCCCCCAACGAGAAAACAAAAGCCGCCACCCCGTCCGTCAATATCGTCTTTCACCCGAAGTCAAGATGGAGATCACAGCACCAACTTAGCTCACACATATATCACATTATCAGCACCAAATATAAACTGTAGCCGACGAGGACGTCGCACGGCTATCACCGCAGACAGACTAACGACCGCACGAGTCCCGTACGCATTCTATTGCATGGGGGGCTGTCTTGTATCTCTCCGGCAAAAATAACCCAGATGCAAATCTTCAGATATACGAGATGAAGGAAGGGAGAGGCTGGAAGTGAGGAATACCCGTGGAAATGAATGAGACGTACACAACTTGTTAACGGTCCCGGAAAATCTCGGGCTATAGATCCGCGATTCCGATAAGTTTATAGGGAACACAAACTTTGCGTGTGTGACTCATATGGATATGTTGTGGCTGGCATGATATATATATATATATATATATATATATATATATATATATATACATATATAGTATATATATATATTATATATATAATTTAATATATATACATATATTATATATATAAATTATTATCATATATGTTTATATGATCTACATATACAGTATATATATATATATATATATATATATATATATATGTGTGTGTGTGTGTGTGTGTGCATATATATATATACATATATATATATATATATATATCATACATATATACAGATTACATGTGTGTATATATATATATTATATATATATGTGTGTGTGTTTGTATATATATATATATATATATATATATATATACAGTTAGATAGATAGATAGATAGATATAGGCTCATGTGTACACATAGAAAATATATTCATATGTATATATGATGTACATTATATTCATGAATATATGTATATAAACATATATATTTATTAATACATGCATATCTTTACATTTACATACATACGATATATATATATATATATATATATATATATGTAAACTAAAATAAATACCTTAGGTACATATTCATATATTGAGAAACAATTACCTTTTCTATACATAAGCGAATGACCCATTGAAAATTAAGTTACATACATATTTTTTACATTATGTATACACACGCAAGCAAGGGTATTAAACCAACACGATGTTTAAACAATATATAACTATGCCAACAAGAAAAACATCATCCAAATAGTGGCAGCACTTTGATGCCACAGTCGAGGAAGGGTCACGAACTCTATTTGAAAGCGTTCGACGAGTTCCGAGAGGAACATTATTTACCGCAAAAATGCTGTTAAACGACTAAAAAAATTACAAACCACCTTAATCTTAAGGCAGTCTCTTAAAAAATATGTTACAGAAATTTTACTCACGGGATAATTTACTTATAAAATAAACATGAAAATGTTTAGCTTGATGCTTTACTGATTTTGCGCAGTTATTAAAAATTTTTAGACAAATTTATTTACAAATTATTTACAAGAGATGCTGGCGAACAGTTAAATAAAACAAAAATCTTATATAGAAAACAGCAAATATTATATCATATATGTTTTCCTCTAGAATGGCTACACCTAGCTATTTGCAACTTGGTGCAAACAGGAAACATTTAAAGATGAATTATTTACATTACCTTGCATCGAAGTCAAGGTCATACTCTGAAGGACTAAAGATAAATATGAATTAACTTTTGCCTTAACTTTGAATTATACAAGACAAACTTCATATCTATAATTCCGACATACGGTTTAATCGAGTTCAAATTCATATTTAGAAGTCAAGAAATAAAATTATTTTGGTCCTAACTTTTCAACTATGTAATATTAAGACTTCATACTTGAACCCCATATTCCAAAAATGAAGCATGTGTCCATCTCGAGAAAAAGATCATACTTAATGGTAAAAAATGACTAGAAATTTTTCTTTCCTTATAATCTTGTGATAGAGGCGTTATATTTGGCATGCAAAATCCTCGATTGGCAATCCTTATAGTTACAATATGGAAAGCACCCTGTTTGATATATTTGTACACTACACAGAAGGAATGGAAGTCGCTGGCTACTTCCCAGTGATGCTGTCAACAATCTTAGAGCAGTCAGTGGTGAACCCGTGTAAACAGAATTCACCATGATGAGAGAAGTTTTAGACACATTGCCCCGCTGGAAGATCTTGCTCATGCAGAAGCAACTGCCCTCCTTTCCTCCATTTGCTGACATGAATTTTCTATATGTTATCAGCATAAAATGGTCCTCATTGCTGCCTGGCCATATGACCGAGTTACCAAATAAGCAAGAATCTCCAATTTTGGCAAAAGGAGTTGAAGTACAAGTTGAGAAAACCCTAAAAGAGAGTGACAAACGAGTAGGTCTCAGAAAAGTGAGCATGAATGCTTCAAGCAAAATGCTGTACGAAGCTCTGGTTTAGAACTGAAAAATAAAGCAAAGGCGACGAGGTGGTGATCAATGGGCAGAAGGATAGGAATTTAAGAGGTATGTAACCTTCAGGTTCACCGAGTTAGAGAAGTCTTTCCTGCTAGCAGAACGTATTGCACTTGCCATTTCTTTGAGGGTAGATCTAAGTTATTTGCTGAAATAGAAAGGTCAGTTACCGGTATTTGGTTGACTTTTCACGGAAAGTTGACCGTATAGACCTGGTAAATCGTTAAGAAACCTTAAAGGAAGTTTCTCTCCCTAACATTCCTGCAGGAACCAAATGCCCATTGGTAAGGACTGCAGTCAGAAAGGTCCTTGCCTTATGCCTGAGTGGGGGAATGTCGAGCTTCAGATCTAGGCTGAAGTATATTACTGAACCCAGCGAAATGTCTTGATTCTGGAAGCAGCTTCCCTTCAGAGGACTTCGCGCTCAAGAATGAAGTGTGTCCATGCCTGAGTCTAACACAAGATCCCTTTATTATTACTGCTATCACTGAATCGATAGACAGTGGGAATAGAGTCACCGAAGCGTCTTGTGAACATCCCAAGGCAGGAGAAGGATGATGAAGCCTGCTATTATCCTGACCCGTAGTACTCATGCTCAGTCTTATATGAGACCTAGTAGTGGTACCATGAAAGTGAGCTCCCATACCTAGTACCAAAACCCCTTCCAGGGCTAAGTTTTGCTATAGTGCTACTCCTACCACAAAACCATACGGAGGGATCGGTAGATGTCTCACGAGACTTGACCAGATTGGTTGACCTTTGCTTTGGCGACTTCTTCCTTCCGTTTGTGTATGATTTTCTCTCATTGGGAAGGCACTTGCTGCTTCTTCCTCTCCCAAAGAGCGAGAAAAAAGCAAATCATCCAGGAAGTAGGAAGGCAGGAGGTGCCCTTTATTTATAAGCACAGGTAGCAGATGCTAGTGCACCTACTCGTTCTTGTGAGAACCAAGCATCAGGAGCTACCAATATGCTCTTTTTTGTGAGACTGGACTGCAGATAGCAGGTGCTAGTAAATATGCCCATTCTAATTAGAACCAGACCAGGGAACCAGTGTGTGTTCTCATTCTTGTGAGAACTAAGCACACGGAGGTAGTGTGTGGAGGCTTGTTCTCGTGAGCACAGGTAGTGGGTGCTAATGTGTGCTCATTCTTCTGAGACCTGATCACAGTTAGCAGGCACCCGAGATCCTGTCGTAAGTGCAGATTAGTCTAATTGGGGAAGGTTTGTTGCTCATAGGTATCCTCTTACTTAGCGAACAGGGCAAGGACGTACAAGTAGGCCTTTCCCTTCTGCGAGGGGAAGGTTCTTAGTACCACACTGTAATACAGTACTCTTATTGAACGGTCTTCCTGGGCTTCTTCAATAATGTCTCTCAATGTTTCATATAAAAAATCCTTCCTCAGTCAGTCCACGACCAGAACAGGGAGATAGAATGCCTGTCCTAGGATGGGAGGGATCTCAGAGGGGAGGGATCCCAGAGGAGAAGAATCTCCACCGCACCATCTAAGTTGTATACTCTCTACACTCATTCGGCGCGCACTCTCAACAAAAGAGGGGAACAGTTTAGACGATTATGCATTCCCAGTAGATGTATGACCAACGAGGAGCATCCCGAAGAAGTGCATATAGGGATCCGTCAGAAGCAGTGCATATAAGAGGTTTGCGTCGGAAATAGGAGGGGAGCGCTGGGAGATGTTCGTTCGTCTGGTAAGGTGCTTCTCTATCGGGAGACACGCGTCTGGTAGACAAGCCTGTAGGGATAGCACCCATGGGGCAGCTCACCTGGGAGACACACACATAAGGGAGGCGCATCTGGCAACACAAGCAGCTGGGACATGCGTCTTGCAAGGCTCGTGGGAAGAATTGCTTCTAAAAGAACAGGGACACGAAGAGGCGCGTCTTCTGCAAGACGAACTCCTGGGTGAGGTGCATCTAGGTGAGGCACATCTGGATGAGGTGATTGAGTGAGGCACTTCCACGTGAGGCAAGTCTGAGTGAGGTGCATCCGGGTGAGTACATCCAGGTGAAGCATGTCTGGATGATGTACATCTAGATAAAATCCGTCTGGGTGAGGCACATCCGGGTGAATCATGTCTGGATGAGAAGCACTGGGATGAAGACGTGAGTAGGAAGGTCATATCTAGAAGTTCGAAGATGATCTGGATGACACTCGTGGAGGATGGATCTCGCAAAGGTCGACTAGTAACCTTCTTAGCACACTCCAAGGAGCGAGTGCCCTGGAGGAGACCTCTTGGAGGGGCAAAGCCCGAAGCTCGAAGAGCTAAAGAAGGCACTTTTAGTAACTTACAGGTCCTTGTGAATTAAAAATATTACTCAAGTGGGACAAGTTCATTTGTGACAAAAATTGAATATAAAGCGAGTCGGCAAGAAGAGCTTGAATAAAATATGGATGTGTGTATCATTGAATATGTAGCAGTATTAGTGTATATATTTACTAAAAATTCAAGCGAATCTTAATTTTCATGAAAGAGCACTGTCCTGCTTCGAGGTAAATACACCTATGGACATCCCTAATAAAAGAATCCATTGCCCGATAGACATAAAAATCATATGTAATGCTTTAAGCCATACACACATAAAGGGTATACCTCATTGGATAATTGTGATGGGAGTACAGTATTATAAACAAGACGGATTGCAGGCAACTAGCTTATTATGTTGGAAGTATTATAAACAAGATAAGACATATCAGATTAAACACCTCAGGAAAAGTCATCAGTGATTATTAGGCAGATAAAAATTCAAAAAGTAATAATAAAGCATCTTACTAATACCTACAGTAGATAACATTCATTTGCTACACACACTGTATAGACATTTTTCTGAAATTTCATACATGAAAAAAATCAACCCAAGAAATAACCAAATAATTACAGTAATATCTCACTTTACGTCGCTTTGACATCCTTCAGTTCCAACTTTACGTTGCTCATCCTTAGGTTTAAATGCATAAGTAAAATCCCCTTTACTTCGTTTTTTCTGACCTTATGTTAGCGTTTACATCAGAAAATAAAAATCAAGTACAGTACTTCACATGGAAGCTTATTAATGTAGCTATCTGGTTTTTATAATATGGTAGCAGGTAATGAGAACTTTTTCATGCTCAGTGTGTACAGTATAGGGAACTTACAAGTCACTTCATAAGGTGGAAATTCAACACATGTCAAAAATCATCCTACACCCGTAGGGTTCTTGAGCCAATTAACAATGATGGTCAGGCTATTGCTGTACTGGTTAATCGTTATATACAGTAATGCCAATATTCTATTAACAAGTTCTTAAGATCCTCTTAGCAGTATCAAAATAATAAAAACAAACACAGTGGTACCTACCAAGACATACGTCGTTCATTTGTTCTAAACGACAGAATGAATTCCAAAATTTACGTATACTATACTGTACAAATTCATCCATACATAAAAAAATTCAACTCATTTCAGATGCATGTTATAAATTAGTGCAGTAGTATTGCTTATTTGACCCATTGGCTATGACTAAAATGTCAAAAGGACAAATAAAAGGCAAACTACAATAAAGTAAAAAAAATAAAACCAATAATTGGATGGAATAAATTACTGTGACCTCTTATCTTCAATTTACCTCACTAAGAGGTTATCAGTCAATGGGGCTGGTGGTATAGAAGGGTAGGAGGAGGATGAATGAGCTTCATCTTAATGCACACACTTTAATATCATTATTACTATTTGCTAAGCTACAACTGTAACTGGAAAAGCCAGATGCTATAAACCCAAGGGCTCCATCAGGGAAAATATCCCAGTGAGGAAAGGAAACAAGGAAAACTAAAATATTTCAAGAACAGTAACATTAAAATAATTAAAATAAATATTTCCTATATAAACTATAAAAACTTAAACAAAACAAGAGGAAGATAAATAACATAGAATATTGTGCCTGAGTGTACCTTCAAGCAAGAGAACTCTATCCCTAGACAGCGGAATACCATAGTACAGAGGCTATGATACTAACCAAGACTAGAGAACACTGGTTTGATTTTAGAGCAGCATAAAACTGGTTTCCCTTTCTTAAAATGGTAAACTCAGAAACAATATAAACTGGATACCACTGTGCGAGTGAGAGGCAAGGTGAATGAAACTACATTTTATCAAACAGACATCGAGCTTATATACTCAGATTTGCGGGCAAGAAAGTCACAAAAATTCAAACAAAACAAAATATGAGCTAGCATGCTTATACAAGTTTTCCAGTGCAGGGAGGTTCATTATCAGCACATGGAAGAGCGGGTGATAAGACAAATGAGCAAAACCATTAGTGTATGAGCATGTATGAAACAAGAGCGGTACATGGCTCCCCCTACTAAAAATGACATACAAGTGAAATAGGGCACCTGTTCTAGAGAGATATACTGTAGGCCGGTCATTTGGCAGGAGATATGCAGGTTTTAGGCAATCAATGGAGACCCAATCTTCTTTGCCACAAATATTAATTAAGATAGCCTTCGGCATATGAGGGATCACGAGGAAAGGGTCTATTTAAGGGGCGTTAGTGGTTGCTTGCTAATGTTGTTGCATAGGAAAACGTACCTTGCCGAGTGCTGATCTTCAGTATGTGTTGATTTGCTGGGGGCTTGTAAGTCTGGTAGCATGGAATAAATTTTTTCACAACATGACATAGGCACTGGAGGTTATAGGGGAAACAAAATCTGCAGCGCCAACCAACATATTGCCATACACCATTTCAGCTGCCTAGACATCTAGGAGTAGTTCGTAGTCCCAAGAGAACTCAAGGAAGCCGAGTAAACCAGTTGGAGTCCTTGCAGCGGAACATAAATGCTGCTATGAGGGTGCGATGAAAATGTTCAACCATTCCATTGGCCCCAGGTTTGTAGGTAGTTGTCTGATGTAGGGTGATGCCCAGAAGATTCACTAATGATGTCCACTATTGAGAGGTGAAAATGGTACTCCTGTCAGAAGTAATATGCTCAGGGATACCAAATCTCGCTATCCACCCCAAGAGTAAGGCATCTGCACATAAGGGGGATGTTGCAGTTTCCACGGGAATGGCTTCAGGCCAATGAATGGAGCGGTCAATGACGGTAAACAGGTATGATGTCATTGTGATTTGGGTAGGAGACCTACTACGTCAACGTGAATGTGAGCAAAACAATACTGAGGTTGAAAAAAAGATGCCCAGTCCTGAATCTGTGTGTCGATGTACTTTTAAGTTTGGCATGAAGTAGGCTACAAGTGCAGACCCAATCCTTGGCATCCTCAGTAATGCTGTGCCAAATAAACTTTGTCTTCAGTAACTGTGCAGTAGAACAGCACAAGGGATGTAAAAGGCCATGAATGAAATCAAACATCTGTCGGCGCATGGGAGCAGGGGTATCCACAGTCGTGGTCCACCAGTACTGACATCACATATGAGAGTGGCATTGAAGTCGTCGAGGGGGACATCTTTTCTGCCAAGGCATTGTAATAAAATCCCAGGTGAATGGCAGCTAATGTGTTTCAGCAACAGGATTCATTATTCCAGGGATGTTTTGAAGGGTGCAATTGTATTCAGCCTTGGCAGAGAGATGACAGCATTGATGGGCGGACCAGGCGTCAGACTGTAGAGTGAAGGTGTGCACCAGAGGCATGTGGTCTGTGGAAATGACGAAGGTCATACCTTCTAACTAAGAAGAGACGATAGTGACGGACAGCCAAATGCACCACCAGCCTTGGACAGTTTTCTATTGAAGATGGCCAATGGGTGGGGCGAGCCATTGACCACCTACTCAAGTACTGCACCAATAGCGATGTCCCTGCCATCGGTGGGGAGAAGGAGAGGGGCATGTGGCACAGGTAAAGAAAGAGCAGCAGCGGTTGATGGGGTATTCTTTGTGTTGCAGAAGGTCGCTTCTTGAAGGGAACCCACTTCAGGTCTTTTGTCTTGCCCCTGAGAGGTATGTAGAGGGGGGCAAGCATGACGGCAATGGCTGGCAGGAAATGGTGATAATAGTACATCATGCATAAGAATTCTTACAATGCTTTGACGGTTGAGGGCATGGGGAAGTTCTGATAGGGTGCTACCTTCTCATGGAGGGGGTGGACTCCTTCAGGAGTGATGAGGTGCCCGCAGAACGATACTTCGTTGGCGCTAAAGGTACCTTGTCGTACCAGACTACAAGACTGTTCTGTTGTGGGTGGTTGAGCACGATACGCAAGTGATGAAGGTGTTCCTCTTTGGAGGAAGAGAATACAAGTATGTCGTCCAGGTACCATACACAGAAGGGAAAGCCCCCTAAGATACCATACATGAGGCATTGAAAAGTGACTCCAGCTTTATGATGGCTAAAACCAGAGTAATAGAAGGTGTACGTACCTAAGGGGGTGATGATGACTGCCTTGGCTATGTCTTCTGGGTTCATGGGCACATGATAATATCCCTTCGGGAGGTTGAGCATGGAAATAATTTTGCTTGTACAAGTAGGTGGTCACGTCGGCAATGTTTGGGAGGGGGTAGTGATCTGGTTCTGTCTGCATGTTCACGGGCCTGTAATCCCCACAGGGACACAGGGAGCCATCTTTCTTCAGGATGATGTGTAAGGCTGAAAACCATGGGCTTGAAGCATTTTGGCAAAGGCCCATTTCAGCAAACAGTTTTTTTAACTGTTTATAAACGATCCAGTGCCAGATACCTGAATCTGGCGAACAATGGGGGCCCTTTCGTCTTGATATGGTGATATATACCGTGTTTGGTGAGAACTGTGGGCACTTGGCGATGTTCTGGACGGAAGACTTCCGGGTACGACGTAAGAAGGTGAGAGTAGGCATGCTGGGTGTGCTGATGAGGAAAGCGAGGTCGGAGGGGGAAGGTTGAAGAGGTGTCAACGGTAAGAGTCTGGGTTGACTAACCGTCGGTGAGCAACATCAACCAAGAGGTGAAAATGCGAGAGGAAATCCGCACCGATGATTGGCAATGTGACGCCAGCAACAAGAAACTTCAAATCATATTTGGTGCTTCCAAACGATAATGTGAGGTTCTCCCAACCGTGGGTGGGTATCGCAGATCCGTTGGCAGTTACCAGGCAGGGTTGATAAGCATAGATAGACTATGTCATGTCCTGGAAAGTGGCCTTGGCAGAAGAAAACGGCAAGCACACGTGTCTACAAAAAAAATCGCAAGAACGTACCTGCATCATATAAAAAGAAAAGATTAGTGACAGGGGAGGCCACACCACAAGTGATGGCCTACTTGCATGTTTTTTGGCCACTGACAATCGTTCGCACATATATTCACAGCAGCCCCAAATGTGGAGTGGTAGTACCATAACTGCAGCCAATGGGCGTCCGCAAGTGGCTGTAGAGAACATTGATTGGAGCGTGAACGAGTGGTGGCATATGTGGGTAGTGGGAGGATTTGTCACCAATCCAGCACATCACAGGGTGGCCGTCTGTGTCTTACTGCATTCACAGCAGCTTCGGTTAATGTTGCATAGTTGTCCTCTTTGTCAGGAGTGGAGGCGTTGATGGAGGTCTTGAAGGTAGTAGAGTGGCAGTCCACAATGGCGTCGACTTTAGTCATCAGGTTCTTCATGGACAAAATATCGACATTAGGTATGGCAGCACATACATGTTTGGGTCAGCATTGTACCCAAAGGGACGAAGTAGGTTCACCTCCCTAGGAGAGGCATCTACAGTAGGTTGCAGTCGAACGATACTGGTCATTTCCCTGAGGGTGAGCAAAGCTTTTTGGTCTCCCAGTGGTTGTTGAGAGAGCTGAAAAAGCTTGGCTATACGGGCGGCTGGCGATGGCGAGTACTGCTCCAGGTAGTATGTTTTGAGGGCGGTGTATGCTATTGGGGTGTCCCCTTACTAGCAAATCCAATCAGAGATTTCCAGGAGTGTCCATGTGAATTGCTGCGCGAACAAGGTCAGCTTCGGTGATTAAGCAAGTCACACCCTTGATGCAGAACCTGACCTCAGCACGCTAAAACCAGGTGAATGCTTCAGTAGGCCTACTGGCAAAGAGCGGTAGTTTCATGGGAGTGGTGTTAATAGGAGAATAAGCATCAGTGGGGGGCATCCTCACACTGTAAAACACAGCAGTGTGGGGAAAGGCGGGAGGGGGCTGATCACTCCGGGGGTCACCATTGCATGAGTGGGCTGTTAGGTTGTAACTAACAGGTGAGGTGAATGCAACTAAACTTTATTAAACAAACATTGAGTTTATGAACCAGGACTTGTGAGCAAGAACGTAACAAAAATTCAAACAAAATAAAACAAACTAGCATGCTCACACAGGTTGGTTTATTATAAGTGTAGGGAAGAGCGTGTGAGAAGACAAAAAAGCAAAACCATTACAGTGTACGAGCATGTATGAAACGTGCAGTACATCTGCATAGGCCTAGCTTCTAATTTCATTTTATGCTCTATTAAGGATATAAGAATTCAGTAATTGAGCAATCATAAGATACCCTTTATATGTGTATGGTTTAAAACATTACACTAGATTTTCATGTCAATCTGTCAATGAATTTTCATGTTAGGGGATGCCTGTTCATTTACCATGAAGCAGGACAGTTCTCTTTCATGAAAATCAGGACACACTTGAATCATTGGTAAATATATACACTAACACCGCTACATATTTAGTACAACCATACACAATGTATTCATATCCTCTTGATGCTCTTCTTGCCATATCACTTTCTAATAATCAAGTTTTGTTACAAATGAACAGTGTACCACTGAAAGTAATATTTTCAATTTCTAAATTTCCCTTCATATCAAAACCTGGCCACGGCAGTAATCCCTTGCCATATTGCAGCTCACCTATTACTCCCCGAGTTCAGCGTGGATTTATAAGTAAATCATATGTAAATCTATATTAAGGCCTCCTCTTTAAACTGCGGCTTTCTGAGGGCAGATAAGTTTTATATTTTTTCAGATTCCAATTTTTTGTCAAAATATAAAAATTTGGAATAATTGGTATTTTTCCCAACTATGCAAACCTGAAGCAATAGGACAGCTGAAACCACCCGTTAAAAGTTTTTCCGAGGCGTAACTACCCTCCATTAGTTAGCGGAGGGGGGTTGCAGGGGTATACAGACCCCCCTGCTCACACAAGCACTAGTAAAAAAACGTCACTTTGCAATTGCGGAAGGACTTCAGGGGGAAGGTGATGGTGGGACCAGTATCTGTAAAGAGCTTCATGTTTGTATACTGTAGTTTGGAAAAATACAAATTTGGAATAATTTGTCATTTATTCCTGTACTTGATAAAACCCTTTACTGTACTTCTTTACATAAGAGACTCACCCCATGGTGGGTGGAAGTCCCTAAAACCAACTGTCTGGAGACTGTCCCAAGGTGTTCCTCTGTGCTACACACAAGCTGTTTAGAAGGACCCCTAACACCTTGTGATCCTCAAAGGATGACGGCCTGGGAAATCGGTGCTAGTGTAGAATTTAGCAATATGACTTGACCAAGTACAGTAAGTGTTAAACTGGAGCTAAATCCCTCACTTAACCTAGACTTTGTCCAACTCCACCTCGTATGAGGGGCGGACACATACATATACAGTATACCCAGTTGCAAAAAGAGCATGTTATCCACCTGTAGTCAAGAGGAGGTCAGCTTGCATTGTTCTTCAGATGCTGAACCCCTAAAGAGGGGAGAATTAAATAGTTAGTGACCAATTACTCACATATTCATTCTAGTCTTACGCACGGGCATCATCCACATCTGACCGAGAGATCGGTCTGTGAAGGAAAAGCTACGTTCCTTTGCAATGGAACCTACTGTTCCTTTCGCAAAGTAGATCGACTGAAAGGAGAGTGTTGCCGAGGCAAGAGTTGATAAGGGGACACTTAGGCGCGCATGCTTCTCAGCTCACACAGGTAAGGTAAGTCCACCTATGTGCGGCTGTCTACCTGCGCTCTTGCGAGGTAGAATTCACCTTTACTCTAGACAATGCTTCTTGCATGCGCGAGTCTGGAAGGGAAGACTCGCCCATGAGAGCACTACTGTACATGTAGCAGAGGTGAGACGTGCACCTTCGTCAGGCAGACGAGCTCACCCAACCACCTGGCTGGATTTTAGGGCGAGCCATGCTGTGCAAGACTCATTCGCTATACAGTATCAAAGACTGCTACCTTGAGTAGGAATCTAACAATGACAAATGTAGAGAGAGAGGAGGGTGAGAGAGAGTGAACAGAACCATGTACAGTATTCCTCTGAATACAGAGACCAACCAAGATTCAGCCCCATGAGGTATCCACCTCTGCCATCAAAATAACAGGCAACTTACATCGCATTTAGATTTCCGTCAGGCGAAGGAGCTCGCCCACCAATCTAGCTAGTGCTCGGTGAATAGGAGCGCAATACTGTGCAAAACTCCCTTGTGAAACTCACGCCCAAGTGGAATGGACCAGAGTAATCTCGTACAACCTACCTAACATAGAAACCTGGTGGATAACGTTACGTGCGCCTAAAGGAGAAGGAATTTGTTCGTAAAGGCTAATAAGGCTGAGGGAGACAGATTGTACCAACAACTTATTTGCAAGGAAAAAAAATGTTCCCTCAGATTTATTGAAAAATGGGATGGGCTCTGGCTACCTGGTCAGCAAATTACCCAGTAGAGTAGCCAATACTACCAAGGGATTATGACTGTTGTTTCACTGAAAGGAACAAGGAATTTGACTCTCAAGATGAGGTCACTTCTCATCGGTCCCTGAAGGCCTAGAAAATGCCTAGCAAGTAAACATCTCAAGTTGATTAAGGTCAAGACGTGCAGGTTTGCACGCAACTGCTATGTAGGGGGGAAATCCTGTCCTCCAACTGCCTCTATCAAATAGGAGTTGGCCCTGTAAGTATGCTTACAGATCAGTAATACCAGAATACTGTAGCCAGTACTTCCCAGAGAATGTTGGAATTACAGAGAATCTCCTTAGCAATTGCTGTTGAGCAAGAAACCGGTTGCCAACGACCGATCGCATGCAACTACTTCTGAAAGGCAAGATTCAGACGTACCTTCAATCTATTGTTGGAGAGATTGTGTAGCATAAGAAAATCTACAAATCAATAACACAGACTGGAGAGGCGGGACAAACCGAAGAGTGCAGCCATAATGATTCGTTACATTTGGAACTCAATTGGAAAATGTTGATAAAAATTCGCAATCGAGACCTCCTCCTTCCTATGACCGAAATCTCTTATAAACGTCGAAAATATTTGCATTTCTTTGTTTCCAATTGGCAAACTGGAATGCAGTACGAGTCTACTATGTCTAGTTACGGAAAGGTAGGAGAGAATGCATAACCTGACTTCCTGTAAGGAATATAACCATCGAAACTAATAGTTTATTAGAAAGTTCAAATTATATGATGGTATATGGTCCTTGCTGGCAGAAAAGATTGCTTGCTCACATGCGCAACTTCTTTGCCTCCTAGTCAGCGTTTGAAAAACGACCCTGAGACCACTTGAGGGAATAATGTATGTGCGACGAATCGCAACATTCTTGCCAAAAAGAAATTGATCATCAACTAGCTGTAGCAATGTTACATGTTAGCGAGTGTGTGTGCACAAAATCTGCCACTATTCCCTTGGGATTAGAGGCTTGGAAAAAATTACCTTACAAGAGTACTGTATGTCTCACTAGACCGTTGTGTGAGTGCTCTGAAAAGCTCTCCATTCCGAAGGAAAACAAACCCGCAAAAGTAACCCCGAGGGATTAAGTTTCATGTGACTCTGTCTCATGAGACTCGTTGGGTCCTGGTGGTACAATGATGGCATGCAGCTGCCACAAGTGATCGGTAGTGAACTGTATTTTTGGCAATAGCCCTGACGTTTTTTCTTGGTGAACATACATTCGCAACCGAAAGTTTATTTCCGCCTTTATGTGTTGTTAGCGAACGCCTGTAGCTGTGTAACCTCCTCAGGAAAGGGAATTTTCCTTATAGAATCATAGTCTCATGTAAAGAAAGGGTTTTGTTGGCTCAGAATGCAAAAGAACACAGACAAAAGGCAAGTTTGTCCAGGTGCGTATCAGGGAGCGCTGGTGAGTATCTAGAAGTGCTGGCGAGTATCTACGAGCGCTGGCGAGTATCTATGAGCGCTGGCGATTATCTACGAGCGCTGGGGAGTATCGGCGAGCTCTGGCTAGCGTTAGAAAATGCTGATGAGCGTCAACAATTGATGGCGAGCATCAATGAACGCTGGCGAGCGCTCGCTAGCGCACACTGCCGGGCATTAACGAATGCTGGCGAGCGCTCGCAAGTACTAGCGCACACTGCCGGGCATTAACGAATGCTGGCGAGCATCAGTGAGTGCTGGTAATGTGAGTAAGTGCGCTACTTAAGGCAACATTAAACTAAAGCTCTGCGCGCTACAAAAGTAGCACGAACTTGAGACAAGAGTTAACTGAAGCTCTGCGTGCTTCGGAAGTAGTGCTAACTTGAGAGTTAGCAAGAAGGGTCTCGTAAACTCACCATGGGTACCAAGGCAGGCAGCATAAGCTACTAGCAGACCTACATCAGGCAGATCTCCAGCCACCTCACTTGAGATCAGCGGGTGGGTACGCAACACTGAGCATGCCTTCTCTGTGAAACTAAGGTCTTTGCAAAGTAGTCATACTCATCCCACCCACACAAGGTGTTGGTGAGTAGCCTTATGTCGTCTCATCAGAAGGGAAAAAAAAAGGCTCTGTTTGACTTGAACAACAGCCATTTCTCCCTCATAAGAGATTATAACTATGAGGCACAGGTCCAGATAGCTTGGCCTCATAAAGCTCTATGAGTTTTATTCTGACCCAAGAGGCCTGATATAGGAAATAACCATGAAAAGTTTCAGCCTGCAAGTAGTCTCTTCCTCGAAACAGATGGAAAACCATAAGCCACAGGTCCCAAAGGACCTGGCCTCACAAAGCTCATCAGTCGTCACACCTGCAGCAAAGACCCAAAGGGAAAGTTGCAAATGAGACTCGTTTTGTATCCTGAGGGTATGGTGGTGATGAGCAGGATCTGCAAGCATTCATCTAACTCCTTTGTCACTAAGCTCCAAAGGGCTTTGCTCCGAAAAGCAAGGCTGAGGCATAGACGAATCTAATTCCTGCTGGAGGAATCCCCCGAAGAAGAAAACCCCCAGGCGAAGGCAGTCTCTCTCGCGGATGGGAAAGGTAACCAACTCGCTGTTGCCGCTGTTGGCAATTCTCCCAGCAACCGGGAAGATTGCTGGGCAGTACCTGGTGGAGGGTAACTCTACCTTGGAAGTGAAAGTTGCCCAACACCTGATGGAGTTAACTTTTCCTCGAAAGAGAAAGTTGTTCAACACCTGGCAGTGAACCTTCAGGCACTCTTCTCTGCTTACCGTCAGCATGCTCTGTACAAGTTGAAGGTCAACATCAAGTGTTGCCTGTGAAACATAGCCAAAGCTCGTTCCTGGGTTCAACCTCAAGGGGTTACCCGACAAGTGACTACAAGGAGTACTTCTCAGCAACTGCTCACACCCGCCAGCCAAAGCAGAGCAAACGTTGGGGCAGGCAGAAGCTGAGGCCAAAACAGTTGAGCGAGAACAAGACTCTTTGGGTCAAAGACCTTCGGAGACTCGGGGGCGAAATATCAACCTCTGGGGACAATGTCTGCTCCTGTCGTGTGCCCAACCACAAGAAGTCTTGCTACCTTGCCTTGCACGGGGAACCTGTGAGTCCCCAAAAAAGGTAGCTCTGAAAGAAAAAGGACTTTTTCTACCTTAGGTCAGTTGCTTTTCATCGTAGACTGGTTAAAAGGTTCTGACGGGAGAGAAAGACGGCGTCTTTACTCTACCGAGCTGAAATAAAAAGTGACATTTGTTTACTAGTACTTGTGTGAGCGGAGTGGTTGGTCTACCACCGCTAACCCCCTCTGCTGACTAGCGGAGAGTAGTTACATCTCGCAAAAACTTTACCGGCTGGTTTCAGTTATCGCCGAAAATGTAAAGAGCATATGGTTTAGGGCCAAAAAATTTTAAAAAGTAAATTACAGTTATAAGTAACGACACTGAAATTAGGTTCAGTAGTGAGAATGCAATGCACAGCATACAGTCTACTTAGTCTGCATATCTTTTATTTCATTTTATGCTTTATGAAGGATTTACAAAATTTTCTAACTGGTTGACTTTATCTTTAACCTTATCATCCAGTGTTCCATATTTTAAAATACATATAAAACACTAAAGTTTACATATATTTTAGTGAGAATATGCGGAGACTAAGTGCTAGGAAGAGACACATGCTTTGCTTTGTTGACAGCTGATGGCGACACTTTTAGGCTCATAATAGTACAAGCAAATGTGACTACAGAAATATACAGCCCTGTGTCATTAATTGCTTCCAACGTGCCTGACATCGGTCAATTTTTGACATAGGAAGGATTTCTGTCCTATAAAGTGATTTATACAGTGTTCACAATACATGTACTGAAAATAAAAAAGTACTGACAACTTATCATTTCATTATTAGATGCCTACATTAGGTTTCCACATAAGTGCAGTACTGTACAGAATTTCCTTGTTAATATACGATGCAGAAACCAACATAAGGTTGGGTAAAACAACGAAGAGTAGACTTTAATTTTGTATTTACTACTTAAGGATGAGTAACAGTATGAACTGACCTATCTCAAGCAGATATAAAGAGGGTATTACTGTAATACTGTACCAAATGAACAACTAAAACCAAGTGAAATTTTCCTCAACAAAATGCAATAAATACTGAATTCAACAACTTCCAAAGTGAATGAATAGGCTACAGTAAAGAGAGAATTAATTATTTCCATTACTATAGAATATATTATTTCCCGCAGCGGCAACATTTTTTTTTATAAAACCAATCCTTTGCTATATTTGGTTATTATATGTTACTTTAATTAATAGCAAAACAGGAATTTGCTAATATGTTATTTTCATTAGTAAAATAAATTTTTGAATATACTTACCCGATAATCATGTAGCTGTCAACTCCGTTGCCCGACAGAATTCTACGGAAGGGATACGCCAGCGATCACTATACAAGAAGGGGGTGTACTCACCAGCGCCACCTGTGGCCAGGTACTGCAGTACTTCTTGTTGACACCACCTCAATTTTTCCTCGGTCCACTGGTTCTCTATGGGGAGGAAGGGTGGGTCAATTAAATCATGATTATCGGGTAAGTATATTCAAAAATTTATTTTACTAATGCAAATAACATTTTTCAATATTAATCTTACCCGATAATCATGTAGCTGATTCACACCCAGGGAGGTGGGTGAAAACCAGTGTACATGTATATCAAGAAGCTAAGTATCCCGTATTTCATATTATCAGTTATTCAAAATAACAATGAAATTATAAGTACCTGGTAAGGAAGTCGACTTGAACCATTACTCTGCCTTTAATAAGTTCGTCTTCCTTACTGAGCGCAGCGTTCCTCTTAGGAGGCTGAACAACCCTAAGGTGCTGAAGTATAAAGGGCTGCAACCCATACTAAAGGACCTCTACACAACCTCTAACCTAGGCGCTTCTCAAGAACGAATTGACCACCCGCCAAATCAACTAGGATGCGGAAGGCTTCTAGCCTACCGTATCAACCCAAAAAACAACAATAAAAGCATTCAAGAGAAAGGTTAAAAAAGGTTATGGGATTAAGGGAATGTAGTGGCTGAGCCCTCACCTACTACTGCACTCGCTGCTACGAATGGTCCCAGGGTGTAGCAGTTCTCGTAAAGAGACTTGACATCTTTGAGATAAAATGATGCAAACACTGACTTGCTCCTCCAAAAAGTTGCATCCATAATACTCTGCAGAGAACGGTTCTGTTTAAAGGCCATCGAAGTGGCTACAGCTCTCACTTCGTGGGTCCTTACCTTCAGCAAAGCAAGGTCTTCATCCTTCATGTGAGAATGAGCTTCTCTAATCAGAAGCCTTATATAATACGAAACTGCGTTTTTGGACATAGGCATCGAAGGTTTCTTGATGGCACACCATAAGGCCTCTGATTGTCCTCGTATAGGTTTTGACCTTTTAAGATAGTATTTTAGAGCTCTGACAGGGCAAAGAACTCTCTCTAGCTCGTTACCCACCATGTTGGAAAGGCTAGGAATTTCGAACGATCTAGGCCAAGGACGTGAAGGAAGTTCATTTTTTGCTAAAAATCCGAGCTGTAAGGAACATGTTGCTGATTCGGATGTGAATCCTATGTTCCTGCTGAAGGCGTGAACCTCACTAACTCTTTTGGCTGTTGCAAGGCAGACGAGGAAAAGAGTTTTGAGAGTAAGGTCTTTGAAAGAAGCTGACTGGAGAGGTTCAAACCTAGGAGACATAAGGAACCTTAAGACTACGTCTAGATTCCAGCCTGGAGTGGACAATCGACGTTCTTTAGAAGTCTCGAAAGATTTAAGGATGTCTTGTAGATCCTTGTTGGAGGAAAGATCCAAACCTCTGTGGCGGAGAACTGAAGCCAACATACTTCTGTACCCTTTGATCGTAGGAGCCGAAAGAGATCTAACATTCCTAAGATGTAACAGGAAGTCAGCAACTTGGGTTACAGAGGTATTGGTAGAGGAAACTGCATTGGCTCTGCACCAGCTTCGGAAGACTTCCCACTTGGATTGATAGACTCTACAAGTGGATATCCTCCTTGCTCTGGCAATCGCTCTGGCTGCCTCCTTCGAAAAGCCTCTAGCTCTAGCGAGTCTTTCGACAGTCTGAAGGCAGTCAGACGAAGAGCGTGGAGGTTTGGGTGTACCTTCTTTACGTGAGGTTGACGTAGAAGGTCCACTCTTAGAGGGAGAGTCCTGGGAACGTCGACCAGCCATTGTAGTACCTCTGTGAACCATTCTCTTGCAGGCCAAAGGGGAGCAACCAGCGTCAGCCGTGTCCCTTCGTGAGAGACGAACTTCTGAATGACTCTGTTGATGATCTTGAACGGCGGGAATGCATATAGCTCGAGATGGGACCAATCCAGCAGAAAAGCATCCACGTGAACTGCTGCTGGGTCTGGAACTGGGGAACAGTACAAAGGGAGCCTCTTGGTCATGGAGGTGGCGAACAGATCTATCGTTGGCTGACCCCACAAGGTCCAAAGTCTGTTGCACACGCTCTTGTGAAGGGTCCATTCCGTGGGGATGACTTGATCTTTCCTGCTGAGGCGATCTGCCGAGACGTTCATATTGCCCTGAATGAACCTCGTTACCAGTGAGAGGTTTAGACTTCTTGACCAAATGAGGAGGTCCCTTGCTATCTCGTACAGCTTCCTCGAATGGGTCCCTCCCTGCTTGGAGATGTATGCCAAGGCTGTGGTGTTGTCGGAGTTCACCTCCACCACCTTGTTTAGCAGGAGGGACTTGAAGTTCATTAAAGCCAGATGAACTGCCAGCAACTCCTTGCAGTTGATGTGAAGCGTTTCCTGTTCCTTGTTCCATGTTCCCGAGCATTCCTGTCCGTCCAAGGTCGCGCCCCAGCCCGAGTCTGATGCGTCCGAATAGAGATGAAGATTGGGGGTCTGAACCGCTAACGATAGACCCTCCTTGAGAAGGATGTTGGTTTTCCACCACATGAGAGTAGTCTTCATCTCTTTGGTAACAGGAATAGAGACCGCTTCGAGCGTCATATTCTTGTCCCAGTGAGCTGCTAGATGGAATTGAAGGGGGCGGAGGTTGAGTCTCCCTAACTCGGTGAACAGGGCTAACGATGACAGGGTCCCTGTTAGACTCATCCACTGTCTCACCGAGCATCTGTTCCTCTTCAGCATGCTCAGAATGCACTCTAGGGCTTGGCTGATTCTTGGGGCCGACGGAAAAGCCCGAAAAGCTTGACTCCGAATCTCCATTCCCAGGTAAACGATGGTTTGGGAAGGAAAAAGCTGGGACTTTTCTAAGTTGACCAAAAGACCCAGTTCCTTGATCAAGTCCAAAGTCCAGTTGAGACTCTCCAGACAGCGACGACTTGTGGGGGCTCTTAACAGCCAGTCGTCTAAATAAAGGGAGGCTCTGATGTCCGCCAAGTGGAGGAATTTCGCAATATTCCTCATCAGTCGCGTAAACACCATAGGCGCCGTGCTTAGGCCAAAACACAGGGCTTGGAATTGGTACACAACCTTTCCAAAAACGAATCTCAGGAAAGGTTGGGAGTCTGGATAAATAGGAACGTGAAAGTAAGCGTCTTTCAGATCCAACGAGACCATCCAGTCCTCCTGCCTGACCGCTGCTAGGACCGACTTCGTCGTCTCCATAGTGAACGTCTGCTTGGTGACATAAGCATTGAGCGCACTGACGTCCAGCACCGGTCTCCAACCTCCTGTCTTCTTGGCCACCAGAAAGAGACGGTTGTAGAAGCCCGGGGATTGATGGTCCCGGACTATCACCACTGCCTCCTTCTGTAACAGGAGCGACACCTCTTGGTGTAACGCTAGCCTCTTGTCCTTTTCCTTGTAGTTGGGAGAGAGGTTGATGGGAGAAGTGGTCAGAGGGGGATTGCGGCAGAATGGTATCCTGTAACCCTCCCTTATCCACTTGACAGACTGGGCGTCTGCACCTCTTCTTTCCCAAGCTTGCCAGAAGATCTTGAGTCTGGCTCCTACTGCTGTCTGGAGAGGAGGAGAGTCAATGTAGCCTTTCGAAGGCTTGGGACCTTTCTTGGACCTGCCCCTGAAACCGTCTGGACGGGTACTTCCTCGGCTGGGGGCTCTGCCACGAAAGGGCGGAATAAATCTTGTAGCAGGAGTATCGGCCACTGGGGTGCGGTAAGTTCTAGGAACCGAAGGAGCAACCTTAGCCTTACGTGCTGAAGAGGCCACAAGGTCATGAGTGTCCTTCTGAATAAGAGCCGCAGACAATTCCTTGATAAGGTCCTCAGGAAACAGGAACTTAGAAAGCGGAGCAAAAAGTAACTGAGACCTTTGACAAGAGGTGATACCAGTGGAAAGGGAGGTGCAAAGTTGTTCCCTTTTCTTGAGTACTCCCGAAACAAACATGGAGGCAAGTTCGCCGGAACCATCGCGAATTGCTTTATCCATACAGGACATTATAAGCATGGCCGAGTCCTTGTCAGATGGGGCAGTCTTCTTGCTCAAGGCCCCCAGGCACCAGTCGAGAAAATTAAAAATCTCAAAGGCGCGAAAGACTCCCTTTAAGAAGTGGTCTAAGTCAGAAAAGGTCCAGCAGACCTTAGAGCGCCTCATAGCCGACCTTCGTGGAGAGTCAACCAAACTTGAGAAGTCAGCCTGGGCAGAGGCAGGGATTCCCAAGCCTGGTTCCTCTCCTGTGGCATACCATACGCCCGCCTTAGAAGTCAGCTTAGTAGGTGGAAACATGAATGACGTCTTCCCTAGTTGCTGCTTGGACTGCAACCAATCCCCTAACATTCTCAAAGCTCTCTTAGAAGATCTAGCGAAGACGAGCTTAGTGTAGGCAGACTTAACAGGTTGCATGCCTAGAGAAAACTCTGATGGAGGAGAGCGAGGGGTAGCAGAAACAAAGTGATCCGGGTAAACTTCTCTGAAAAGAGCCAGGACCTTGCGAAAGTCAATGGAGGGTGGTAACGACTTGGGTTCCTCCACGTCAGAAGAGGGATCATCCAGGTGCACAGCTTCCTCCTCAGAAACCTCATCACCTGAGGGTTGAGAAGCGAGAGGTAAAGTTACAGCGGTATGCTGAACGGCAGAATCCTGACAAGCGGGTGCATATACACTTGTGGATTCATCCTCAAGTCTCTGTTGAAGAGGATGAGGGCTGGTAATGACAAAGTCATGAGGCTGGGAAGAAGGAGGCTCTGCGGGAGTCTGGGGAGCAAGCGTGGTGAGAGGCGACTGTAGTAAAACCTGAGGTTCAGGCTGCAAAGACTGCTCAAGCTGAGGAGAAAGAGGTAGATGCATGCGTTGAGGTGGCTGACTCATTGCATGAGGTTCATGACTCAAGAGTTGCGCTTGCTTCAAGGGTTGAGGTGGCTGCGCAGTAAGAGGTTCCTGTCTCACGAGTTGAGGTTCTTGAGGTGGGTGCTGCGAGAGTTGAGGTGGCGGCTGCGCAGAAAGAGGCTCCTGTCTCACGAGTTGAGGTTCTTGAGGTGCTTGCCTCGAGAGTTGAGGTTCTCGCCTCGAGGAAAGTGGAGGTATCAGCTGCGAGAGCTGAGGTGGCTGCCTCAAGGATGGCAGAGGTTGTCGTACCTCAAGAGGTTGCTGCCTCGAGGATGGTCTTACTGCAAGAAACTCTTGCCTCAAAGGTAGAGGAGGTTGTAAGGCATAAGACTCCTGTCCCCATTGTTGAGGAGGTTGCCGCGTGGTAAGAGGTTCCTGCCTCAAGGAAGGTGGAGGTTGCTGCACAACGCTGGTATCTGGCAACTCCCAACGCGGTAGCTCACGCATGGAGGTAGCTTGAGGAACCTCAACTTCGTACGTCTGGCAGACTGGACTGCGTAGAGGAGGAGGAGCGCTCGCAGGAGGAGGTGTAACCTTCTCTGCCTGAAACTCACGCATCAATACCGCAAGCTGCGACTGCATAGACTGCAGCAAAGCCATCTTGGGATCAACAGACGTTGAGGTCTGTTGAGGCAGAGCCTTAACAGAAGTTGAGGTCTGTTGAGGCAGAGCCTTACCTCTCTTAGGAGGCGTGCAGTCACCTGATGACTGCGGCGAGTCAGAGCTAGCCCAATGACTACATCCGGGCTGTAGAACTCGTGCGGTCTAGACTTTACGCTTAAGAGGTCTTGAGACCTGAGTCCAGCGTTTTCTCCCCGAAAATTCTTCTGCAGACGAGTAAAATAAGGGCTCAATCGTCTGAGAGTGGAAGTGACGATCTCTGTAAGATACGCCCGCAACCACCGAGGATACTGCTGTGCGCCGATCAAGGCCTGCCGAACCCTTTTGCCCTTCGACATTGCTTCTCCCCTGGGCTTGGGAGCTTGCAAGAGGTCCCGGACTGGGAGGACGACTGGCACGCACAGAAGTACCCTCACGCACAACACTGACACTGACACTAGCACTCGGCACAGCACTGGCACTACCACTTCCCACTGCACTTTTCACTTTAAGTTCCTTGACGTCTGCCAAGAGGAACTTGTGGTCACTCACTACCGACTCCACTTTATCACCTAAAGCCTGAATGGCACGTAAAACATCAGACATATCAGGCTGAGCACAAATAGTAGGATCGGGGGTAGCCACTACAGGGGGAGGAAAAGGTTGAGGATCATGGGGTGAGGAATAAAGCGAAGAGCGAGCCGAACTCCTCCTAACTCTCTCTCTCTCTAACTTAGTGGTATACTTGAGGAATCGAACAAAATCAAGTTCCGAAAGTCCGGCGCATTCCTCACATCGATCTTCCAACTGACAGGATTTTCCCCTACAGTCGGAACAAACGGTGTGAGGATTAACCGAGGCCTTCGGAATACGCCTAATACAAGTCCTACATCGTCTTTGGGGAGGAGCTTGAGAAAGGTCGGACATCTTGAATCAAAGAACAGTCAAGGGGGAATTCCAATTAAAGCAAAATATCGTTAACCATTAATCAAATCAATCTAAAAGCTATCTAAGCTAAGAGACAAGTTTCCTGTATAGCGAAAGCTGAAATCTTAGAGCAATACTTCACCAAAAACCGTGAACAAGACTCCAAAATTATAAGCGTATCCATGTAGGTCTTGCCGGAAGCACGACAGAGGAAAAATTGAGGTGGTGTCAACAAGAAGTACTGCAGTACCTGGCCACAGGTGGCGCTGGTGAGTACACCCCCTTCTTGTATAGTGATCGCTGGCGTATCCCTTCCGTAGAATTCTGTCGGGCAACGGAGTTGACAGCTACATGATTATCGGGCAAGATTAATATTGAAAACTGGCATTTTCCTCAATGTGTATAATGGGGGCTGGATCATAATAACTTACATATCAATCAATTAAAATGTTAAGTCCATTTCTCACTCTAACTCCATTGTACTTTTGGGAGACTGATGGTGAGCTATTGCGCATGCATTGATTGTATTTGCTTTCCCCAGCTGTTCTGTTGCTCATGTGAAAACAAAAACATATCCATGAAAAAATGACCCACAGGGGTTACGAGCGCAGCTCATCCATGTAGCTTACCGCTTGCCATAACAGAGAAGGAGTGACGTAATGATGGTTTTGCGACGGCAGCAAGCCACGGTGGACCAAAAACCATTAGAAGGATGTTTAGTGAATCTCAGATAATTATGATAGCTAATTTTCAGCCACTTCCATGAACCATACATTTTTCCGACTGGTCATCGTTTGTTTATTTTGCATCTCCAACCATTATCATTGCTGCAAATCACTCGCATTGGGCCTTTTCCTAACCCCCCAAAAAACTGTTTCCAACTGAGGTTCAACATGACTATCTTTATATGAGGCAGTTCAAAATCTCATAAACGGGTGGTTTTATCTAATAATAATGGTCAGAAACGCATTAAATACAAGATATTGAGTAGGAAAAATATATAGTTCATGTATTTGGCCAGAAATCAAAGTATTTTTACCCTAGATTCACATGACTGTTCATTTGACAATAATATTTACTAATGAATAATGAGATGGAAGCTATTAACAAATACTCTTCGAGTAATGTAGAATAACTTTGAGATTTTTCATTTCAATTAGATGAAAACATCACATGGCTAACAAGTACATTACCTCTTGAGATGTTGTGTTAGTTTGGAAAGCACATTACATTTCATCTATCTATAGTTTTCTTGACAGGGTTTTTCTTACAATTGCTTATGTAATAAACTTGCTAATTTGTAATCTGATTACACAAAAGGCAATATCCTAGGTTAGGTTAGGCTATGGAAAGATAGATCAGGCTAGGCAAAGTCAGGTTAGGCTAGGGGAAGTTAGGTTAGGCTGGGTAAAATTAGGTTAGACTATATTAGGGAAAGTTACGTTAGATTAAGTTAAAGAAAATTAGGTTAGGCTTGAAGAAAGATAGGTTAGGCTAGGTTAGTGAAAGTTAGGTTAAGCTAGGGTCAGAAGTTAGGTTAAGCTAAGGTCCGAAGTTAGATTGGACTAGGTTAATAAGTTAGTTTAGTACAGGTCAAGGAAAGTTAGCCTAGGCTAAGCAGTTTTATTATAGTTCTGGTCAGAACATTCTCTAATAAAAAATATTCCCCTTTTCTTCGAAAATTACATTTATTTTAAGGGCTAATAAATAGTTAGTGAGATATACCCTAACATATCTGCCAATAATGGGGGCTACCCAGTTGGGAACCTGTGGTTTGTTGCGGGGAAAATATACTGGGGAAAACATTGGCCTCATGGTAAAACAAACTTTTTTTCCATATACAGTACATTATTTTCTGGAAAGCATAATAAATCCAGGGAAAATAACCAATATTTTTCATTTTTTTATTGGTATTCTGCGAATCATGGTGCACGCTACCTATTTTAAGCTCTCTGCATATTTACTCAAGTTAGTGCAAGTGTACATCTCTTTGTTGTGCAGTAAATAGTGTCACCATTTTACGCATTAGCCGCACACCACTTTCTTTCGACCGATAGGTTTAATTGTGTTCGTATACTCCAACACAGTCCCTCTCCCTTTGTACTTCTTCCAATATCAGACAAAATATCTTTCTCCTTTGGAAATTGAAGTTTCTAAGAGACGAGGTACCTTTTTCACATGCACATTACAGTCTACTCTGCTTAACCCTGCTAATTCTGTGTAAATGTATTCTCTTGATGTATTATCCATGTGTATATATTTCTCATTTTCACAAGTTTAAACTTGTTACCTCATCCTGTTTCAGTAGTTTCACACCATTTTTTCCTTAATACCTTTCATAATATTCCCATACTATTAACATATATTTTGGATTTGATTTTAACCTACTAATTCAGTGTTTATGTCTTTCTACCCCTCCATATATATATATATATATATATATATATATATATATATATATATATATATATATATATATATATATATATATATATATATATATACATATAAATTTCCTCCTTTTGTCAATTTCGAAAAGGTTACCTAGTCCTGTTTTAGTAATTTCTCGTTGTTTTTGCTATGACTACCATATTACAATGAGTTTCCACAAAACAAATACCTGCTTTAGACAAGTTTACTTGAATGACGCCGTACTATTTAACTCTACTTTTACCGTTAACGAATCACAGCCTAAAATGCAAAACTTACCATATTTGACCATGTTTCCCTCCTTTGTTATGTCAATTTAGATTTTTTGTGCATGTCACACAGTTTGGTTCTGCATTTATGAATCATCCTTTACCTAAGTGTATTGGATCTAGTTATTGGTGTATTTGAAATATGTAGAAAAGTTCCATGCCGATTACAATGCTACCCCGAGTGTAATTATAGGACCTTCGACGTCCCAAACGTAAAATAAAACTTTTTATTGGATTTTAGGGTTTGTGACTTGAAGAAAAACATATTATAACTTTGGAAAAGTAGTGATATTTGTTTTTTAAGAGCAAAGCGAGCCACAGCAGAGCAAAAACCATTTGGAACCGTAAAAAATATCTGAGAAATAATGATCCAGGGGGATTGCGAGCACAGCTCAACATGTACCGCTTGGTAGTACATAGAATCAGTGATGTTTATTGTTTTTGCGAGCAAAGCGAGCTACAACAGAGCAAAAACTATTAGGAGTCTTAAAATATATCCCCTGAAATGATGACTCACGAGGACTGCAAGCACAGCTCAGCATGTATCGCTTGCCAGTACATGCGAGCAGCGATTTTTTTTTTTTTGCGAGCAAAGCGAGCCACGGCAGAGCACAAACCCTTAGGTTTCTTTGAAAATATTAAACTGTTTTCCCGATGGGTAACAGTGTGTTATCATTTAATTTTACCTTTATTTCAGTCGAAAATAATCGTCTCTACCTGTTTTCCTCGACTGTCACCCCAGGTTCCCAACTTCGTTGAGTGGAGAGTGGGCGTCTAACGAGAAAACGGTCAATTTGCCCTTGAAATAAAGGTAAGTTTGGAGGAATCACATTATTTACAACAGGAAAAACTGTATTTTCTATTGATAAATGTGGTTTGGACCTGAACTATAATTTTACCGGCTGACATCGGTCA
>NC_090732.1:16610823-16615823 GCF_036898095.1 Palaemon carinicauda
GTCCAATTTACTTCCCCTTCTAATATAATATATTAAGGTTTAAAGTAAAACCCTCTGAGTCTAGGGTTATTAATCTTGCAAAACATCTGATAAGAACAAATAAAAATACAAGACGTTAAAATGCCTAGAAGGGGATTGAAAATGGGACCGGCTGAGTTGGAAATTGAATGATACGATGAAAATAAAGGAGACTGCTCGTCAAAACATACGAGCTATTTTCCTTGTTGGAGCCCCTGGGCTTATAGCATCCTGCTTTGTCAACTAGGATTATAGCTTAGCAAGTAATAATAATAATAATAATAATAATAATAATAATAATAATAATAATAATAATAATAGTAATAATAATAATAATAATAATAATAATAATAATAATAATAATAATAAAATGAGTTGACTTAAAGAACTGAATATCCAACAAAAAGGAATCCATTCCGAAAGGAAGCATGAAACAACATGCAGATAAAGTAACGAGTTTTTGACATTTGTGTAAAAAGTTATACAAAAGATTTGAGTGATAGAATTCTTTAAAGTTGGAGGATTCTTCTTCAAGTATTCTCATCTATGATTTGAGCAGACGGTGGTCACGTTTTCATTATGAAACAATCTTGAAACTTGAGCAATTTTTCAAAAGAGCATTGACATTGCCTTAGTGAAAATCATCATGCGTAGCCTAACTATATCTGACGAGGGAAAGATAAATATCGTTTATATATATTACATTACAAAATCTAGATGTTTAATTGATATGTTCTGCAAGATATGTATCACAATGTTCAAGTTATCTCCATTTATTCAGACTGAGCTTTTAAAAGCCTTACAATTATTTTACAAAGCAGCATACAAGTGTTAAATCTATATGGCTGAAAAATATACTTAATGAATTTTATCATTTTAAAATGAAGTAGACTGAATGATTAATGCTGAATATTACGCGAATGAAAAAGAAGCCAAAAAGACGGACGTAAATAGATAATTACATAAAATATATATAGACTAAGGTTGACCGAGTTATTTTCAGAAATATACAACAAATTAAAACGTACTTAAGCAACAATGAACAGTCCAACACGAGGTTATGCGAGCAATAATGTGCCAACTTAACTACTTTTCTGGGAAAAATCTCAGGCCATAATTGTTTGAGCTGGTTAATGATATATTTACTGATACAGAAATTTCACGAGAGAAAGAGAATTTTCAATGTGCAAACTCTGAATTCACTTGTGTATGCAAGCACATTATTGTAAATTTGCTTACCCATAATATGAAATGAGCCCAGTTTCGCTTTACTTACAAATGAGATATGTAATGGAATTTCACTAGAAATGGTGAATGTTACAACATTCGCTAATGATGGCAATACAACCTATGACAGTTGCATTAAATTATGGTAGCATAGTATATAAAAAATGGAGTAACTATAGACTTGCTTGTAAGCGAAATGAATGATATGAACCGTTGTCACTAACTTCAGAAGAATTAGTAAATGAGATCACTCACTAAAGTGTTTTTACACTTTACATAAATTCACAGACAACTCTTTTTAAACAAAAGTAATGAATCTCAATGTAGGTTTACTCTGCATTACAGTCTCAAATTTACGATCATTGGAAAGTGGCTTAACCATGGTATGCTTTAACCCTTCTGGGGCCTAAGAAACTTGAAAGGTGTCTGGCTTCAGTTCCAGTTTCATCAGAATAGATGCCCACCAGAACGTCAGCCGGGCAAACCCAACCCCCCCCCCCCCCCTCCATTATGGTGCCCAGCCACAGCAGTGGCCTCCCCAGTAAACAGCTTAAACTAACGGTCCCGGGCGGGGATCGAACTGCTGCCATGCGAATGATAGGCGAACACGTTACCACTGTAGTAGCCAAGAATATCATCTTTATCGATATATTTTAAAAATCAGTTTTTTGGGGGATGGACCAAAGAATGAGGATAACGTCAAGATACATATTATGAAAATTGATTACGGAATAACAGGTCCTTAGAAAGTAAAACAAAAATAATTACATGAAAAGGCGAATACGATTCCCACGCTTTCACATGGATATCTCATGACTCAACATCGAAAACAAGATAAAAATTATGCATATATATTTTCATTTTTTCCACAAAGGAATAAAGCTCAATGTTGTGATGATGATGTATTTACGTGATTACACCATTGACTCATTTTTTATACAGAGTTTGCATGTCAGAGAGGGAGAGATCTGATTGGGAAAGGAGTACCGAAGCCGGGCATTTATCGCTCTCATCACAAATCGTGCCAGTGCTCTCTCTGCCGGTCATCCCTTCATCACCAACATCCCGATAGGGCCTTGAGCAATATATATACATATTCAGACAACGCGAGAATCTCCGCTCGTCCAAACGCCGGAATATGAAGTTCGCCGTTCACCGTTCGCGTTGCCTTAAGCGGAGAGGTACTGAGAGGGGTCTGTGATACCTTCGCTTGCGCAAGACAATTAAACCGTTCATGACAGAAAACATTTCAAGTAACAAATCTCTCGTAACAAAGAACATTTTTGAATTACGAAGGATGGTCTTCGATGCTCCAGATTACGAAGGATATAATTCTCCTCTATCTCCGAATGTTCATCTCAAACTCTTCCGTTCCCATGGGACCCTATTTCAGTTATGAATAGGAAATTTTATTAGAATTTGATTCTCTAGAAAGCAATCAGGTTTTATGCCCAATTAAGTTACATTGTTTATATGTAAATATAAACTAAAATACAATATGGGGGAGTTCTGTTTACTTAATGACAAATAATTTACTGGAGTAAATTTCATTTAGCAACTAGAAATTTTTATTAGAACTTCATGCTATAGAAAGCAATCGGGTTTTATGCTTCATGAAGTTCTATTGTTTGAAAATATTACATTCTTAAGAGTAAATAAAAACTAAATGCAATAAAGGGAAGTTCTGTTTACTGGATGAAACATAATTTACTGGATGAAATTTTATTTAGAAACTAGGAATTTTTATTAGAACTTCATACTGTAGAAAACAATCGGGCTTTATGCTCAATTAAGTTCGGTTGTTTATATATAACATTCATAAGAGTAAATAAAAGCTAAATAAAATATGGGGGAGTTCTGTTTACTTGATGATAAATCGTTTACAGAATTAAATTTCATTCAGTAACTAATGATTTTTATTAGAACTTGACTCTATACTTAGAAACCAATTGGTTTTCTTTCTAAATCGAGTTAGTTTGTTTAAATATATTACATTCATAAGAATAAATAAAAACTAAATGCAATAAGAGGAACTTCTGTTTACTTGATGACAAATCATTTACTGTATCAAATTCCATTTAGTAACCTGTACTAAGTTTAGGAAATGCTTATGAAATTATATTCCATTTACAGAAAATATTAGAAATTTCGTTATTCAATAATAAGCAAAACAGTTGTTGCTCAAAGCGTATCTTGATCCCACATATCAATTTACTTGTGTATCATAAAACCTGTCGAAATGAGCATAATTATCGTGGCAAAAATAAGAGTAAGATCAGCCAGGTATTTTTTATTAATAACACTCACTTAAAAGAGACGAACTGTAAATGAGAACAAAAATCACCCAAATATAGAATTACCGCACATTAAAAACAGTCGTAATTTCCTCTCTGTGACACGCAGGAAATAAGAAAAAAAAAAAAATGTCAGGGATAGAGCACATTCGAGTCCGCTTGCGTGATGGCAAGTACCAACAACACACACGTAATGACACAATCACAAGATCCGCAAATGACTCGTAATAGCAGCGCAAAGCGTTAAGCGCACGGCGAAATTGGGTGACAATGCAGAAATTCCTTGTGACAGAATAGTCTCGGGGGAAAAAAAAAATCACAGCTAGCCATCGAACCTTCACAGGGAACTTATTAATCCCATTGTGTTCGGTAATAAGCGTTTTGTGCATTTGAAAGCTGCTGTAACAACCCCCCAAGGTAAACGCGGTTGCTTGCTTGTTTTTTCATTATTGTTCTGGTCTCCGTTATGTGATTATTGATTATTAGTCACAATTTACAAGTTTAAAGAAACTCTTAGTGTGTCATTAATTTGACCAATTCTCTTGTAAATATCGCAATTACTACCTTCTCAGTTTTTGGTGCTTGTTCGATTAACTTTCAAGAAATCACCTTGGTTGTTTTCTCTAAGAGCTTAATGACTCTTGAAGGCATGGTGGATTGATCCTTAATATATATATATATATATATATATATATATATATATATATATATATATATATATATATATATATATATATATATATGGGTGTGTGTGTATATAGAAATCATGACAGCTGACATATGATAAGTATAAAATATGTATTATAGCCACGAAAGGAAAAGTGAAAAGACTTTCATCTTTTCAAACTCATCGGACTCCATGAACATAATATAAGAACATCGTATTCATACAGGAAAATGTATCCCTACGTGGTCAGTTTTTGTCCTCTAAGTCAGATTTAAGAAAAAGGGAAAATACAGGATAACTGTAAAAAAAAGACCATTGCTTATATTTCGATTTTGACCGTGGAGATAATAAAAATGGATTCCATATTTCTTTATATAAAATCATTAACATAGGCTACTGTCTCGGCCTTCGACCAACCGATTCTGTAAGCTGACAGCCAAACCATTATTAACATTTATGAACACACACACACACACACTATATATATATATATATATATTATATATATATATATATATATATATATATATATATATATATATATATACATATATATGTATATATATATATATATATATATATATATATATATATATATATATATATATATGTGTGTGTGTGTGTGTGTGTGTCATCATCATCATAATCATCTCCTCCTACGCCTACTGACGCAGAGGGCCACGGTTAGATTTCGCCGGTCGTCTCTATCTTGAGCTTTTGATTCAATATTTCTCCATTCATCATTTCCTACTTCACTCTTCATAGTCCTCAGCCACGTAGGCCTGGGTCTTCCA
>NC_090732.1:16625823-16630823 GCF_036898095.1 Palaemon carinicauda
TGCATTTAATGATATAATTAATTTGGTAATCTAGTATTTGAAGGTTGATATATTCAGCAAACATCTAAGGTTACCGATTATTTTAGCGGGATTAAAAAGGAATGGTCTGTGGAGGAAGTTGCAATTTGAAAGTTAAAAAGGTTAACATGAAGCTTTGAAACATCTTTTGATATTATAATTTTATGTTAATTTGTTCCCAGGTTTCAAAGAAAATAAACTGATAAAACTAATTGGCATAGATGAGATTAGAATTTTCACTTCCATCGTATAACGAAATATCACTCTCTGTCTACAGACTTATTTTAGCAACAATTTCGTTGAATGATGATCATCAATAAGCATTTATTACTGAATTAGAAGATTGTTTAAATAGGAAAATGAAGAACATTATATCTATAAAGAGAAAACCATTCTCAATGACAGCGATGCGTGACATTCGAAGCAGAATCGGGGGTATAAATAACTACGCAACTACTGTTTATTTCAGGCCAAACAGTTAACGATGACCAATGGCCATTCTGAGGGATTCAGCTTAGCTTCTCGAGAATATTGTTAATTTGTCAAGGTAATGATTTGTAATTCAAATTGCTATGGATCCATTGCTTTTTTAATATTGATACCTTGTGGTCAAGGTATAGGCTACATTAGTATGGGCCAATTTACAATTAAACCTCTAAATGAGAAATCATTGAATAAAATGTCAGTTACATTTTTCAGCAGAAAAGTCAAATAAAACAAATTATGAGGAACAGCAGCAGAATAGTATATTGAAATCATTTTATCATCGTAAATTAAAAGATAAAGTATCCCTTCTATAAATCCTTTTTTGAAATATAGGATAATTCAGTGCAATTTTGACGAACCTTCCACAGCGCGAACCGCAATGAGATGGACATTCCAACAAAAAGTGAACTAGAAGTTATCCGCCTTTTCTTTTCTTACAAATTTCGTTACGGCTGGTGACACACATGTTAACAATCACATCGACAAATACATTCCACTGTTCAGAAAATGTTTATATTATTATTATTATTATTATTATTATTATTTCTTACTAAACTACAACCCGAATTGGAAAAGCAGGATGCTATAAGCCCAGGGGCACCAACAGGGAAAATAGCCCAGTGAGGAAAGGAAACAAGTAAAAATAAAATATTTTAAAAAATTAACATTAAAATAAATATTTCCTATATAAACTATAAAAGCTTTAACAAAACAAGAGGAAGAGAAATTACATAGAAAAGTGTACCCGAGTGTACCCTCAAGCAAGAGAACTCTAACATTGAGCAGGAAGAGCAAAATTTCTAATTGCTTCTTAACATCAGTAAACAGTCGCCCGTTTCTGGTAAGAGGAGTGCTTAACGACCCAGAATAATAGATAAATAACAACTTGCCTCTGTGCATAAGCCAAAGAATTCCTTGAGGTGTAATTTGGTGTCACACTTGTCTTGGTTTCTCATCTAATTGATTTGAAAGTAAAGCGTGTGACACCTTTAAATTTATTGAATATTTAATTTCATGTGTATTTAATGAAATATGAGATTTAAAAAAAAAAAAATCTTATCAACTTCTGCACAGCTGGACTTAGGAAATTATACCAAATGAATCGGCAAGGAATATGAAAACGAACTTCCATATTAACACAAATGCTAAGAAAATTCAAATAACAAACTTCCAAAAAGCATGATTTCACATTAGATTCGCATTTTTTTATATCAAACAGTCAGGCATCATCAGGATCACGACAATGCACGGGAAATTATAATTGTTCAGTTAATTCTCAATTAAATAACAATGCCATATACATGTCAATGGCATTAAAATGTCTTTTTTATTTCTAAAAAGTAGCAAAATTAGTCAATCAATTTTTCTAGAGCAAAAAGAATGAAATCGTAAATATAAGCACAGTTGATTATAAAAACGATTAGTGAATTAAAACTTTTTTACTAACCCTTTCAACATTAGCGCTAACTAGAATATATAAAGAATCATTAAAAGAGAATTTGTATTGAATTTACGTATATTTCTAATACTGAATTATTCAATTAACGTTTTAATCTACAATTTACGGTCTAATTAATGAAGACTTAAATCGAAAGACATAACTTACAATAAAACCACTAATATTTTTGAGTGTGTGTGTATACAGTATATATATATATATATTATATATATATATATATATATATATATATATATATATATATATATATATATATATATATACATATACACACACACATATACATATACTGTATATATATATATATATATATATATATATATATATATATATATATATATATATATATACATATACATATATATACTGTATATATATATATATATATATACTGTACATATATATATATATATATATATATATATATATACTGTACATGCGTGGTTGTGTGCAAGTGCCAGCATACAAGGTTTGCAAAAGAGGATGTTTGCATGCAATAGATACCTTGTTATGTTTGTGAATCATACGAGCCTGAGCACCACTGTGAAAAAGCAGTTCAACGTTTCGCACATAAACCTAAAAAAATATCCTTTTCTTCCGCACCTATCAAAAGCCCAATAGGTTAGGGAGGCAAGTGTCTAGACTAACGCCACAACCAGCGAAGAAAGGAGGGTCTTGGCACCGTCCGAACACCGCTAAGTTCAATCCCAGAAGGTTCAATTGCAGGTTCTATTGGTCCTGTTACTTCTCATGCCTCAATCAAGCTTTCGGGTATTGTCTAGAAAAGATCGAATCTCTCATTTCCCTCCGGCAAATTATAGCTCTTAGTTCCCCAAACGAATACATCACACGGTCTGACATATACCACGGAAGAGGCGAATCCCAAAAGCGTAGCTTGTCATTGGAATTCAGCCCTTGAGAAAAGAGGACATTGGGGATATAACGACTTGGGGCTTTGTGCTGCTATCTGGAACCGAAGAGACACATTGCAAGATTGTTCCTGATACGCGACATTGACCTCCAATGAGCGCGTGACCCGACGTATTCTCAGCAACAGAGATTGTTTACCTGGGCAGGATATCCTGTATCTTATTTTCTCCTGCAAAAGAGGAAATTGACTGTTGACTGACATTATTGATTTGAAGTCTATAGTGTAGAGCCCATCTCCGGAAGTTCAGCAATGAGAATTCTATACCTTCTAGAAGGATTATTAGAAAATATACGACCTCTTAGGAGAAGCGTAATCATCCAATGTAATTGGAATATAGTTAGAAAATTACAAATAACAGCATGACAGTAAAACTTCATTCAGAAATATACTAGTGAGCATAATGTAATCATATACTGATTCATAAGAGGACATTCCGTAATACTTAATGCTCATTATTGAACGTCATAATTTTTTTTTTTTTTGTAAGATTCCAAACTACCCCAATATATTGTAAATATGGCGTAAATAAAATTACCAAAAAATATCAAATTAACAACGTTGTCGGTATAGTATGGACATTAAACGTGAACTCCTATAGTAACGGTAACTAAGTTATAAGAAGTACTAAAAGGGATATAAATTCAAAATATTATAAACGTTTTAAACTTATTTTATTCTAAAAAATTCATTATAAATTTGGTCATAAAACGTAATTCTATTATTGCACTAAGACCAAAGGTTTAGTTGATTTCTATTTAGTAATTCTGGAGACATTAAAGCATAAAAACATTAACTATCTAGTAATTCTAGAGACATTAAAGCATAAAAACATTAAATATCTAGTAATTCTAGAGACATTAAAGCATAAAAACATTAACTATCTAGCAATTTAGAGACATTAAAGCCTAAATACAAAGGCCTCATTGGTTAACATGCCAGTGAGTTTCGAAAATATATTCTTTGAAACTAACGCTTACGTTGTTATATTATGGATCCATACACCTTTACAAAATTATTGATGTGTTCAGAGAGAGAGAGAGAGAGAGAGAGAGAGAGAGAGAGAGAGAGAGAGAGAGAGAGAGAGAGAGAGAGAGAGAGAGAGATGTAATGGAGTTTGTTCATGCCTTATCTGTAATCTAATGTTAAACTTTCAAGCGCCGTCAATAATTCGTCATGCGATGTTACTCTTTATCTAGCAATGAAGAGAAAAGAATAAAATAGTTATTTACTGTGATTGCAAAAAATTACTAAAACCAATATGCAAACCGTTACAGCCTGAGCACAAAGCTGTTTAAGTTTACCAGATGATGCAACTCTATTTTGAAGATTTCAAGTAATTCCTGCAAATCAAATTTTAATCAAAACTCAGTATGTTTGTTTGTGAATCACCCAAGGGAACTGAAGTTTGGTTAACGCTCCAGAAGTAAGTATTTGCTATAGTCATTCTGGTTGAATCAATCATTCTTTGAGTGTGGGATTATATTGGCATTAAAACAAAATTCTGTGGCAGACTTCCTGTCTATCCTCGTAATTTGGCTATTCGTGCATATCAAATTTATTGCGAATCCAATCTGATTCAGTCAAAAAAAATAAAAAAATAAAAATAAAAAAAAATAAAACGTATTTAGTTGACACGGTAAATATGTATATGTGACTCATGTGTTTTACTGTTAAAATAATGTTGTCATGTCTCATTGTCTGCTATTATGTTAAGTCTTTTCATTGTATACGTCACAGATAGTTATCTCTTCGTAGTCTCGTTAGTACTTATTAGTACTCCCAAAAAGTTCTTCTCATCCACCATTATAAAGGGAGCTCCACAATCACCTAGAATTACTTATTAACAAAAAGCAATAAATGTGAAAATTAAATTTTTCCGTAATGGCATATCAACTTTTTTGTATTCTAAAAGGACGCAGCAGTCACGATAACCTCTACTTCCTGAACTATTCAATGATTATTCAAAATATCCCAGGGAAAATTACATAGCCAGTTAGGAGAGATAGCATTTAAAGTTTTATAGCCTGATTACAATGATCTTTGTTATAAGCGTTCAGTACCTTGGATATATGATGATTTTTTTACAACACGGTTACTTTTATAATT
>NC_090732.1:16638323-16643323 GCF_036898095.1 Palaemon carinicauda
TACAGAGGCTATGGCACTACCCAAGATTAGAGAAAAATGGTTTGATTTTGGAGTGTCCTACTCCTAGAAGAGCTGCTTGCCATAGCTAAAGAGTCTCTTCTACCCTTACAAAGAGAAAAGTTGCCACTGAACAATTACAGTGAAGTAAGAATTGTTTGGTAATCTCAGTGTTGTTTGGTGTATGAGGACGGAGGAGAATGTGTAAAGAATAGGCCAGACTATTCGGTGTGTGTGTGTGTGTGTGTGTGTGTGTAGGCGAAGGGAAAATGAACGTAACCAGAGAGAAGGATCCAATGTAGTATATATATATCCAAGATACTCCTAACATTCGTGAACGTCTATATAACAGATTATGGGGTTGCAGTTATAATAGAAAGAAAATCTATTTGTGCAAGTATTATTCTTAAAACTCTGGTTATCTTAGATACTTATATGAATCATTCAACGAAGACGTATTAAATGTTTTAAAAGTCATTCTTCTATTTTTCATCGTGATTTACTCAAATCACTGCAGAATAATTACCGACATTTAAAAAAAAAAAACATGAACCTGAGAACCATACATACATACAGTTAGAGAATCAATGAATGAATTACCAAACAGTTATCTCAGAAAGATAATGCCATGGAGATTTTTGCATAAATTACCATTCACATATAACGATGATATAAAAAAAAGATCATCATGAAGTACTAACGATGAATGACGTCAGAAACAGGAGTTAGAGAGCAAAATAGCACACATTATAACATCCCAAGATCACTGGCGTGGATATAATTCCTACCTTGCAAGACGTGATTTAATACGGGACGCGTCATTGTCAAAAGTTAAACATACGGAGTTCCGACTCATTTGTAATAATGTGCCACAAATAAAAAAAAAAAGCAAAACTAGACACTTCCTCCTTTTAACACATTCATCCAGGTATTTTGGTCCCACGGATCTGGATGCAGATCAGTAAGCACGAGGCTCAACCATCCTTCACGGATGGCCGTAGATTCATCCATATATACGGAACCCTCGGGGATCGATCGCTGTGCAAAGTCATTCCGTTTATTATTCTTCAGTTTCATTCTCTCTCCGAAGCAATTTTATCTTCATTCTCAATTTGTGCATGTGTATTAACTGCAGACTATATATATATATATATATATATATATATATATATATATATATATATATATATATATATATATACATACATATATATATATACATATATAAATATATATATATATATATATATATATATATATATAAAATGTATATATATATATATATATATATATATACACACACCCACATATATATATATATATATATATATATATATATATGTATATATATATACACACACATATATATATATACATATATATATATATATATATATATATATATATATATATATATATATATACTGTATATGCGTGTGTATGTGTATGTGTATAACATTTCATATCCTTTTTTTATTGGGGGAGGGACAAAAGTTGCAAATAAAACTATAATAACACCTCTCTCTCTCTCTCTCTCTCTCTCTCTCTCTCTCTCTCTCTCTCTCTCTCTCTCTCTCTCTTATGGTGAGGATAATTCTTTGGAAGCAATGGCTCTTATTTTTTCCAGGAATCATCTATATCAAATATCTTATTAACATCTATGTTATTTTTATTTATAGTATTTTTCTAATTCTATAATTATAGTTAATTCTTTAGCTATACAGCCTGTTGCTGGGTCCTATGAGGCCATTTAGCTCCCAAGTACATCTGAGGTAAAAGTTAGAAGAGGTTAGACAGTATGATGGCATGTTTGAAGTAAGAACGAAGGTAAATGTCTCTGGTTTCAGTTCCAGTTTCATCAGAATAGATGCTCACCAAGCGTCAGCCCGCAAGCCCAAACCCTCACTGTGGTGCCCAATCACAGCAGTGGCCTCCCCAATAAACAGCTTAAACTCACGCTCCTGGGCTGGGATCGATCTGCTGCCATGCGAATGCTAGGCGAACACATTACCATTGTACTAGGCAGGAAGCAAGTGTAGCTAGGGCCGAAGGAACGCTGCAAAGAACCTTAAATAATGCCGACAGTACACCGCGTGAGCTGCAATAATAGGCACTACACCTCACGGAGTAAAAAAGAAAATATAAAATTGAATCAAAGACGATGTGTCCACAATATTTATTTCCATTTCTCGAAACATTCTTTTTGCACATCTCAAGCACCTCTTCTCCGTCTCGTTCCTATTACACGGTCATCCCAAAATAACGAACAGAAGAAACCCGCCCGTTTGACTTGTTATTCCACCCTACACCCACGACTGGCTCACCCCACCCAATACTTTTTACTCATTTGAACATCGGAGTTTTTCTTTAACTCATACCCCACACCCAATGCTTAATATCCACATTTCCAGTCTCTCAATACCCACATGCCCTACCCTACCCGCCCACACCCTATCCTCCTACCCCATCTACTATACCCCCATCCCTCTCCACAACGCCCAGCACATAACCCAGTAATTAGATGGGTTGAACGTGGACCAAATATAGAAGGGCAGGCGGAGACCTGATCACGCGTTATATATCTCTGGACTCACGCCATCCACAAATTATCAAACTTCAGACAAAAATTATAAATTCGCAAAGCGGGACTCGCTGAACACAACGCAACAATGACTTTTGCGTGGAGCAAATGACCATGCAGACACAGGGACACATAAGCAAATTCAATTTGCAAAAGTTTGGTAAATCACCAAAGGTTTCATTAAGCCTTGAATCGTCCCATAAATCATTAGTTTATGAAGAGTATGTAAGAATAATACAAAGAGTATGTAAGTATAATACAAAGAGTATGTAAAAATAATACGAAGATGTTAGCGAAGAATATATCTTATTTCTTTACACTGGAATCTGTTTCTATAATATTTAGGAGAATTTGTTTCTATAATATTTAGGAGAATTTGTTTCTATAATATTTATAGAGAATGAATTCTATCAGTTAAAGGACAAGCAATTAACGTAATATCTTCCCTAGATAAAATGGCAAAATCAAATGAGAAACTTTGGTGACTTAGTCATATATTGACTAAGTGAATAAAGTAAGAATAAATATAAATATTATAACTATATATGTAAATATATTATGGATATTTATTCAACCAAGGACAAAATACAAAAAAGCTAACGCACACCGTAATTATTGTTAATGAAAACGAAGGACAAATCCCTTTTGGTTCTAAGAAACCACCCACCATAAATACACATACATACATACACACACATACAAACACCAAAAACATAAGCATAAGATAATCCCCGAGAAAACTGCAAAATAAAGAAAAAAAAAATTCCAACCATCTTTAAATACAGCCGTATAACTTTCCCACAAAAATATTAGCCCACGACACCCAGCATTAATAAAAAGGGCTTGAGACATGATTTAAATGAATTCTTCCCAATAATTTCTGATGATATAAAACTGGGTGTCACCGACTAAGACCCATCTGTAGGAGAACTAAATACCAATGCACTCGATGAAAGATACCACCAATTCCACTAATGCCACCAAATGTATAATGGAAAAACTACTACAATCATGATGATTGGGAAGAGAAGAGAAGAAAAGAAGGTGAGGCGGAGAGCAAATGAAAATACAAGGATTACACGCTGGATTGAAGAACGACGAAATAGTGTGGTTACATTATCCGTGACATCTACAGTTCTTCATTAACATGGATATCGAAGGAATATTTTTGAAAATATTGATACCTACTATCCAAAAGTTTAAGACTTGATTTCAAAGAGATGGGAATAATTCAAACAAAAGTCTTAGTAGTAAATGACGTTAAAAATGTGAATACCAAGTCTGATAATTTATTTTTTTTTTTTTTTTGTTCAAAACACCACTGTTTTTAACAGCCATTTAGTGATAGAATAAAGTATCTAAAAATCTACCATTACTGTTCAAGAATTCAAACAAAAGTTTTAGCAGTAAATGACGTTAAAAATATGTAAAAAACATGTCTGATTACTTTTTTTCAAAACAACATTGTTTTAAGGAACCTTTTATAGATATGATAAAGTATCTAAAAAATCACCGTTACCGTTCGAGAGAAAAGATGGAGGATAATTTAATCTTTTAAAATTATATCAAGATAATTTAACAAATCGGGAAAATAAGAAACGGTTTGTGGGAAAGTGATCCAATCCTTACAAAATTAAATAAAAACAAAATCAATAAAACGAAACTATAATTAAAAAAAAAGTTAAGGACTTTGAGTCGTAAAAGCAAAATTATTGAAATCTTGACTCCTCTATATATTATATAACATTGATTAAAATGTGGTTATAAATCTAGTGGCTTGTTATCATAAAAAACTTATAGAGAAAATATTGAAAAGAAATAACATCATCCCAGGGAAATTGATCGGACACACTCAATCACAGATGAACTTTGGTGTCATGATTAACTCGATATTCAAAACGAAAACATTTGAACTCACTAAGTCTTAGAAAAAAGAATACTTTTGGATTTACTGGGCGCCAGTGCAACGGAACTCTATTCTTCACCATTCAGATATGTTCCCTATTAAACAAAAACCGCTCATTACAACTACTATAGTAATTGAAATATGGTCAAGAAAGGTATAAAAATTATAAAGGTATATGATAGGAATCCTGATTTGGGGTTGTATTTTCATTATTTTTTTTTTTCTTAATCATTAACATCCAGACAGTAAAATACGGGCAACTGTCATACATCAATTTTGTAACGGTAATATCACGTCAACCTGGTAAGGGCGGTTTTTTTTTATTTCCTTATAGTTCTGATTTCATCTTTGTCCTATAATAAATAATAATTATTAGTCCTCTCAATTTTGACATATTGAAAACCTAAAAAATACTCAAATCCTTATCAGAAGAATAATCTTATATACAGGCAATTATACGTACGCAGAACAACTTTATTTAAAAGTGCTTCTGATTCTGCAAAAAAATTATCGGTA
>NC_090732.1:16645823-16680823 GCF_036898095.1 Palaemon carinicauda
AATCTATATCCTCTCTCACTGTATTAGTCAAATAAGTAGCTGTTAATGTAAAGGTATATTCGTGAAATATAACATGGCTTTTCTTCAATTATAAGCAAGGGATAATTATTTTATCTGAGTTTTTACAATACATTCCAAGCAAAGGTAGCAAAGGCTTCAGAAAACCAGATACCCAAGGTTCTAGGGTCCACTCTTGGGACCAGGGTCATATTGCTCAAACTCCTTCTTAAATGATACCCAACACAGTACCTCATTAAACTCCATTGCTGTTTAATCCCCATTATGTTCGTTTCTACTTGTACTTCCACGTTATAAAGACGATACAGATCTCCTCTGTAATATCTGACATTATCTCCTTTATCATTTGTTTTAGTCAGGTCGGCAAGCTTCTTAATTTCCCCAATTGCCACACGGTTTTCCTAACGCAGGTTATCATCACGAGGTCAGTTTATCATTTCGAATTACTTTCCGGCGTGCAATAATGACATTATCGCCGTAACCCCATCCTTAGCCCTGGCACCAGTCGGTAATTATTAGCCAGGAGGACGTACCCGGGACGGACAGCCAAGCACAGAAATCGGGGACCGGAGCGCATGCCATGTGCTGCTACTGCTGCTGTACACAGACGTGCTCATCCTCAGGGCAACGGCGTCTCCTCTCTGGATTCACCGGAAGATGAGCATTTTTATTTTTTTATTTTTTATTTTTTTTTTTTACTGAAGTTGTGCTATACCGACAGAAGGAAACGTTATTATTATCATTATTATCACAAGCTACGCTATAACCCTGGTTATCAAAGCAAGATGCTACAAGCCCAAGGAAACGTTATCATTATTATTATTATTATTATTATTATTATTATTATTATTATCATTATTACAAGCGAATCTATATCCGTAGTTGGAAAAGCAAGATGCTACAAGCCCAAGGGCTCCAACAGAAAAATAGCTGTGAGGAAAGGAATCAAAGAAATTAATAAAATAATAAAAAAATCTAGATAAAATATTTTAAGAACACTAGCATAATTAAATTAGATCTTTCATAGGTTAACTATAAAAACTCAAGAGGAAGAAAAATAAGGTAGAACAGACGCCAAGTTTACCCTTGAGCAATAGAACTCTATTCTAAGGTAACAGTGACAATAAAGTACATTTTAGGGATAGTACTGAAATTTTGCTTCCAAATCTCTCTCTCTCTCTCTCTCTCTCTCTCTCTCTCTCTCTCTCTCTCTCTCTCTCTCTCTCTATATATATATATGTATATATATATATATATATATATATATATATATATATATATATATATACTGTATATATACATATGTATGTATATATATACTGTATATATATATATATATATATATATATATATATATATATATATATATATATATATATAATCAAAACAATGAAGACAAACTTCAATAACTAATACTTAAGTGAACAGTAAAAATAAGAAAGAAAATAGAATAAAAATAATCTCTTATAATAAATTTGAGTACAGACTTGGTCACACATTAAATAAAACTGCAATGTCATGATCCGCATAAGAGACTTTACTTGCGCAGGCGCAATAACGCCTTCTCGAACAGAATATACGCGCCATTGAATTAATACATAAAAAAATAACACGAAGGAAATATATATTTAATAAAAGCAATAGTGTAGAAGTTAAAAAATATTTAATCGGAAATGAATATTTATGTGAAAAAAAAAAACAGGTTTCCTCACTTATTCTTTTATTCTAATAAAAACTTCCTGTTATGTTACATTCTTACATTCTTTCAAGACTAAAGAAGAATATATTCATTGATAAAAGGAAACTTGCATGTAAATATACTCTAATCACGGGACAGCTGTCAGGAATTTTTTTTTTTATATGAGAACGAAGCACAACATTAAATAATCCCAGAACGCAAGTGTACAAAAAAAAGAGTAAATATAAAATGTAGGGAAGTAAAATATATATATATATATATATATATATATATATATATATATATATATATATATATATATATATATATATATATATGTAGGAACTATGATTTCCAATACAGGGTCTTTAGAATTAGAGTTTAGTGAAAGATTGAAAAAAGCAAGTCAGACTATGGCTAGGTTCAATAAAATTTGGAAATCAAATCGCCTGAAATTACATACAAAAATCAGCCTATACATCAGTTTAGATCGGTGTTACTATATGGACATCAGTCATAGTATGACAATGAAACAATCTCCAATAGATTCATTAGATTTTACAACAAAGTCCTCTGGAGGATATTGGGAGTTAGGTAGCAGGACATAATTAGAAATGAAACTATAAGTTATTACTCAAGTGCCTTATGTGGATGAGATCATGATGAAGGGTATATATATATATATATATATATATATATATATATATATATATATGTATATATATATATATATATATATATATATATATATATATATATATATATATATATAAAGGAAAACACCAATACTGTTGCGGTGTGTAGCTTCATATATTCATTCTTTTAACAGTATACTGTTTCAGCCATCAACTTATGGACAAGAAAACAAAACCGCATAGTCGAAAAAAAATAAAAAATACGAATAAAAGGGAAAATTGCCATAACATGGTGCAGGCTCCAAAAAATATTATGTTATATATCAAACATCAAGTGGCCTTCCCTGATCAACTACTGTAGGATGTATTTAAAAAATCTCAGGATATCCTTTAGTTAGTTTTTACTCTTTTTAAATAATACTGATTAGGTGTTATCTTCATCTTTGGTTATGAAAATCATGGTTCATATTGTAGCAAACTGATAAAACTAGAGAAAACAATAGTATAATGAAAATAAGTATCCGAAGTGATATGTAACATCCTAGATCTAAAATTATTTAAGAAAACAACAAGAAAATAAGTTAATATAAAGATAACAATTATTAGTCTCAAATAAACCCAAACGCTTGATACCTCATTCTTAAGAGAGATCTGACAAATGCGTGCCAAGAACACAGAAGAGACGTCGTAAACTGAAATAAAAGATACATCGACGCCCATGAAGATAACCACGAGAACAGAACAAAAGGTTGTGTGCATTAAACTAAACAATGGCTCATCGCAGGCGAAAACACACGACTTGCCAACAATGGCTACTCTCATCTGTTTATTTGTTTATTTCACTTATAGCAATAAAGGGAAAGTATACTTCACGTGCTTATTAATGAGATATAATTTTTCTTCTACTTTTTATTCAGAATTAGTAACAAATCAATATAATTGAAGGAAAATGTTACCATGACTTTTTTTTTCTTTTCTTTTTTTTAAGAAACTGAAGTAGGGTTGTCAAATTAGAAAAAAATATATATCATTTACTGTCGTGAGGATTATAAAATACCAAAACATGATCTAAACTATTTAATGTGTTTTCTGATCAAATCAAGAAATTACAAAATACCAGAATAAAACAATGATTTAATGTCGTGTTTTTTTACTAATTCAAGAAGTTATAAAAAAAAAATCTAAATTATTTAATGTCGTATTTTCAGATTAAATGATATATCACTATAACCTTTATATTTTAGAATTTCTTCCTTACCTTTACGAATTCCCTTTCGTAACATTTGTACTTATAAAATTTAAGAAACTGATATTGTCACTCCGAATATTATTCATTATGAGTCACATAGCTGTTTATTGGAATACTTTCACATTAAACAAAAAAAGGGTGAATATTAGACGAGCTTTCTTTTTTTAAACAAATCTGACTGATGAGGAATGTACACAGTACACACCCATTGTAAAAATCTATGTTTAGATTTAAATAAAGATGAAGAGAGACCACCAAAAAAATTCTTAATTTGTATCCAATTAAAACCTAAAACATTATTTGTAGGGTATATTTAGATTCCTTCCCATATTAAACAAGCACCATGGAATCAAATTTATTAAAGGGAATAAAATCATATATAATACAAGTAAGGAAGTATAGAAATACGCTAGTAAATTATATGCAGGTAATTTTTTTTGTCTAAAAAAAAAATAAAAAAATAAAAAAATAATATACTTGTACTGTATATATTTGCCTGGTATTCATGTACACCAAAAGCGACACAAAATTAGGCATTATATATATATATATATATATATATATGTATATATATATGTATATATATACATATATATATATATATATATATATATATATATATATATATATGTATATATATATATGTATATATATACATATATATATATATATATATATATGTGTGTGTGTGTATATATATATATATATATATATATATATATATATATATATATATATATATATATATATATATATATATAATCAGAGAGAGAGAGAGAGAGAGAGAGAGAGAGAGAGAGAGAGAGAGAGAGAGAGAGAGAGAGAGAGAGAGAGAGAGAGAGAGAGAGAGCATCTACAACCATAAAATAAGTACACGGTGAGAACGCACGATTGTGTATATATTACTCAAAATATCACCGTCAATATTTAGTCACTGTGACAGATTTTAAGTCCCATTAAAAGAATTCTCGCAAATTCTTCCAGAAATTCACGATGACATTTCGCAAAGCTTAAGCACGGGGTGGATATGCTGATTTCCCCACCTTCGCCGAGTCATTGCCAATGATTGCACCCAACGGTTGTTTTCTTATAAAAATGGAGCAAAATGACATAGATGAAAATTAAATAATATCAACCCGCGGGTAATAAATGATCCAAACGACATAAATCACCGGTATTACATACTATTATTTGACAATTACCTTCCATATCATTTGATACACGAGACGAAACGCCTGACAACGTCCTTAAAGAATACTTCCCTTTTTAACATCCCTCTCCCCTAAGATGTGTTTAATGGCTTATCTTAAATCTAGAATTGGCAATAAATTCACGCGTCCAACGACGTGAAGACAGATAGCGAATCGTTTTGCTTCAGGTGCCATATTTGCTTGGTTAGTTTAGATTAGCGGCATTAGCCGGTCCTGGGGGAGCATGGGTACCTGCCCTATGCGGCCCGTAAATTGAGCAGCCCCTCATAGTTGTTCACCACCTTGGTTATCCTCTATATTTAGTTATCAAGCCTCTCAATCTTTTCGTCACTAACCCCATACTTCCTATCTTCCCTTTTCAATCACAACCCCTACCTTTCAATCACTCTTAAAATCCCTGTCTTCCAGTCCTCCACCCTCAATCTCTCAATCACTTTCCATACCTACCGCCTGCAATACGTCATACCTCCTCTTCCTACGATGATCGTCTCGGTAATAACGCCCGTTGGTTAGACATCATTAGTCTCCCTGCCAGCATTCCCGTCCCCTCTCCCTCCTCGTCGAGGTAAAATAATGACAATTAACCTGATTAATTTGACGTTCTTTGACAGCAAGGGTTGATGAACTCTTGACTCGATATCAAGACCAATATGGATTTGTAACTGTGTTACGGCATCACGCGATTCCTGATTTGCGACTAAAATTTATGAGGGCTGGGTGATAAAAAAGGGACAATGACGTCAACTAAATTATATTTCAGGATGAAATTAGCAAGACAAAGACAGACGGATTGAGAAGGGGTTAAGGAAAATAACAAGGTATCGTTATAACAATTGCAATCGAGAGAGAGAGAGAGAGAGGGAGAGAGAGAGAGAGAGAGAGCGAGAGAGAGAGAGAGAGCTAACACGTACACTACATGATAAAAGAAGAGCGAGATAATTTTCGAGAAAATACTTCTATAAGGATTACATATTTTCAACAAAGGTCAAGTATTGGATTAATAACCTAATTATTATCACTACTATTATTATTAGCTAACTACAACCCTGGGTGGAAAGCAGGATGCGATAAGCCCCAGGGCTCCAACAGGGAAAACAGCCCAGTGAGAAAAGGAAATTGGGAAACTGATAACATAGTGTACACTCAAGGAAGAGAACTCCAACCCAAGAAAGTGAAAGACCATGGTATAGAGGCTATAACACTATCCAAGACTAGGAAACAATGGTTTGATTTTGGCTTATCCTTCTCCTAGAAGAGTGGCTCGGCATGGCAAAAGTGTCTCATCTATTTTTATCAAGTAGAAAGTAGCCACTGAACAATTACAGTGGACTGGTTAACCCGCTGAGTGAAGAAGTATTTTTCGGTTACCTAGTGTTAATAGGTGTATGAGGAAAGAAGAAAATTTGTGAAGAATAGGGTATACTATTCAATGTATGTGTAGGCAAAGGAATTATGAGCTGCGTCTACAGATGGATCCAGAGTTGTACTATCTGTCTAGTCAAAGGACCCAATAACTCTCTAACTGTGGTATCTCAACGGGTGGCTGGTACCTTTGTTAACCTAGTAAATATCAAATACATCAGTTGTTGCAATTAGCGAACTAAATTTTTAAAAGAGAATGGATCTGTATCATTTCTTCAAGTTTAGCAGATATTCTGCTATTAAATTTCTTAAACCTATGCAAACAAGAACAAAGAAACTATAGAAACCAATATTTAGTGAAAGAAATTAAAACAAGTCAACTATCTTTTGTATATGTCACGTTGCAATGTATATATATATATATATATATATATATATATATATATATATATATATATATATATATATATATGTGTGTGTGTGTGTGTCTGTGTATATGTGTGGTCATAATGTATATCTACAAACTCACACACATTATATATATATATATATACACATATATATATATATATATATATATATATATATATATATATATATATATATATATATATATATATATATATATTTAAGTGTATGTATGAATACCTACACACACATTTTATATACATATATATACACACATAAATACACTTTTTTAGAAAATTATTTTCGAACATATTTAATACTTGTTTACCACACTCCTTCCTGCTTGGCGGATATATACGACGCACAGGACCAGACACCACCGCAGCAAACTTAACACTAAATTGTAAATAAGAAGAAAAATAACTTATGCAAAATCACAGACTGAGGGATGAAATGTTAGATATTACGAGAGAATGAGACACCGCCCAGTGCTCGCAAGATGCACTCTTAACATCACTCTTTTTTTAGTTTCTTTTTTTAAATATGGATTCTACGACCACATATGATTAGCACTACAGCCTCATAATGTAGGCATCGAGGAGATGGAAGGCAGGAGCCCTTGGCAACACGAAAGGTATAAAAAGGGGGTGGGGGGGGGGGGTTAGGGACGTTCAATCATGTGAAGAATGAGACATGCCAACCGCAAATCCCTTAAGATAAATCCGTAATTACTGGAATATATCTTTGGGATAAGCTGCAACCCTAATTTTATTAATAGCCCGGTGTGTTCTTGCCAGTGCCTTCTTCAAAAAAGGGTCTTCAGAAAAGGACCTTAAATCCCTCCATCCCTACGGTTAGAGGATCACGCATTTTCATGCGTATGAACTTGAAGTATATGAGCGTAGTTGACGGCGTGGGATTATGATTTTCAATATCTATACTTTTTAAAGATGGCCCATGAATAGCAGAGGTATGGGACAGGGAAAATACCCTGAAGACTGAACATTTATACATATGATCAGCGCCTAAGGCCTCCTATCCACCTAGGCTAGAACCATCGAGGATAAGGTAGACCTATACGCTCAACAAAACCACCCTTATCCTTAGCTCACAAGGATGGTGAGGTTGCAGACACAACAGGACACTATCGAATTTGAGCGGGACAGGGACGTTTCTAATAGGCTACCACAACCCAAAAGGAATTCTACACTGTAAATTGTATGTATGTATGTATGTATGTATGTATGTATATATATATATATATATATATATATATATATTATATTATATATACTGTATATATATGTATATATATTCTGCACAAAGAACATTAACGACAGAAAGGCATGCGTTATTAATATCCACAGAACAAATATATATATATATATATATATATATATATATATATGTATATATATCTACATATATATATCAAGAATATACTGGTAACTTTTATACGTTATGTATTTGCGTTGGCTATATTAAAAAAAAATATCCAATCTTTTAATTGACCTACCAAAACGATTATACATATATCCAGTAAATATCCATATGATAAAGGCTTCTTTAGATTGTGGTATAATTGCAGACTCTAACAAGCACAATCAAGTCTTAAAGAGCTTGCAGTCTTATTCGCTAAAATATAATTGAACAACTTTTGTTTTATGTATTTTTGACTTCTTAGAATTTTACACACGAAGAAAATATGGAGGTGATATTTCATATATGGAGTTAATTCTATTAGTTATGCCTTCTCCATCAAGAGACTCAATACTACACGGTATTCTAGAACTTTTAATCCAGCTCTGACCAGATTGTGGAATGATCTTCGTAATCAGGTAGTTGTATCGGTAGAACTTCAATAGTTCAAACTTGCAGCGAATGTTCTAACGTTGAAAAGGCTGACATATGTCTTTTTATAGTTTATACATGAAATATCTGTTTTAATGCTCATACTGTTTCCTTAGAAAAAGTTTATTTTAATTGTTCATTACATCTCTATTTCCTTATTTCCTTTTCTCTCTGGGCTATTTTACACTGTTGGAGTCCTTGGGCTTTTAGCATCCTGGTTTTCCATATAAAGTCAAATAAAGTTGTAGCTTAGCTAATAATAATAATAATAATAATAATAATAATAATAATAATAATAATAATAATAAGATAGAGGTTTTTAGTATTCATGATTTCATTCTATTACTAAGTCTTCACTATTATAAGTCTATTACAAGCACAGTAGCAGTTAGACCTTGCTCAGACAGGAATGAGTGGTCTGAAGCTTGAACTTTTTTGGCATTGATTTCACTGAGACCGATCCTGTTGGAGTCTTCAGCTCTCTATATAACTGGTCTCATTAGAATTATGTATTCTAAATTCAAACTTCAGACCGTTCCTACCTACATGCACCTGCCGAGTGGAGCCATGTGTGGACGCAGCCTTATCCATGAACTGCACTTGCCGAATCTGTCCAGCTAAATGCTAACTTCGCTTTGACCTTTTCAAAGGGTGAGTTGATAGCATATTAATCAACTACATACGAACTGGTTGACAGTTACTGGTCCGATATTCCAAGCGGGATTAGACGGGAAATAATTTATAACAAGCAAAAGGTCATCTGAAATAATTGAGAGCATTTTGTACATATCAAATTTCCAAATATTTTCTTTCCAAAATCCAGAAGAAGAAGTAACATTAATTTTGCTTATTCGTCGAAATTACGTCTCACAAAATACGACGTTGACTTACGAGACTTGTTAGTCGTTTCGCACATAACATATATAGAGCGATTTATTCAGGGCAATTCATGACTGATGACCATTTATCATTAAGGACACCATCATTAGATTAATGGCTGGCCCCTTCTTAAGGAAGAGTACACATAATGGGAAGGGGATGGAAGGAAGGGGCGTGTATTAGGGGAGGGGAATAGGCAGGGGGAAGGATAAAAGGGTGAGGGGGAAGGATATAAGGTGAGGGGGGAAGGATAGAAGGTGAGGTTCTCTGAAGCATAGTCTTCAACGCCTTGCGCCTTGTACAAATAATAACCTCTCGCAGCACTATTATGTCATAATAAATTGACGAGCATAAATCACACCCATAATAACACTCGCCTCGCTATTAGATCCCCTATTACCTCCCTATTACATTCCCTATTATTCTCCACTCCCTCTCTCGCCCACAGAAGAAACGTTCTCTCATGATGGAAATGAGCATTTAAATAAGGCACTCAATGGCATAATGGCGTCTTTTGAGGCAGCGGAAATAGCACCTCCTACTTCTCCTCCCTCCTCCCTCCTCCTCCTCCTCCTACCGTCACCCATCAACCCTTCAAACCTCCAATTCTGTACGCAACCAGAGGCCCCCTCTCCCCTGCCCACCCCCCCCCCCCCCACCCTCGGCAGCGGAAGCGTAGTGAAAAGACTAAACAATTGAATTTCGACCCCCATAGGGACAAACACGCAAGTAATTGGGTATGCAGATAGTCATTAAGCTGGTTAAAGAGACTATCAAATGAGGCTAATGACACATCATAAAAGTGGAAAGAGGGAAAATGATGACGTTCACATTTGCATTGTAGTTTATCGTCACATTCACATAAAATCTGATCCCATCCTGCACTTTTACATGTAAACCACACTGCCTTTAAATTAGGACAAGTCTCTGTAAATTGGACGCGTAAGATGATGAACAACACAATAAAATGATAAAAGTAAAAACTTCAGGAATTCTGATGCCACAAAGGTAACGTAAGCTATTTCTATTAACGTGAGAACCATTTGCAATTTTGCCAGAGACACCTTTTCATTACCACTAGCTTATCGAAGAAAATAATTCGGGAGTCGTCAAACCTGCGTGTCAGAGCAAATGGAAATGTCGTTACATGTAATCAGAAATGCAAATACATACCATGCACACTCATACACATAGCATATATATATATATATATATATATATATATATATATATATATATACACACATATATATATATATACATAAACCCTCAAGCGTTTATGAATCTCTGAATCTCTGTTGACACACATACACACATGTATGTATGTATGCATGTATGTATGTATGTAGACAGAACTTAATAACCACTTGCATCTACATATATCTATGAATTTCTTATCACAGAATAAGTAACAGTATATAGCAATCCAAAATCTCCGCTCCAAAAGTAAAATGAAATAATGGAAAAAATTTACAAAACAAAACGAAGATCTGAAGACACACTCTACAACATGAAAGATAATCTACAACATGAAAGATAATCGTTACGAAGCTACAAGTTTCATGTTAATGTTTTTAGTTAAAAAAAAAATACAGTTTAAATAATTATATTAATTATTAATTCAAATACTGAACGGGCATTTTTTTGAAAGTACCATCATACTATAGTGTTTGAAACTAATGTTATATTAGCCTGAAGAAGGAGTGTTGTTCTAGATTTTAGAAGTGATCAAAATCGTCCAATATTAAGGATCGTATTGGTATTCAAGATGGACGTTTTTACGAAAATAAAGTAAAAGTATTTTCTTTTTATTTTTTTGTAATTATTCCATCATCCAACTGATGTAGGGCGACTGACAAGCATTAAGGGCTACCTGGCGATTGGTGAGATAGGTGAAAAAATATTTCAGTACCTAAATGATTCTTTTTTTTTTCCAAGTTTGGGGGATAGAAGTTAATGCCAAAGTTAGGAACAATTTAAGAGTGTGTATATATATATATATATATATATATATATATATATATATATGTATATATATATATATATATATACATATATATATATATATACATATATATATATATACATATATATATATATATATATATATATACATATATATATATATATATATATATATATATATATATATATATATACATATATATATATATACATATATATATATATATATATATATATATATATATACATACATATGTATATATATATATACATGTGTATATATATATATATACAAATATATATACACATACAGATTAAAAAAGAAATAACCCACCGAAGGAGCATTGAAAGTCCTTAGCTTTTATGTCAAAGAAAAATATCTATATCTTTCCATCCAAAAAGTGAAACAGGGAAATGGTAGTCTACGACTCTAGGACACAATGGTTAACAACTTACAGGAAAACACAAACCGGCCGTAAATTTTGTTGTAGTTGCAATAGGTTTGTCTCCACGAGATTATGAAGAGATCATTGAACCATGCATTAAACTTCAAAACCATATAAGCAACCCATACTCTCTCTCTCTCTCTCTCTCTCTCTCTCTCTCTCTCTCTCTCTCTCTCTCTCTCTCTCTCTCTCTCTCTCTCACACACACACACACACACAAACAGTAATTTACAAATTACTTTCAAATGCACTTATAGTTTATCAATTCGTTCAGGTAATTTTGTTTTTCAATCTATAAAGTTTATATACATGTATGCATACAGCTAGGCATAAACCTTCATATATGCATATAAATATCCCTCGTCAGCTGCTTTGTCCTTAGTAATCAAGTCATAATTCTGTAGTGCGTCTACTCCAAAAGCTCCTATCCAATGCACCTTCAAACTGCCCCTCCACTGAACCACAAGATCCCAACATGTTTTTCCTCCCAGAATTCCATGTCACTGTGACTGGGCCAATCTCCCTTATTATCATTATTATTACTTCCTAAGCTACAACCCTAGTAGGAAAAGCAGGATGCTATAAGCCCAGGGGCTCCAACAGGGAAATAAGAAAAGTAATTAACAATTAAAATAAAATATTTTAAGGAACAACAGTAACAACATTAAAATAAATATTTCTTATAAAAATTATAAAAAAACTTTAACAAAACAAGAGGAAGAGAAATGAGATAGAACAGTGTGCCCGAATGTACCCTCAAGCAAGAGAACTCTAACCCAAGACAGTAGAAGACCACGGTACAGAGGCTATCGCACTGCCCAAGACTAGAGAACAATGGTTTGATTTTGGAGTGTCCTCCTCCTAGAAGAGCTACTTACCACAGCTAAAGAGTCTCTACTACCCTTACCAAGAGGAAAATGGCCACCGAACAATTACAGTGCAGTAGTTAACCCCTTGGGTGAAGAAGAATTGCTTGGTAATCTCAGTGTTGTTAGGTGCATGAGGACAGGGGAGAATCTGTAAAGAATAGGCCAGACTATTCGGCGTATGTGTAGGCAAAGGAAAAGTGCACCGCAACCAGAGAGAAGGACCCAATGTAGTACTGTCTGGCCAGTCAGAGGACCCATAACTCTCTAGCGGTAGTATCTCAACGGGTGGATGGTGCCCTGGCCAACCTACTACCTACTACAGATAGGACCATAGATTTTGGATAGGACCATTCCATTCGGTCCTGCGTCTATTGTATATTCGAGAGAACACGTCATACTGACCATCCAAACTCCTTACCATTACTGTATCTGACTTTGCTTCCTTTACATTAGGTAATCCTCCTCCCTTTTAAAAAATATTAAAAATTATAATTTCTTCGTCTTCTCTTTAATTTGTTATCTTAAATATATATTCAGATTGCTAAACAGCAACATTTATATACCATTCAATATTCGTTTATCTTTTTCTTTTCATCTCAACAATTTAGAACCACAATTCAAGTCTAGTATTGAGACTAATTAAAGATTTGAAGCTCTCTCGTGGATAGCAGAGACACGGGACAGGTCTTTTAAATTTTTTTTTTACAATTTCTGGAAATTGTTGGAACATGTCATATCTTTTAGTATTTGCATGTGTGCGGTACATTATTTATTGAATTTTGTTAAATACCTACTTTCTTAGATAGTAATAATAATAATAATAATAATAATAATCTTTATTTCAGCAAAAGCCATAAACAGAGTTACAATAAGAGTACAGTGATCTTGGGCATTTAATCTTTTTATTATCAACTCTAGCCAAGAACTCCTGACTTCTTACACGTGAATAGTATTTTACCTATCAATTGTAACATATTTACGAATAGTCTTATTGATATTTAGATAAAATAACATTTTGACGAAATGCGTTTTAAGGTTTTAGGCAAGCACGAGCATGGACAGAGTACAGTGCAAAAGCTCGATGTAATGCATAGAAAAATAATTGAAATGATTTCAAGATGGTTATCTTTTATCATCTTAGCTTATAGAGACCATAAAAGAGGAGAGCATACAGGACTGAAGTTGAAATAGTAAAAGCAAGCAGTTATCTTTCGTTCAACGAAATCTGCAAGATAAAATAAACTGCTCCCCACCTAAACTAATATACACACACACACACATATATATATATATATATATGTGTGTGAATATATATATATATATATATATATATATATATATATATATATATATGTGTGTGTGTGAATATATATATATATATATATATATATATTTATATATATATATATATATATATATATATATATGTGTGTGTGTGAATATATATATATATATATATATATATGTGTGTGTATGTATGTATGTATGTAGGTATGTATGAATGTGTATACACACACACACACACACATATATATATATATATATATATATATATACATATATATATATATACATATATATTATATGGTAAGCAGCCCTTTTAGGAGAAGGACACTTCAAAATCAAACCATTGTTCTCTAGACTTGGGTAGTGCCATATCCTCTATAAACACTGTTACGGGGTAGAGTTCTCTTGCTTGAAGGTACTCTCAGGCACACTATTCATACTCTTTTTTTGAGGATTTTATAGTTTATATATGAAATATCTATTTTAATGTTGTTACTGTTCTTAAAATATGCTATCTTACTTGTTCATTACTTCACTTGTAGCTTATTTATTCCCTTGTTTGTTTTCCTAACAGGGCTATTTTTCCCTGTTGGAGCCCTTGGGCTTATAGCATCTTGCTTTTCCAACTAGGATTACAGCTTCGGTAAAAATTATAATGATAATAATAATAATAATAATAATAATAATAATAATCTACATTTACAGGCTTCATTAAATAGATCTACATATAACAAAATGAAATCCTCTTTTATCACTTCTATGACGCTCTCCTCTGACGCAGATCAACTTCAACATCAGTATTATAGACATTGAAATGAATAATATGCCGCAATTGATTTCAATTACTGTCAAGCAACGAGGGTGCTTCCGGAGTTGAAGTTTAACAACAAACTCATCTCTGTTTGTAGCGAGAAACATTTTAATTCGGAACAACAAAGGGGCGGGATCTTTGTTTGCAGTTAAGTTGAACAAAAAAAAAAAATGTGACAGTGAATCAGTCAATATTGTAGTCAATACGCCAGCTGCTCGTTACGCAGACTTTGATGTAAATATAAAATATTACGTTTAACAATCAAGATGTGTCAGAAATAATTATACTTTGACTCAATACTAATCAGGCGAGATAATGTATGTCTGAAGGAGTGTAAAAAAAAAAAAAAAAAAAAAAAAGAAAGAAAGAAGAAGTACGCCATAGAGTCTAAAGTGTTCATTTTTCAACAGCTTCCGATTCAACGGTTTAAAAGAAAAGTTGATAAATGTTTTAGAAGAACGAGAATAGAGACTCGTATTTAGATAAATCAAAATAGGGAAAAATCATTATATTCATCTCCTCCTACGGCTATTGACGCAAAGGGCCTCGGTTATATTTCGCCAGTCGTCTCTATCTGAAGGTTTTAATAAGGAATATCCAGACATATTAGAATATTCTTTAAAATACGCTAGACTTTACGGCAGACTAAGTAAGTAAAAGCATAGCAAATCATATATGTAATTATTCTTTGTATTTCACAAATTCTGAAAACATTGAACGATGAAGTCTATGCATGGAAATATGCTTTCATCTGCAATCATTGCACCAAAGTCATCATGAATAACAGTCATATATATCAATGTTGAGATCAGTTAATCGCAGAAAATTATAGTTTACATGTCGATGAATATTATTAAGCCAATTTACATTAATTAATGCAGGTTTTCTCTTGATATACGTAATAGCATTCATTTGCATTATTTATCACAGTTCAGATGTATACAAGATATTTCTTTTAATAAAAGGAAGCAAAATAATTATGATATACAGCGCTGCATTCTCTCTCTCTCTCTCTCTCTCTCTCTCTCTCTCTCTCTCTCTCTCTCTCTCTCTCTCACGTAAACATAAAAACCAATAAATGCACCAACAAATGCGGAATATTGCAGAGTTCATCATTAGCAACGATATTGGATATACCGTACCGTGTTCTCTCATATAAAAATTAATAAATAACATTATATGAATACAAAATAATACCTCAACTTTAATTGTTAAACTAAAGACTACGAGAAAAAGAATGGGAAATGTGTATAGGAAGCAAATGGTTTCAGACCTGAAAAAGTAGTTTAACTAGATAGGCACTTAGTAGAGCGCAGACCTCCGAAGTGGTAGCTTATTTCTCGACCTTTCGCTAGACCTTGATCTTGACCTTTGACCTTGACATTTATTAATTGGCTTGAATTTTCATACGTTCATATATGAACCAAGTTTGAAGTCTCTGTGACAACGACTTATGGCTGATTACGTGAATTGGATATTATGCTTGACTGTGACATTGACGTTTGATATTGACCTTCCAAAATTTAATCACTTCCAGCTTTTTGCATAACAGTTAATAATTTAATCAGTGCAAGTTTCATTACACTACGATTAAAATTGTGGCCAGGAAGCTGTTAACAAACAAACACACAAACAGGGGGGTTAAACATAACCTCCTTCCAACTTCGTTGGCGGAGGTAATAAACTTGCAAATGTCACTAGCATTGTGATGAAAACTTGGAATCCCGCAGTAAGTAATAAGAACGACCATTAATAATGTACAGGCAAAGGAATTTCTTTAAAGTGAATTTTTGAAAGATTTGTTGGAAAAAAGTGTGATTTATTAGATTGACGGACGATTGACTAAAACTGTGAAGATGAAAACTTAGAAAGACACTATAAAACATAAATTAAATTTGAAAATACCCTTTGTATTTATGGAAATAAGCTTCAGTTCATTAAACTATATATATATATATATATATATATATATATATATATATATATATATATATATACACATACATATATATATATATATATATTCAAATAAGCCATATATTTTAATACATTAATGTTTGGATTCTCTTATCGGCCTCGGGAATAGAGTCCCAAGGCAAAACCACTCAGAGACAATAGCATCTGACGGGCCAGGAATCGAACCCTGGTCCAGGATACTTGTATGACAGTGGCAGTACCATTTAGCTTAGAAGATATCTCTTGATAGCTCAGTTGGTAGAGTCCTCGCAGGCATGGTTTCGGCGGAGTGGCACGAGTTCGAATCTCTGCCCATTCAAAAACTATTACCATAAATGACTTCCAGTGGATATATATTCCCAAGGCAGAATTCGGTATTAAATGCCCTCGTGGTTGATATTTACATTGACTAAAATCACGAGTGCTAGTGATATATATATATATATATATATATATATATATATATATATATTTATATATGTATATGTTATATATATACATACACACACACACACATATATATATATATATATATATATATATATATATATATATATATATACATACTTATATACACACAACACACGCATATATATATATATATATATATATATATATATATATATACTGTATATATATATATATATATATATATATATATACTGTATATATATATATATACATATATGTATATATATATAAATATATATATATATATATATATATATATATATATATATATATACATTATATGCATATATATATATACACACACACATATATATATATATATATATATATATATATATATATATAACATGGTATAGGTGATGATGATGAGCATATAGCTATATGTGAAACGTTACGGGAATGAAAACCCTAAGACGGTCTGACGCTAATAAGACATCTATTAAAACATTTGCGTCCTTCCCCAATGTAACACCCACGTAATATGTATATACATGTCTATTCACACCCGGGTAATGTGTATAAATGTGTGTTTACACCCACGTAAGTGTGTATAAATTAATGATTACTACACCCACGTAATGCGTATATAAATTTGTTTATAACCATGTAATGTATGTATAAGTGTGTGTTTATTTTCAGGCCTCTGCATTTAAAGAGCGTTTAATACAGCATTGTCTTTCCTTAACTTACGTGTATGACTATCGTTGGTAGAAAATCAATACACCGGTCATGAATCAATTAATTAAAAAAAAAAACAGTAAAGGGAAACAATCAAATGTTCATGAATTGTGATATATTAAGTTTTATTTTCAAAATTACCCTTTTCCAGCTTTAAAAAAATCAATCATATATTATTCCACAATGTTAATTATTGTTCCAACAACCAGCTACAAGTTATATGCAGCCATTAACTTTTCATAGTCAAATGTGACAATTAACGAGCACTATGCGGTGTGTGAAATGTTGAATGTTTTCGAACGAACATGATAAAAGTGACTGTGGAGGTCCTGTAGAGAGTAGGGTTCCCTGTTGTATAGGACCAGAAAAGCATCCCTTAAAGTAAAGTAAAAGTAAAGAAAATAAACCATCCTATGATCTTTCTGTAATAAAATGTATTACACAAAATAGTTCAAGAATGTGAATCACTGCCACAGAGCTCGAACTCACTGGAACAGAGTAAACACTAAAATTGAGAAGAGGAATTCTAAAGGCAATCATTCATGAAAAACGTTGCATAAGTACCGCAAGAATCATGTAACTCAACGATACTGGTAAAATTCTATGTCTAATCGGACAAAGATAATCCTCTCGAACAATTGTAAGTGTTTTCTATTAATTGGATGATGCCAATGAGAGTGAAATGGACTTGATACAAATTCCATACTCTTCAGCAAGAAGGCATTGTGAATAAGAGCATAAAAAATAAATTTTACATGGTTTATATAGGATATATTTATCTTAATTTTATTACTGTTCTTAAATTATTTTATTTTTCCTTGTTTCCATTCCTCACTGGGCTATTTTCCCAGTTGGAGCTCCCTGGGCTTATAGCATCCTGCTTTTTCAACTAGAATTGTAGCTTAGTAGGTAATAATAATAATAATAATAATAATAATAATAATAATAATAATAATAATAATAATAATACATAACCGTATTCAAAACAGATATAGAAATCGTGCATTATGTGTTACAAAATAATGACAGCATCGCAGATATCAACACCTCCAGGAAAATGAAGGAAAGAAGGGAATATATTGGAAAATCAAGATACTGATTTTCAGTCAACTATCATATATGGGAAAATATTAAGCAAAGTATTTCAGAAAAGTTAAGAAGTCATCATGAGGAGTTTGCCGAATTAAAGTGCAGTAGTTTAGTAAAAAAAAAAAATCGTTCTATGATAATTTGCTCAAGTGGCATTTCCATTGACACCTATTTGGAGAAGATCCTAGAAGCTTGTGCAAGATCAGTAATCTCTTTGCCTTCCTCACTCTTAATTGCAAAAGATTAAATTTTCAGCAAATGTTTTTATGTTGAACAGGCTGCCATAATTTTTATATATAAAATATCTTTTATAATGTTGTTAATGTTTTTAAAATATTTTATTTGAATTGTTTATTACTTCTTATAGTTTATTTATTTCCTTATTTCATTTCCTCACTGGGCTATTTTTTCATGTGGAGCCCAAGGGCTTATTGTTAATGTTTTTAAAATATTTTATTTTAATTTTTCATTACTTCTTATATCGTTTATTTCCTTATTTCCTTTCCTCAATGGGTTATTTTTCCCTGTGGAGCCCAAGGGGTTATAGCTTCTTGCTTTTCCGACTAGGGTTGTAGCTTGCTAGAAATATTAATAATGATAGCATCAAAGGTGGAAATTTGGTTTTACTGAATAAGTTTCGAATCACATTATCTGATAATTATTTGAAATACTAAAGACATGTTGCATTCAGCTAACCAAGATTAACTTGGGTAGTGCACCATTGCTACAATAAAAAAATAGAATAAAATAAAAATAAAAAGATAAAACGGGTAGACTATTCAGTACGGTCCACTATCAGTATGATTTAGTCAGTAAAGGTACTGAGTCGATATCCATCAGACTTACTTCCGATGCCATCAATTACTCTGCTTCCAATAAATAAGAGGAGGTAAATCACATATGGTATCATTATATCAAACAGATATAAGCAAAAAAAGGAAAAAAGTGACAATTATGTTCCCATTTACATACAACACAACCACATACCGAATCCTCAGAGGATATCATAAATCAATAAGGACTCACTATGAAGATTCCTTTTTGATAATGAATTCCATCGCAGGCTTCTTCAGTCGACTCTTTCTTCTGGAAAAGGCGTCTGAATGCTGGAGACCAGTCACTGATATCTCAGCTCTGTAACAAGTTTGTCGAACAGACTTCCTTCAGTATGGAGACGGCAGACAGGGTCCTTTGATACACTCAGGTCTTTAACATCTGAAAACTCTTTCTCTCTACCGCTTCAATTAATTCCACAGGAAATCGACAGATACTAAACTTAGATGGGCTGTCATTGTTGCGAGGAGAGAATGCGCCCAAGAGCACAAAGGATAAGAATGGAAGAAGCATAATAAGAAGATCTTATTATTTATCTGTTTTTAATTACAGGTCTCATCTAGAAGCTACAAACACCACCTGCGACACGAGGCGGTCGGACGTGTCGTAAATCATCACCCGGGCGTCCGGATTATTATTGAATAAAGGTGCTCGCAGTCGTAAATCGAACCGCCGTGGCTATAAATGTCCCAAACATCGTCTGTCGATACAAATAAGACAGAGAGACAAAGGACTGTCGATATGAAATTTCGATATTCATCTCGAACATTTATTAATGTTTTTGAAATAACAAAGCGGCTTTTCTATCTCGGAAGTGAATCAGACGATTATTCAAATGGAAAATACTGCAATAAGCGATCTAATGAAGATAAACAAGGACTTCGTTTTTTTTAGACTAAAGTAATTACAAGTAATGCTTTTCTGTGTTTTCGACATTGGACGCTTTGTTGCCTGAAATCTCCGAACATCTCTCATAATGATCTTATACATATTAATATACAACGCTCAAAATAAAGATGAGCCTGATAGTATATAATTCTGCATGAGAGAGAGAGAGAGAGAGAGAGAGAGAGAGAGAGAGAGAGAGAGAGAGAGAGAGAGAGAGATTGTACCTGTGTTCATTAAAGAAAGATTCTACCCGTGTTCATTAAAGAGAGAAATTCTACCAGTGTTCATTGAAGAGAGAGATTTTACCAGTGTTCATTAAAAAAAAAGAGAGAGAGAGAGAGAGAGAGAGAGAGAGAGAGAGAGAGAGAGAGAGAGAGAGAGAGAGAGAGAGAGAGAGATAACCTACCTGCGTTCATTAAAATTCACCTACCACGTCAACAACACAGTATGTTACACGGAAATGTCCGCAGCAATAAAACTCCCATAATACGAATAATGTAATCGTAATAGGTATCCTGCGCGTAGTATATCGCATAAAAGGGGACCTATTATTTCCCATTAAGAACTAACAACGACAAAGAATGAGCGCTTGATGAGCATCCTATGGCATAAAAACGGGCCCCTTTTAAAGTAGACGAAAAACCTCTCCGAGACGTCTAGCAGTCGCTACCGAGTTAACCGCAGAAAAACGGCTGCTACTAAAAGACTTGTTTAATGTTGGTCATTGTGGTTAGGAGAGGTACTTCGAGGTCTGCTTCATAGGCCCACCGATTATGACTCCGTTTGTAAAGACGAAGCAATTTAGTTTTTTGATCTCTGCTCACAAGGAGTCTTCTTTGGTCATGAGAGGAACGCGAGTAAAGAGCCAGGCATATCAGGTAATGAAGTACCATTGATATATCAGTTGGCAACTCTACAAGAACAGTAATAATAATAATAATAATAATAATAATAATAATAATAATAATAATAATAATAATCTTTATTTCAGCAAAAGCCATACAAAGTTACAACGGGGGTAGAGTGATGTTACACTTATAATATCAGTAAAAGAAAGAAGATGTGATATGCAATAATACCAGTGATTATGGTACATCATTAAGAGGTTAAGCACAGAATTACGAGGTCAGGAGCGTACGTAATGTTCATTGTAATGGACATTCAGATGAAGCTACCACTTACTGATAATTACGAATAATCCCAGGTGCTAGTAAATCATTGTTAGCTATGAATCCAAAATTATCTCAAAGTAAGCTTCCTGATTGATAAATTTTGGCTTAAAAAAAAAAAAAAAAAAAAAAAAAAAAAAAAAAAAAAAAAAACCACACACACACACACACACACGAGAGAAAAGATATGGCCACCAGAAATGACACTTACTGTAGAAGATTAGAATTAGAAGGATTTGTGGTTCTCAGGTTATTATAGTGATATAGTGGCATGTGGGTACTAATTTGCTGGTATGGCAATAACGGCATTAAATATTGGAACTTCTATAAATCATCAGCAAGCCTGTAGTTCAATCTCCAAATATTGTACTTCTATAAAATCCACAATGGTCGCAATGAATAACAGAGAGAATGGAGCAATTTCTTTCAAAAGTTAATAACTGCAATGCTGGGTTAAGCATACAACTTTTAAGTACATCGTGGTAATTTTCACAATTAAGGCCTACATCATGCTATGTTTTTACCGAAGAGCCCAGATATGCTTTGGGGCCTTGCAGGTTACATGAAAAGCAATTAAAAGCAAATGCCATACCTACAAAATACATATCTGGTAGTTCAACGTTCCTAGACAAAACTATTAATACTCACAATCCCAAAATCAACCAAGTATCAGTAAAGAAGGCAATAGATTATTACATCGGTGTGGGGTTATCATTTAACCCCATCGCCAATTGCATGTTATTATTATTATTATTATTATTATTATTATTATTATTATTATTATTATTATTACAAGCTAAGCTATAACCCTAGTTGGAAAAGCAAGATGTTATAAGCCCAGGGGCTCCAACTGCGAAAAATAGCACAAAGGGGAAAGGAAATAAGGAAAAGTAATAAAAAATCAAAATAAAATATTTTAAGAACAGTAACATTAGGTTAGATTTTTCATATGTAAACTATAAAAACTTCAAAAGAAAACAATAGGAAGAGAAATAAGATAGAACAGTCCCCGAGTGTACCCTCAAGCAAGAGAACCTTAACCCAGGACAGTGGAAGGACCCTGGTACAGAGGCTATGGCACTACCCAAGACTAGAGAACAATGGTTTCACTTTTGGAGTGTCCTTCTCCTGAAAGAGCTGCTTACCATAGTTAAAGAGTCTCTTCTACCCTTACCAAGAGGAAAGTAGCTACCGAACCCTTTGAGTGAAGAAGAATTTTTTGGTAATCTCAGTGTTGTCAGCTGTATGAGGACAGAGGAGAATGTGGAAAGAATAGGCCAGACTATTCGGTGAATGTGTAGGCAAAGACAAAATGAACCGTAACCAGAGAGAGGGGTCCAATATATTACTCTCTAGCCAGTTAAAGGACCCAATAACTCTAGCGGTAGTATCTCAATGGGTGGCTGGTGCCCTGGCCAACCTACTACTTATAATACAATCGACAATCCAGATGAAAATTTATTAACTTTCTCAAAGATCACATGTTGCTTGATTTCGCCAAATGAGTCATACCAGTTGTCAACACAGATGCCATAAAGAACTTGCCAATTAAAAAATCACCGGCCGTAAAGGTCAGGTTTTGTCATCCACTTATCATTAACAACTACCACCTGCAATGCGTAAATTTCATAACTAGAATTTGAGGCTGTTTTAGAACGAATCTTTTCATTTGTATTTAGCAATTAACGATAACCACTTATGCCACCACCTGCATCGATATCTTCAAAGAATTTGCGAACAATATATTCATCATTACCATCATCTTCAATCTTGTGTTGTTGAAAAGCATTTGACACAAAAAATTAACCGAAAATATTATTTAACCTAAATAAAAAAATAGATATTTGAATTTTAATGGCATATTAAAACCCAGTAGTTGTGTGTCGTATAAAGCACCCTACTACTACTACTACTACAGCTTTTCCAACGTACTTGGTCAAGGTAACATTTCACCATACCTCTTTAACAAACACGTTCACATGTAATGAGATTTAACATGAACTCACTCACCATTGGTTGCTCTTTCCATGAAATAATATAAGCTAAACGAGTAATGACGATGATATGGTTCTGATTTTCATATCAACTCAAAGCAACGAGCATCAAACTGGTACTTACTATAAGCAGACAAATTTGTTATAAAGAAAATGCAAGATTAAAATCATGGCTTTGTTCCCTACATTGCTGATACACTGAGCCATAACATTCCCTATGGAATTGTCAACTGGAATTTTGATATGAATTCCTGTACCAGCAGTATTTCAACACGAGGGATCTAAAATATTCTAAAATACGCACATACATATATATACATGTACATACATATATATACACACATATATATATTATATATATATAAGTATATATATATATACATATATATATATATATACATATTATATATATATGTACATATATATATATATATATATATATATATATATATATATATATATATATATACATATATATGTTAATTTCAGTCTTCAAAGAGTCCTCAAGTATATAACGTAGTTCTAAAATGTCTGACACGCCATTAATGTGCAGAAGGATATTGATTTTCTGGTTCAATAGTAATTATAGAGTCGTTGTTATGGACATAACAAGACTCCACAAACAATATACTCTTATTTGGTATCTATCAATTGCTTCAATGAAACCAAGATTTGGTTTTCTCCTATGTTGTGATGGTAGAATTTTCTAAAATCAAAGTTATTGCCTCTTGGAATAATATTTACTGAAAAAATATCCTAGGTCTTTTTTTTTTTTTAATTTATGCTAAATATCCCCACTATGGATATAAAAGCTGCATATAGTGCAAGCACTTGAAATTCGCACACGGATAAGTAGCTTTTATAACTTTAGTTAAATTTTGTATTAAAAAAATATATTTCATAAAACTGTGGTTACATTGGGGAATATAAAAGGCATCAAACAATAATTTAACAAGATGTATGCTGTACTCTGAAAGTTACTTAAAGGTAAGATTTGTGTCTATCTTGAATTATTTCTTATACCAACGTAATGTATTTGAATTTCAAAGTGAATATATTATCCAGAACTAGGAAGAGGTAAGAACATTCTAGACAGGATTATAGGTATGAATGCAAGAAAACAGGTGAATATGCAGACCAAAAAAAAAAGTTATTATGTGTCTCTCCAAGTATAGAAAGAAAAATGAGTATATGAAAGATATATTTTAAAGAGATTGGATCTGTACCTGGCTGAATTTGGAGAATGATAAAGGGTACTAGAAGATATGAATGCAAAGGTAGGTGAGAGAGAGAAGGAGGCGTAGTAGGTAAGTATGTTATTTTGTGCTAAAAGTGAGTAGGGAAAGAGCTTTGAAAAAGGAACTGCGTCCAAAAAGCGCTGCATTGTTAAAAATACAGAACATGGCTTTCAAAGAAATAATGTATATGGAAATATGAAAATACTGAAGAAGAGTTTATCAGATTATGTGCTAGTACGAGTTATTCTAATGGGTAAAATGCCACATTATAGTCTAACCTGCTCCTTAATTAGGCATTACAGAGCTGAGAAATAATCCGAACATTCAACATAAGAAATCAAAGGGGTCATTTTAACAAATATACTAACCGCAGAACTTGTCCTTTTGATTATGTAATATCATTATGTCTGGAGTGGTTGGAGATGATACAATTTTGACAGGGGACAGTGAAGGGAAACTACATGGAGTATGGAAAAGTCTAAGAAAGTTTGCATGACGAGAGAACTCAATGAAAACATGAGCAAGATTAAGGTTTATGTTGGCAATTTGAAGCCAAAAAAGCGAAAATGTGGAATCGGGCAATTTGGGGATAAATAAGTGAAGAGACGAGTCTCAGACTCTGTATAGGTGGATAAAATGATGGTTATAGTTTATGTACTATTACTATTAGCTAAGCTACAACCTAGCTGGTAAAGCGGGATGCTATAAGCTCAAGGGATCCAACAGGAAAAATAGCCCAGTGAGGAAAGGAAGTAAGGAAACATATAAAGTAGTGTGCCTCAGTGTATCCTGAAGCAAGTGAATTCTGATACAAATGATTTGAAAGAGAGTTGGCCTGTTTTAGGTGGTTTACAAGGCATGAAAGGATTGTTGGGCAAACTTGCACCTGGAGATGTAAAGGGTTTATAGCGAATGTGAAAAAATATAAAAACGTATGGTTTTGGGATGAATTATTTGCATAATAAATGTGAAAATTAAATTGAGGGAGATAGATTGGTAAAATGAGTGTACAATTTGGATATGCTGACAAAAAGGAGAGGGACATTTTGAAAATGCTGGATAGGTGGAAAAGAACTGATAGATAAAGGCCAGTAATGTCTTAAGTATAGTCTAATAAAGCGTCTAATATTATGGAAGCATTAAGCACACTGGTTCATCCACGATTCCCCGGGACATTTTGATTGCTGCAAAAATTTTTATTTCTCTGGAACTACCCATAATAATTTAGCAAATATATTTGTTTTTAGCATATGTCCTATTTCTTGCAAATGGAATAGCATCAAAATAGGGTTAGCATTCAGGTCCTTAGTAACGCAGGAACTTATTTTTTTTTTTTTTTCTTTTCTGAAGGAGAATGTGTCAGCCTTCATGGATGTATGAAGTCTCAAGCTTTTACCAACAATATCGTCAAACTTTATCAGGTATCTAACTCACTACTTAGGTCAACATGACAACACACTGAGGTTGTAAAAGACAATGTCATCCTCTCTTTATCTCCTGCAAAAACATTGCAGTAATTTACATTTTTCCATATCAATAAAAGCAAGGAACACAAAAGATTAATTTCGTAGATAAATGCCCTACAATTTCAAAATAAACTGTGCAATGATGGCTATACAATATTCTCTTAAAATCAGTGTCCAAGCTTTACACTTCCCCGTTCTCCTCACTCATCATCCTTCCGATTTCAGGTTCTTTTCCTGTGACGCGGTCGGCGATTCACTCGCTGTTAGTAATTATTAACCCAACCAGCGGTTCACTTCCCATCCTTTTCATTGGTTCTTTCGGAGTCTCCTTTGTATCGAACTTCGTAGATTTAGTAGGCAGAAACTACGAGTTTTTTTTTTTTTCTGTAATCCATAGATTTGTAGTATATCAGTTTGAAATTCATAATTGATTAATTCCAATGAAATACTTGAAAGATAACCGACTAACATTTTTGTTTAAAAATAACACACAGATACAAGCGCACGCACGCGCAAACATACCAACACACACACACACACATATATATAAAATATATATATATATATATATATATATATATAATATATATATATATATATATATATATATATATATAAATATATATATGTGTGTGTGGGTGTATGGAAGTGAGAGAAAGAAATGTGTATACCCACTGATATATATATATATATATATATATATATATATATATATATATATATATATACATCATTAGATATATCACATCTAATTTCACGTATTTTTGTTATTACTTTCCTCACCTAGAAACAAGACATTGTCCCAACATTACTACGGAGATTTGCAACTCGATGATGCCACTGTTAAAAACGTCTGCATGACTCATTCCTCCTCACAGAGTAGAATTATGACAAATAATCCTTGGTGAGCGGATTGCCTCATTCTTAAGGTGTACCAAACTTGTAATAATTTTTTCTCGCACATTTGGTCATTGCTATATTCTTTGTAAAGAAAAATACACAAAAGGAGATCCCGCTAATACGGCATTTAATGTGTATATTTATCGCTTCGAATACGCTCTATCCAAGAATTAGAATTCGTTCAGCTAGATTTTACAATACACTAGCTGCTTGTGAAGGCTTTCCGGTTTAAAAGGTGTTGTATTAACTAGTAAAAAAAAGAAATATCATGTCTGTTTCGTCCTTATTATCACCCTCGAGCAAGCTTGTTAGGGTCCACGGAAGAAAAGAAAAGAATACGAGAAAATCTGTTGCATAAGCAACATTGGAGCAGTTGCCGTCAGCACTGACGCTATCAATAGTCAATGGATCGTGACTGAAGGAATATAGGATTCTGATCCAATCACCGGTGATCATATTGTAGGAAGTTTATTAACGCCGAAAAGACCTTCGTAGGTTTTTCTCAAGTCTAGACGATTGATTAAAGCAGGCGATAAAGGCCCCATCCGTATCGTATTTGATAAGACATCATTCCATTTGGGTGGAATGATTCTGCCTCGATGTCGTGTGCAAAAATGATGTCGTTGCGTTCGTGCGGGCATTATTTGATGCCGTAATACTCGGTATTCATTCTTCTGGGAATTTGCGAGCGATAAATTCAACTATGAATTGCCATATCGATGATCTATGGGCGACGGAGAACCATTTGACATGTGTTGAAGCATCGCATGACTTGCAATGTCATTCGTATGGTACGAAATCTCACACCCGTACAATTTTCTCAGTATGAGAGAGAGAGAGAGAGAGAGAGAGAGAGAGAGAGAGAGAGAGAGAGAGAGAAGGTCAAATAGAATGGCAAATATTAATATAAGCCAGGTAATTTTTTTTCCTCGTAAGTGACGGTATCGTGGATAACATCATCAGTCCCCTAAACATCCACGGATAGGGTTGTTGTGGCCTGATTGGTAACGTCTCTGCATGGAGTTTCCCAGACAGGGGTTCGAGTCCCGCTCAGACTCGTTAGCGCCTTTAGCGTCTGAAACCATACCCCCTTTGTTAGCTAAGGTTTGAGGCGTTTGGGGGAGCCTATAGGTCTATCTGTTGTGAGTCATCAGCAGCCATTGCCTGGCCCTCCCTGGTCCTAGCTTGGATGGAGAGAGGGGCATGGGCACTGATCATATAATATATATGGTCAGTCTCTAGGGCATGGTTCTGCTTGTTAGGGCGATGTCACAGTCCCTTGCCTCTGCCATTCATGAGGGACCTTTAAACCTTTAACCTTTAAACGAGTGTGGACCGAACCTCTCCTATTAAAAACACTTATGGTGAATACATCCCCACATTCTGTGTCTGTGTTTGTTTATATACAAATATATATATATATACTGTATATATATATGTATATATATATACAGTATATATATATATATATATATATACAGTATATATATATATATATATATATATATATATACATATATGTATATATATATATATATATATATATATATATATATATATATATATATATATATGAATGATAGAAGGCATTGGAGAGGGCGCATCAGGCAAACGACCTCTTAAAGTAGGGATAACTGGAAAGAAGTGTGTGTATGTTTGTGTGTATATATATATATATATATATATATATATATATATATATATATATATATATATATATTCACCCTGCGCATTTTCCCTTTAAAGGTTTTCATTCCACTTAAGCAAGATGTGAAGTTAAGATTAAGCTCTTAATAACGTATAGAAACTAATATTGCTGAAGCTGACTGTACTAGTTGCACACAATATTGAAATCTATTACTACAAATTACACACCTTGCAATTAGATCGACTAATGTAAAGAAATAAATAAATAAATAAACTCTTTACCAAAAGGAAGTTTTCATATAAATAGAAATTGAGCTTTGTATTACGTAGTAGAGAGAGAGAGAGAGAGAGAGAGAGAGAGAGAGAGAGAGAGAGAGAGAGAGAGAGAGAGAGAGAGAGAGAGAGAGAGAGAGAATCAATTTTAAAAAAATGTATTTATTTTATAGGATCATATTTCTGCTTCTGGACTAATTTATTTCAAGGGCAAAGGAAATTTATAATCTGATTGAGGGTAAAATATCCTCATTTTACAGTTTCCGATTTGATACATGTGATGTAAATAGACATTTCAAATTTTACATATTGATAATTATTCATACGTATTGAATCTTATTCCATAATTAATTTCATTTAAACATCATTTGTAGAATTTCAAAGCGTTCAGATGGCTTACATTGGCATAAATATTACTATTCATCTAAAAAATCTATTTTGTTTACAATGTTTACCTACATTATGCAAAAGTCCTTGGCATTCCTGCAGTAAAACCTGACGGCAGAAAGAGTAGTTATAATGGGATATCACTTCAAAGCCATATGAAGGGAGTGAAAGAGAACTAAAAGAAAAGACATCAGCGGTGAATATTTAATCCTTCGAGTGTCCCCAATCGAGCGTATATTTCATAGCCGCCCAAATGTCATTCAAGTCCGAAGCGCAGATCGTTTTAAAATCCTCTAATTTCCTTGTATAGTGAATACCAAATACTACAGAATGCTAATTTATTGTTATTCACGCTCAAATGCTAAAATTGTAACGCATCTCAACTAGTCAATCACATGATAATTGCAATGACAAAAACCACGGCAGCTCGACAAGTTTACTAAGGGTGTTCACTATCAGGTCCCTTTAATAGTAACAAAAACAACAGCAACAATAAATGCTGCTGTTTCCAGTCCACAGCAGGACAAAGGCCTTAGAAATGTATTTATTCATGTCTGGGGTTTGGCTAGTTTTCATCAACTCGCTAGCCAACTTCGGATTGGTAATGATGGGGGACATTAGCCTGTTCGCTCACAGCAAACCAACCTAGTACGGGTGCCCCTGATTAATGCAGCTTTCCTGATCATGACGATACACAAACCCTTTCACCCCGCTAAGGAATCGATGTTTTCATAGGCGGACGTGCAAAATCGTTTGACCGGATCTTCATATTTTCACTACTCGTGGAGCAACCGATTGAATATGGCGTCTGCACGCACATAAAATGAATCGGTTATGTATAAAAAAGGCATTTTAAAATACAAAAAAAAAAAAATATATGCGTGTATTTGTTGTACCGAAGGCGTCGCAATAACTAAATACGCGTTGAAATTTCCGTTTCATATTTAGTTGCTCTAGATTCGAAACTGGATATGTCCAAGATCAAAGTCCAGAAAAATAAAATCATTAAGTAGAACAGGTACGTTGCAAATCCAAGGAAATTATACTTGCATTAAAGGGTAATTTAATAATATATCTTAACCTTCAAGGGTTTTCTGGACAATGGTTTGTGGAAGGTCAAATTATTATTATTATCATTATTATCATTATCATTATCATTATTATTATTATTATTATTATTATTATTATTATTATTATTATTATTATTATTATTATTATCATAATATATATATATATATATATATATATATATATAATATATATGAGAGAGAGAGAGAGAGAGAGAGAGAGAGAGAGAGAGAGAGAGAGAGAGAGAGAGAGAGAGAGAGAGAATTTAATTCAACTGATCCACAGACAAGAAAACCAGTTTAACTATACTGCATATTACTGGTGTATAAACCTTGTCATGGAATTACAACTTATAATTAGAATAGCCATAACGTGCTCAGTCGAACTATCTCAATGACAGGTTAAAAATAATTTCAAGGTGTGAAAACTGATTAAATCCATCTAAGTAACACACTGTTCTACTAAATTGTAAAACCACGACTAAGGAAACCATTTCTCAATGAAAAATAGTCAGTTTTTTTTAATTAGATAAACAACTTACCTTATACGTTAATACCTATGAATTATACCATAGAAGAGGGAGATATCGTATTGTTTACTTATTTAACAGTGAAGATCATCAATCAATATTATTGAATAGAAAATCCATCAAAAGTTAATTTGCAATCTGAAAACGAGACAAAATACGAGACACTCCTATTATGGTAACACGGAAATTACAATGAAAAAAAAAAGGAATTTGCAAATACGAAACAAAGAAAACCTTCTGCAAAACGTACATTAAAAAAAAAAGACAGGGCCTTAGGCAGACCATGAAACGGAGTCGGCTAGAATCAGTTATCAGTTTTCCTTCGTCGGGGGTAACGACAGTACAGCCGGCGAGGGTGGAAACAGAAATAATTGTAGATAATGATTGAAGCCCATTGTAGTTTCTAATTAAATTAATATAATTGCGAGGAAGTGACCTTTACCATAATTCACCAAAACCTTTCGTTCATCCCAGCCGATGCGAAGACACATCCAAGGGACGTTTCCCAGCGCAAGGCGGACGATGATATATGAAAAGCCGCCGGTTGGGGCCACTTTGCTTTGAGAAAATCAGCGTTCAATGCAAAGAGCAATTTGTGCATTATTTAAAATGTCACATACTGGAATTATCATAATCGCCTTTGTAATTATGAAGGGAAGGTTACGGCGAATGAGAGAGAAAGAATGAACGAGAGGAAAAAAAAGTTGTCATAGAGGGCCGCAGGAAATCGAACATTACTGGACTTTTTCTGTTATTTACCGACAATTTACCAAAAATGCGAACAAAGAAACTGACAAATCCAGCCCTGTGTAATAATTTCTGTAATGAGATCGTACAAGATGGCCGACAGTTGTTGACCTATGTACTGAATATAAAGGGGGAGGGGGGGAAAGGGGGAGTAGAACAAAAGAAGAAAAAGTAATCTATAATGAGAAAAAATAACAAAATTGAGCGTTGCAAAACAGTTGCCTAAATACAGTACCGTTAAATAGGCCTCAGTATGAATTTCCTTTAGTACAGGAAATTCGTTAAGAAAATTGCTTTGTTTATAAAGATTACAGACAAAATAACAAAGTTGTTCATATGGACAACTCTGGTATTCATGCTAGTTATTAAAACAGTTGCCTAAACAATACCGTTAAATAGGCCTCAGCATGATAGGATGACTATAGTACAGGAAATTATTATAAAGACTACATAACATAAGGTTGTTAATAAGAATAACTCTGGTATTCATACTAGTTATCAAAACAGTTGCCTAAACACAGTACCGCTAAATACGCCTCAGTATCAATTTCCTTTAGTACAGGAAATTAATTTATGAAAATTCCTTTGTTTATGAAGGTTAAAAACTAAATAACAGAGTTGTTGATATGGATAACTCGTATTCATAACAGTTATTAAAAGAGTTACCTAAACACAGTACCGTTAAATATGCCTCATTACGAAAGAATGCCTTTAGTACAGGTAATTCCTTTAAGAAAATTGCTTTGTTTATAAAGACTACATAACAAAGTTGTTGATACGGACAACTCAGGTATACTAATTATTTGAACAGTTGCCTAAACAATCCCGAGAAATAGACCTCAGTATGATAGGATGACTATAATATTACAGGAAATTATTCATTTAAGAAAATTGCTTTGTTTATAAAAACTACATAAAGTTATTAATATAGACAACTATGGTATTCATACTAGTTATTACAGATGGACCAATAGTAATTTCTGTTTAAAACCTAAAAAAAAAACAAAAAAAAAACAATCATACTAGTTATTACAGATTGATCCATACAAATTTCTGCAAAAAAAAAAAATCATACTAGTTATTACAGATTAATCCATACAGATTTCTGCAAAAAAAAAGAAAAAGAAAAAAAAAACAATCATACTAGTTATTACAGATGGATCCATAAAAAGTTCTGTTTAAAACATAAAAAAATCATACTGGTTATTAGATGGATCCATACAAATTTCTGTTTAAAACATAAAAAAAAATCATACTAGTTATTACTGATGGATCCATACAAATTTCTGTTTAAAACATTAAAAAAATCATACTGGTTACTACAGATGGATCCACACAAATTTCTGTTTAAAACATAAAATAAACAATCATACTAGTTATTACAGACGGTTCCATACTAATTTGTTTAAAAACCTAATAAAAAATTATAAAGAAAAAGTGATCCATTAAACCGAGTAGTTAACCTTTTTAAACAAGTCCAACTCTACTAATTTCACAATGTTTTCAGACCAAGGTCTTTCCATGTCTCTTTTTGGGTTATGACTCATTCCTCTGTAACCTCTGCTAATTTGAAATGATAACGCGTATAAGATACAGAAATATTGATGTATGTTATAGTTATCGAAACATACAAATATGTGTGTGTGTATATATATATATATATATATATATATATATATATATATATATACACCCCCCCCCCACACACACACACACACACACACACATATATATATATATATATATATATATATATATATATATATATACGTATGTATTCAATCATTTAATTACCTATTTATGAGTATTCATTTATATATTTATTCCTCTCGTATTGCCCATATACATTTTATTTCCTTATATTTTCATTTATACTATATATATATATATATATATATATATATATATATATATATATATATATATATATATATATATATATATACGTAAGTATTCAATCATTTAATTAACTATTTAGGAGTGTATTCATTTATATATTTATTCCTCTCATATTGCCCCTATACATTTTATTTCATTATATTTTCATTTATACTATATATATATATATATATATATATATATATATATATATATATATATTGCCTCAACAGATTGTTCGTTGTTATTTCATATATACCTCCGATTATCAATTCTCAATATTTCTTCATTATTCTTTTATTTAAAAAATACAACTTTCCTATTCAGTGGTAATTAATTCATGGTTATGGTACCTGCTTAATATTACGGTAATGTATATTCATAATAATAATAATAATAATAATAATAATAATAATAATAATAATAATAATAATTTGAAGTCCAACTAAGATTTTTCTGGATGAGAAGTTCGTTTTAAGTGAGTTACCAGATATTTTAATTTTTCTCACAAATTATTCATTATATGTGCTAACAAAATCACCTGAACCCTTTTCACCAATCATGCCTACTAACAGTATTATGCACTGATATATTTTATGGCTAAAACGAAATTTATTGCAATCACGACAGTTTACTTATTCCATGAAACACTCAGCCAGAGTGAATACCGTTCATTAAATCTAAAAAAAAAAAAAAAAAAAAAAAAAAAACTTTACCCTTTGGAATTACATTGATAATGCATCATAAATCATAATGAAATGGCACCAGAGAACAACGTCGTCACGAAGCTGAGATTCCAATCGTTAACCTTAACAGTACTGCCATTCAAAAATCATTAATAACGATCGACAAATGGAAATTCATCTCATTTCCATAAAAGCATTTCGCTGTCGGCATTAATTTCACGAGAGATTTCGATCACTACTCTGGGCAAGTTTTAATTCGTTTTCCGATAAATTACTATGAAAAAAAAATCTTATCAGAATATTGATATCTTGTGCGATGAAATAATCTGTAACTTGGAAGTAGGTACATGGCACAAATAATGTTCCTAATTACAGAATACGGAAGGACGCCAAGTTAAATTGGATGAATTTCGACGATGCAATTGCTATGTTT
>NC_090732.1:16685823-16688323 GCF_036898095.1 Palaemon carinicauda
CCAATGTAGTACTGCCTGGCCAGTCAAAAGGACACAATAACTCTCTAGCGGCAGTACCTCATTGGGTTGTACATATACTGTATGTTCTAACATTATATTCTTTGCATATGGATTTACGTCATTATGTACATAAGGACGGACCGTTTTTCATCACAAATCTACTCTCTTAAATCCTATTATATCCTTTTTATTAAGCATAAGTGTACTAATCTAACAGCATGTGTAACTAGAACTATATGAGAAGAGTAAACCAAAGAAGGATAAGTTATAATCATCTTTAAATAATCATCATAATTGACTCAAGCTCCTTCATGAAAAACTCAGCTCCAAGGTGCCATCGTCATGCAGGGCTCATCAACCCTTGCAGAAAGTCTATGTCACCTTACACTCGAGAATTCCATCCCATCATGACGTCACTTAAAAGCCCCAGCACCACATTTATAAGGTCCAGGTGTATAATCAGGGAGAATATAACCTTATAAAAACAAGGCATCATATGGTAAAGACAACATCTATAATTCTACGTAGTCATCATGCAACTTCGTTTGCAGTAATGGTTGCTTCCGCTTCACTATTATTATTATTATTATTATTATTATTATTATTATTATTATTATTATTATTATTATTATTATTATTATTATTATTATTATTAGCTAATCTACAACCCTAGTTGAGAAATCAAGATGCTATAAGCCCAAGAGCTCCAACAGGAGGAAATAGCCCAATGAAGACAGGAAAAAAAAAGGAAATAAATAAACGATACGAGAAATAGTTAACAATTAATGAAATATTTTAAAAACAGTGACAGCATCAAAACAGATATTTCATGTATAAACAATAAAAAAAACTTGTCTTACTATAAGATGCACTCAAATAAGGAGCCATACTTCCTCGATAGTAACTTTTAAGACAATCAAAGAGTGTTACGTGGAAAACATACTTTGCCTGATTTTGAAGATATAGCTATTAATAATAATAATAATAATAATAATAATAATAATAATAATAATAATAATAATAATAATAATAATAATAATAATAGAAATAATTTTGATAATTTTAATAATAATAATTTTAATGATCTCACTAATAATAACAATTCCAATAATAATAATAATAATAATAATAATAATAATAATAATAATAATAATAATAATAATAATGATAATAGAAATAATTTTGATAATTTTAATAATAATAATAATTTTAATGATCTCAATAATAATAACAATTTCAATAATAATAATAATAATAATAATAATAATAATAATAATAACAACAATAATAATAATAATAATAATAATAACAACAACTACTGGGGAATCCTTACAAGAAGAAAATAATAAACCTCAGACCCTTCCCCACCTTTTCCCCGCAAAGGGCAGCATAACCAACAAGTTTTTGCTGCCTCCTAAATACATCTCTAAAGAATCCAAACATGAACATAGTAAACTTTCGGGTATTTATGGTGTTATTTTGTACGCTTATACATTTCAAGAACAAGTTACCACTCTGACACTCTCCGGGTCTGATAAATGAAATACTGATGAATATAAAAAATAAAAGTCTAGTTAAAATTACATCGCAACATTAAGGGTGAAAGAAAGTAGGAAAAAAAAAAGCTAGAGGGGCACTCAGTAGAGCACAGACCTCCGCCACGGCATCTTATTTCTCGACCTTTTGCTTGACTGTGACCTTGACCTTAGACCTTGACTTTCTAAAATTTAATAATTTCCAGCTTTTTCCATATCAGTTAATACCAGCAAGTTTTATTACTCTACGATTAAAATTGTGGTCAGGAAGCCGTTCACAAACAAATACACACACAACCAGTAAAACATAACCGCCTTTCGAATTCGTCGGCGGAGGTAATTATCTTAATGGCTACCAAGGGTAGAAAGGTTTACAAAATCATTTACAGCATTGCTAAAATGCATATAGATCCATGGAACCATTATTTTTACGGAGGGAAAAAAAAGAAAAAAAAGAAAAAATAAGAAAAAAAGAAAAAGAAAAAAGAAAGAAAGAAAAAAAGATTGACAAAATGTAAAACATAACGCGGGCCTAAGAATCCTTCTTTTGTCATTTTCTTGCAAATCACTCCAGTCTTCAGATGTTTGCTTAAGAACAGCATTTAGAGCCATGCAAGGCAGAATTTGGCAAAAACACCATGCGAGCTTCGTTGAAATAAAGTGCTCGAATATTCGACTGCAGAGACAAACGCACTTCGAGAAGCAATCTGTTTATAAATGCAAAAGATTTTGCATTCATCTGTTTCCTGGAATTCACAGATTAACGTGATTTCCCATAATCAACTGCCAAATCACTACCTGATTATGACAAAAGATTTTCGACGCAGTATTAGACCGGATTTTTTTTTTTTTTTTTTGTGAATCATTCAACATAAATTCCAGACCAAAACAAATCATCAGACAAAGCCAAAATTACGTTGAATTCATGGAGCAGGAAAAAAAAAGCAAGAAATAAAAAAAATAAA
>NC_090732.1:16708105-16710605 GCF_036898095.1 Palaemon carinicauda
TCAAACCAACATATATATATATATATATATATATATATATATATACAAACAACAACAACAACAACAAACGCAGCCGTTTCTAGTTTCGTGTAGGACAAAGGCCTCATACGTATCCTTAGTCCTGCCCGAGGTTTGGGCATACTTCATTTCATAACTGGCTACTGCAGATTGGTGATAGTAGAAGTCTTTAGTCTGATTGTTCACAGCAAACCAACCTAGTATGGGTGGCTCTGACTAGTACAGCTTTAGGCCTACTGATAATGGCGATGCACTAAAAAAGGGATATATATATATATATATATATATATATATATATATATATATATATGTATATATATATATATATATATATATTTATATATATATATATATATATATATGTATATATATATATATATATACACATATATATATACATATATATATATATATATATATATATATATATATATATATATATATATATATATATTAATTATAAAATAAAGCAGTACTATTAGGCTTTGCAAGTTTTTTCTATGTATTATAAATGTCAAATAAATTTCGAAAATAACCATTTACTTATTAATTGAAAAAAGTACCTACATACATCTATGAAAAGCATCAAAACCATTAAACCTAATAACAATCATAAATAGAGTAAATTCTGAAGGGGAATATTTATATATATATAAAAAAAAAAAAAAAAAAAAAAAAAAAAAAAAAAAAAAAAACAGGAATAACTTTCGAATGAACGTCCTCGTGCCAACGAAAGGCAAAGAATCAATAGAGTCAAAGAAACATCCATCGGAGAGTGAGATGCGTAAGTGTTGGCATGGACGAGACAGGTGGGATGGCCTCACTAACCGAATGTGATGGCTTGTATCCGTTCACATGTTGCTTGCCACCGTGGGTGGCTCGCAGTCAGTGGGCAACGAAGACCTGATAAATAGATTGAGAGGTGGATAGAGAGATATACTCATGTGACGTCGAGATTGATTGGCAAATTTATTGGATAAGTTTCGTCAACAGTGTTGAAGAGAAGGGGGGGAGTAATTGTATGGCATGGAGAATGACTGAAATTTATTGCCAGAGCACATAATAAATATCGAGGGTTGTCTCAGAGAGAGAGAGAGAGAGAGAGAGAGATGGACATAGAGGGTGTCAGTAGAGAGAGAGAGAGAGAGAGAGAGAGAGAGATGAACATAGAGGGTGTCAGTAGAGAGAGAGAGAGATGAACCTAAAGGGTGTCGGTAGAGAGAGAGAGAGAGAGAGAGAGAGAGAGAGAGAGAGAGAGAGAAAGGGGTTATACAGTGTTGAGAACAATTGATTGATTGACTGGAATTATATACAGGTCATCGACTCGTAGAGCGAACGGGAGAAAGGGAAAATAAAAAAAAGAGCAGGACAAAGTTAAAAAAAAAAAAGAGACAGGCAAATAAATATCAAGATGTCAAAGATGACTTATTGACTTACTGCACAGCTTACTGGCAACTACAGTAATGGGTTGACCGAGGTGGAAGACAAATAGTGGCAAATGAAGACAAAAAAAAAATGTATCAATTCTTCGATAAATTGAATTCATCGTAGTTTAAAAGATAACCATCACGGCTTTTATTTCTTTATCTTCCTTGTGAACAAATGCCAATGATCGATTTACCATCGCAATTAAATGTTTTGATTTTCGTTCCTTAGCGACTAAGATTCGTCTTCTGATTTACAGTTTACAATGTATAGTATTACGGATGAAAGACTTCAATGCAAATATATGCTCAAGAATTAATAATAAAAACATTCATACATCGATTCTATATAATCCTCTCGTTGCTCCTGGCTGCATGAAAGATAGTTTTTAAATGGTTTCCAAATTGATTGCAAATCGAAAGGCACTTTTTGTCTTTAAATACGTTTAAGCTGCAAAAAGAACAATCAGGACTGGTTTCCCGGGGTTACGTATACTCTTGTTATTTCCTTTAAATTCACAAGCATTCGTTTCGTGATTGTAATATATATATATATATATATATATATATTTTGCCGTCTCAAGATAAACTTGAAGATCAACTTTGATGGAAAAATTAAGGATCTGACAACAGCTCTTTTCTAGATCATCCAACTAGAGCTGTTTGAAAAAGAAAAACGGCAAGTAGAAATAAAATTCTTAAACCAGATGAAAATCATGAGACAGGAAAATACTTTTTTTTTTTCATTTGCCGAATTTGCCCGTCTCCGCTATTAAGAAAAAAAAGTGTAATTGAATTAGTAGCGCAAAAACAGAGGGGCCAGAAATATAAAATAAAAAATAAACAATAGAAAAATCTTAATTAACAGGAAGTAGGAAGAGCGGAAGATGAGGTTGGGAGTAAACCCAAGGGAGAAAGCAGGCGTTGACTCATAATATGTCTTACCTAGTATAAATTAGAAAAATATTTCTACGAACACAAACAATATGGTATCTCGCCTTATAACCCGTTATTACGGAAAACAACAATCATGATTACTCAAGTTAATACGGTAATTA
>NC_090732.1:16718105-16725605 GCF_036898095.1 Palaemon carinicauda
CCCCCCCTTAAAGCAGTCATGCATGTGAAAGAGGGTGACCTTCCCTAGAGAGTTGTACTGTTGGCGGGTAAATACGCAGGCTTTAGGCGATTTGTGGAGATCCTCTTATGCACGAATGTTGAGGAGGAAAACTTTGGGAGTATGACAGATTACAAGAAATAGACTGTTATAAGGCGGCATAAGTGGTGGTTTGCACGCATCATTACAAACAAATATGTCTGTTGCGGTATGTAGGTCTTTCAGTATGTGCTACTTTGGGTAAAATTCCCCAAAACGTGATGTAGGCACTGGAGATCATCGGATGAGGTGGTGGATGGAAAATATTAGGCAGCGGTGACCAATGGGTCGCCATATACCATTTCTGCTGCTGAAACGTCCATGGTATCCTTGGGAGTGGTCCTCAGTCCAAAGAGGACCCAGAAAAGTTGTGGAAACCAGCTATAGTCAGTGCAGCGAGACATCAAAGCTGCTTTAAGGGTATAACAGAAACATTTAACCTTTCTGTTGTTTGCAGGGTTGTAAGCGGTTGTCTATGTAGGGTGATGCTGATAAGATCTCCTAATGATACCCACAATTGAAAGGTGAAAATGGTACCCCTGTGGGAAGTAATATGCACTCGGATGTTGAAACTTGCTATTCATCCAGAAAGTAAGACAGAAGTGCATGAGGTAGATGTTGCATCTTGCATGGGGAAAGCTTCTAACCAATAAGTAGAGTGATCGATGACTGTGTAAAGGTAACGGTATCCTTCTGACGTGAGTAGGGGACGAACTATGTCAACGTGAATGTGGCAATTTTTTGGATTGTACCAGCACCTGAAATGCTGCGTCAATGCTTCTTTCAAGTTTGATATGTAGTACAAGCGCGAGTATAATCCTTGGCATCCATATTAATGCCATGCCATATGGTCCTCAACTTCAGAAACTGTGCAGTAGATCACCAGGAGGGATGTGAGAGGCCATGGATCAATTGAAACACATGTCGGACCATGAAGGCAGATATCCACTGGTGAGGCCTACCAGTGTTGACATCAAAGAACAGGGTGACATTGGAGACATTGGAGTCATCGAGAGCAGTCTTCCCAACAGAGAGACGTACAGGATGTCCTACAGGTTTGGTAATCAGGATCCTTTTGTTAGGCTTTTGCTAATGCCATGCAATTAATTCCTATGCGGATGACAGCCACTGTGTTTCTGAAAAGTATGTCGGCAACGGGATTCAGTTTACCAAGGATGTGTTTGATGGTTCAGTTATATTTAGAAATGGCAGAGAGATGTCGGTGCTGACGACAGACCAAGCGTCGGACTGTTGAGTGAAGGCGTCCACTAGGGGCATGTGGACTGTGGGAAGGACGAGGATATGCACTCTCAGGTGAAAGACAGGCAAATACACGGCAATCAAAGGTAGAGTACCTGGATTACACCTTGGAAAGTTTTCTACTGAAGAGGGCCATTGGGTGGCACGATACGTTGATTATTTGTTCGAGTACTGCCCCTACAGTCACGTCACTGGCATTGGTGGAGAGTAGAAGGACTCCAGTTGACATAGAAAAGGTGAGAGGTGAGAGCAGTAGCAGTTGATATGGCTTTCTTTACATTGAAGAAGGCTGCCTCTTGAAGAGGAACCCACTTCAGATTTTTTGGCTTTCTCTTGCAGGAGTCGTAGATGGGGGCAAAAGTGGTTGCTATGGCTGGAAAGAACCCGTGATATTAGTTCACTGTGCCCAAGAACTCCTGCAGAACATTTGACGATCAAGGGTGTGGGTACTTCTGTACTGCTGATACCTTCTTAGGGGGAGGGTGAACGTCCTCAGGAGTGATGAAATAACTCAAGAAAGACACATCTTCACCATAAAAGGTACACTTATCATACCAACCATTTTGCTGCAAGTAATCGAATATGAAGTGTAGTTGATGTATGTGGTCTTCATTGGAAGGGTAGAATACCAGTATATCATCTACATTAACATACGCAGATGGAGAAATCCACTAAGATGCCACCCATGAGTCGTTGAAATTTGGCCTCTGAACATGAAGGCCAAAGAAGGAGTACGTAGAAGTGAATGTTTTGAAGAGGGTGATGATGGCGGTCTTGGGGATATCTTTTGGGTTCATGGAGGTCAAGGGTCGAAAATACTTTAGTACTGTGAAGGTAGGTAGTGAAGTCAGTAAAAGGGCAAGGAGGTGGTGGTCTGATTCAGTCTAAATGTTAAGACACCTTTGATTCCCACAAGAGCGTAGGAATTCATCCTTCTTCTGGACAATTTGCAAGGATGATAACCCTGGACTTGACGCCTTTTGACAAAGTCCCATTTATTCCATTTTGGAGAATGCGCATTAAGTAGCTCTCAAACGGTCTGGGGCCAAATGCCTGAATCTTGCAAACACTGGGGGCCCTGTTATCTAAATATGGTGATAAATATTATGCTTGGCGGGAACCGTGGGTGTCTGGTGTAGTTCTGGGCAGAAGACATTGTAATATAAAGTGAGGAGGTAGGCGTAAGCACTCTTGTGCGTGTTGATATGGAGAGCGAGGTCAAAGGAAGCAGGTGATATGGATGTGGACTAGTAAGAGCATTCATGTGTGCCGTCAACCAAGTGGTGGAAATAGGCGGAAATCTGCACCGATAAGATGGAGTGTAATGTCAGCATGGATGAAATTCCACCAGGACTGGATACTCCCAAAACAACAGTAGTGTCAGCATCTCATAACCGTGGGTGGGTATATTAGATCTGTTGTGCGTTACTTGTTGTATGTGCATTACATTACATAATTCTTGAAAGGGAGTTTAATGTAAAGTTATGATAAGTTAATTGCTTATTTAATATAAGCACCCTTTTCATTGCTATAAACTCCAAAATGGGCAGGAATCCAACATATTTCAATATTTACTTCGAGAGGAAAAAATTGTTTAGAGGTTCTTTAATTTGTAATACCAGTTCTTATGACGAATTTTCAAGTTTGCTTGTCTGCAATTGGTTTAATGATATTAATTGTTAGTAAAATGGATGCTAGTTCAGACGTAATTACTCATACTTTGGTAGGTAATGATTAGTGACTTGTTCTGTCTGAGAATACGTCAGCACAGCTAACACCCATCAAGTGTTTGAGCCAACTGTATATATATTTCATAATGGGAACGTTTCCTGTGAATATGTTATAAGGCATGTGGTTTATGGCGAATTGGAAAATGATTATATTTCTTTGATAAGTAACAAAGATTGGAGTGTATTGTCGTTTTTTTTTTTCATAATCCAAGGTGGAGGAAAAAGAGATTGTTAATATGGGTTCATTCTGATGATATTTGCTTTAACTGAAAATAAGAGTTGTTTATTAATAAATACCTCAATTAGGCTGAAAGGCTTCTCTTTTGGAAAATTGGTGGATAGGATCTTATATTTTACATTGTAACTAAAACCTCCATGGTAGATCAGAAGAGGTTCCCCACTTTCACATAAAACTGAGCAATTTAGGGGAGATCGAAAGGCTCCCCTACAAAATCTCAGGCCTCGAATGTGAATTGGATCTTAAGATTTCAAAGTAGCTTGAGATCCTGATCCATATATTGGGCAACCATAATTCATCCTAAATAACACCATTGTTTTATAGATAATCAATAGAGTTGATCTTTTCCACCCCACATGGTTGTAATATAACTTAAGCATTAGCTTGAGAGCATTATTACACATTATTTGATATAAGATATATGTGCTTTCCGATTGATGTGGATATTAAATACTAGTCCCAAGAATTTTACCGTGGATTCGAGTCTATTTACTATTTCTTGAAAACATAGTTGCTTAATTTTGTTCTGAAGAAAGTTTAAACCTATCAAATGCAGTCAAGATCTTGTATTTTTCGAGTGGTGATGATAAAATTTCTTTGTAGATGTCGAAGATTATTTGAAGGATAGTATATTGCAAAGCCATCAACATACATGCTACTTTGTACACCTTGTGGGTAATTGAGCAACTATATGCTTAACTGCCAATGCAAAATCAGCCCCACTAAAAACACTACCTTGGGGTACAACATACTCCAGTTTAAAGGATTCTGAATAAATATTTTCTACATAAATTGGATTGTTCTTCCACCAATAAAATTTCAAATGAAATTAGGAAGGCGACCTCGGAAACCCTCATGATGTAAGGACTTTAGTATTAAATGCTTCCAAGTAAGATGCTTTTTTACTGTATGAAAATATAGCTCATGAGATTTGCTTTCACTCGCAACATCAACGTATATAATTTTACAAGTGCGAAAGCGAGTCCAGGGTGGATCGTTCCGTTTGTGAGCCAAACTGCGAAGGTCATAAAATATTACTACGGGGTAAACATCAATTCGGACTATGATTGGCCATTTTTTCAGTAATTTGCAAACACAACTAGTCAGTGAAATTGTCTGTAATTGTCTGGATTACTGGAACGTTTCCCTGGGTTAACTGTTAGTAATACTATTGCATGTTTTCCATGACTTGGGAAATAGATGTTTGGTTCGAAGACAATTATAAAAATTTAATAGATAGGCTTTGGCGAAAGAGGCAAGATTTCTTATCCTAACATCTATTCTATCATTCCGAAGAGTCGCTGAACTGCAATTTCATAAAACAAATTCAAACTCATCTTGAGGAAATCTATACAGTAAATATTTTCCCCGGTAACAAAATTCAACGGAATTGCTTCTTCTCTTTTGTTTGAGGGATCGAATTTTAGCATCAAAATTATCATGAACTGGTGAGCCATTATGCATTATTGTCTTGGAGGATCTGCTACCCGAATCATTAATGCTTTTTATTTCCTGCCATTCCTACTGCATTGGGGTGTTTTCTTATATGCTACACACATTTTAGCCATGAAATTGTCTACCTTTTATTGCTTATTTTCTAAATTTAACTGATATTTTATCAAGGAATTATTTCAATATACCAATTTCTATGCCTATATCAGTGAGTTTGTTTAATGTATTTCCTAATAACATCAACCTTGGACTTAAATTTAAAGTATTTTATTTCGTTTCAAATTTTCTTCCAATTAGGTGCTTTTCGTTTTTTAATTACGGTACTGTGTTTGACCCCCATAGAACCGAGTGTTTCATTGTCCGGCCCAAGTCAGAAGCAGAGATTTTTTAGCAGCTCCAGCGGTGAAATTTACAAAAGAAATCCTTTATTTCATCAAGATCTTGTGAAGTAATGGAGGAAGCTGTATAAAACGTTAACTTGTCCAATTCATCTTTATTTGTATTATACCGTTAAACAGGAGTTGGTGTATATGTCCTAAGTGGTTATTAAATAGGGAAATTATCACTACTATAAAGGGCGTCTTGGAGGTTCCCTTCAATCCTATCAACAATGGTCATCATATTCATCTCCACTCACGCCTGTTGACTCAAAGGGCCTCAGTTAGATTTCGCCTTACATCAATACTTCTCCATTCATCATCTCCCACTTCAAGCTTCATAGTTCTCAGCCACGTAGGTCTGGGGATTCCAACTCTTCTAGTGTCTTAGGGAGACCAGTTGAAAGTGTGGTGAATTAATCTCTCCTGCGGTCTGCAAAGCGCATGTCTAAACCTTCTCCATCTACCAAAGAGCATGCCCAAACCATCTCCATCTACCAAAGAGCATGCCCAAACCATCTCCATCTATTGGTCGAACAAATAGTTGATGAATACATTCCATAAGTTTTTGAACAGCATGTGTTGGTATCATCAGCGATTAAAATACAAAGGTCCCTATTTGTTCAAGATTGGAACCCGTGCCCCAGAGGGGGTTGTGGTAACTGAAGTCTCCCATCAATAAGAGTTGTTCTTCCATGTCCAGGATTTCATGTGGCAAGTTTTGCAAATCATAGATAGAAGAGGGTTCACGAGACCAGATATAAACTATCGCTCCAATATTCTCGCTATCGCTCAAAAGTTGTTACTATTCATATACCGACTCGAATCTTAAATGTGCAAAATAGAATTGCATTCTTAATTAATAGTGAAAGTCAAAGGTTTATTCTTTATCATAATCATGTCAGCACTGGTCGTGTTTAGTCGATATTCTGTTCTTGAAATATTTTATATTGTTCATCATTTCTCTTGTAGTTTATTTATTTACTTTCCTCACCAGGCTATTTTTCCCTGTTAAACCCCAATAATAATAATAATAATAATAATAATAATAATAATAATAATAAATGCTCTTCATAATATTTAGGGAAATAATTGAACGATTCAAAACATTTGTTTTTTACAAGTACTATTTAATAAATGATTTTCGTAAAAAAAGAAAAAAAATCAGAACCTTAGTAGAGTTTTGAATATGGTACTAAATACAGTCTCAACATTAAAGTTAATCTCCTGGTTACCATAAAACATAAATTCCTCATAATTTCATCCTAAAATTATTTCGTAGTATACAAGTTTACCTAGCTGATTGATTACGCTGCCATGGAGGCTAGTTAACAAAAGACGTCAGAGGATACAAACCATAGCAAATCATTAATAAGTTTCTGAATTTTCAAATATGGAAAGCAAAGACATAAAAAGTCTTGGGCAGTGTCTGCAAACATCCTTACCAGCCTTATAAAAGAGGCAATGGAATTGAAAAATTATTCCAGTACAACTTTCGATACAGACGTTATGTATAAAATTTTACTTTAAATAACTGGTATAGTATTTAAATAAATTGAAACATATAATTGGCATTTTTCAACGAGTACAAACATGATTATACTTTTGAAAGGTACTTACCAGTGCAAAGGAAAATGCGGCATAATCAGAGTTCTGGGATTTATAAATAAGAAGGAAAATAATCCGCTAATCTATAATTATACCAACATTATATGATTTATCTATTTATTGACCTATCTATTTTCAATCTAACAAAGCATAACTTTCTTCTGGTGCGATAATCACAAGTGAACAGCATATCAAATCCTGGGAACAATTCTCGTAAATTACCGCTATATAAACCTGATTTAGAAAAAGACCTACAGGCAAATAAAGAAAAGAAAATGGAAAATCATCCTCAATTTCGCAAACGTATGCAATAAAAACGTCATTCAATAATTATTTCATCGAGCCATAATAATCATTACCTCCAACTGACATACTTTCTCATTTTTTTTTCCTTTACGGTCAATTCTGCGTTGTGAGTTATACCTTTGTGACGTCTGAGAGTAAAACCTGGATACGAAAGTAAGATTACAATTTTTCATTAGAAAATTTTTATCTAAATAAACTACTACTTTTATCATTACTACTATCACTAAAAATGTGCAAACATTGATATAGGATAAGGTATAAAGGTTATTGAACTTTATAGACAAGTGACACAAAACAGTAGTATCGATCCATTGAAGAATAGAATAGAATCTAAGCAGAGAGAGAGAGAGAGAGAGAGAGAGAGAGAGAGAGAGAGAGAGAGAGAGAGAGAGAGAGAGAGAGTAAGAAATTAGGTAAAAAAATCTATAGAGAGAGAGAGAGAGAGAGAGAGAGAGAGAGAGAGAGAGAGAGA
>NC_090732.1:16732040-16734540 GCF_036898095.1 Palaemon carinicauda
TACGACTTCACACAATGGATGTTTATTTTCCTGTTTACTTGCAACTTGACTAATGGGCTCATTGCTGTCTGTTGTACTTGGGGCCAATTTAGACTACATATATCACCATCAAAATATTTCGAATATGAGGGCACACTCTTCCATCGTTTCTTTGTTTCTTGTACTTATTTCAGTATATTAATTTCTATGCTTGTTGCTAAGAAACGACCCCTCCCCAAAAAAAAAAGATTCCTGATAACGTAGCAATAATTGAAGAGCTAAACGACTTATTTATTTTTCTTTTTCAATTCTGTGAACAGCAATAGGAACAGCTGCTACTATTGTTACTACTACTACCATTACTACTACTACTACTAATAATAATAATAATGCTGCAGCTACTACTACTACTACTACTACTACTACTACTACTGCAGCTGCTGCTACTACTACTAATAGCAAGGTATACAAAAGCTTAGATGACAACAAACTTCATCTTCACAAATCATTCTTTTATTTCAGGAACAAACAAAACATTTATGATCCAAATAACAAAGTACAAACTGAACGTAATTAGGATTTTATTGACCAGAACATATAAAAAAGCCTGTTAATGAGAAGACTCGCACTTTAACGCTGACTTACTCCCCACAATAATAACTCTTGAATGTATAACATGACATTACAAAGCATAAACCACAATATGGAATATACTTTTGAATGGCTTCGTGGTGAGTATAGGGACGGGGGTAGGGGTGGAGAGACCAGGGTGTAAGGAGGGGAGAGGTATTGGAAGAATGAGATCGTTGGAAAAATAACAAAATCGTTATTATTTTCAGTTAAATCTTATTTAAAACGCACTTTAATACAGTAAAATATCATTAATTTTGGAGTTCTTCGTAAAGATATACTTTAAGCCTAAAGAATAAATCATTATTATTATTATTATCATTATTATTATTATTATTATTATTATTATTATTATTATTATTATTATTATTATTATTATAAGCCAAGCTATAAGTCCTAACGCTCAGAAAGAAAAGTAGTCCAGTAGAGAAAAACAAGAAGAGAATAGGAGAATAAACAATAAAAGACAAATAACAATATGATAACAATATGTACATAACTGAAGAGAAAAACGGACAATAGGGATTGTTTCGCAAATGAGAATAAAAAATGAAGACAAAGAAAAAAGGTAAAAAAAGCAACATCTTGATAAACCACAACAGCCTCCTTGGACTTCTGTTAAAGCCTGCCAAGCCCAACATACCGTTTGAAAAAAAGATGGAAAGTAAATTAAAAAAAAATATGCTTGAATGTACATTAATAAAAGAGGAATAAATCCAAGAGAGTTGAAGGCCATGGTACAGAAATGCAATAGCATTACCTTAAAACTAGAGAATATATTGGTTTAATTTCAGGGTCAATACTCTTAAGTGAGAGCATAAAGTGTATACTATGTTGTTTAGACGTGCAATGAAAGCAAAGGAGTTACGAATATCCCGGACTATTTTTTTATATGTATAGGCAGAGAAAACACCAATACTAGGGGAGCCAACATCAAACTGTCAGGTCAGTCCTTGAAATATCAAGTAAAACTAGTAGTGATTCCTCAACTATCAACAGGTCAAAATATTCATACAGACATAAGGTGAATATTCAGAGAAACACATTCTTATCTATTCAAATAACAACAATTAATTATAAAAGCTGTCCATCTATCTATCTATCTATCTATCATTTATATATATACATATACATATATATATATATATATATATATATATATATATATATACACATATTCGTAAATGCTTATGTATAGTTATGTACACTTACAGGAATTTGTGCACAAATTATACAGTACATAGAAATATATATATATATATATATATATATATATATATATATATATATACACAAATATACATATATATAGAAATATTATATATATATATATATATATATATATATATATTTATGTGTGTGTATATGCTTATATATAATTATACAGTATACACTTATAGGCATTTATGCACACCATATACAGCATATATATATATATATATATATATATATATATATATATATATATATATATATAGATAGATAGATAGATAGATAGAGATAGATAGATATTCAAAAGTATAACAAACGTGAACTTCTTGAACCTGAGTTGTAAAAATAACGACGCAATCGCTCGTATCGGAAGTATATAGTTACAATGAATAGGATTGACTGACACATACACAGACAAACAAACACACACACAGACAGACAGACACATAGACAGAGAAACCCAAGAAGGCCGAGGGAGGAACGACCGTACAAAAACTCCCCCCAAAATGGAATGAACAAAAGAGGTTGCGGTCTCGGATTATGGCAAATAATTGCGGTGAATAATTGCAAACTCTAATCTAGAGTAATTACAGTCAGCGATGAGTACCTTGAATGTCGTGTAAAGACTAAAGGAAAAAGTAATCGAAGTGACTTTGGGAATAAAAGATAATATGTTAAT
>NC_090732.1:16739540-16752040 GCF_036898095.1 Palaemon carinicauda
GAGCTACAGTCAGGATGTGACAGGGTGAACGTTCACAGAGCCAGACGTGCCGGGAAGTTCTGTGCTCAACTGTACCTTTGGCAGAATAGAGAGAAAATGTTCCTTTCGTATTCCAAAAAATTAAAAAAAAACCATAGAATTATTCACACAATAAATTTCTGTAAAAGACTTGAAAAAACCTTTAAAAAAAGTTTTGCCAAAAAAAAAAAAATTATACTAACTGAATATAATGAAAAAGAGAAATACCAATTTTAGTATTAGAAGTTACATAAGTGATCAATTTAATCTTGGAAGAAAGCCACTCTCCCTCAAATCCATGTAAAAAATATTTTCCCCAACCTATCTTTCATAAAAACGGTTTAAGAGAAGAAAATTTCAACATTTTTCCGACTCAAAGACGACGAAAAACTGCTGGTGCGCTTTCAAGAATCTCTGTAGAGTTCATGACTCACTGAGATTAAGTGATAAATTTCCTCTGGAATTACCAATCATCTTACTGACTTGAGAAATTGCTTTAAATGACCTTTGCAGTGTGACTTACTCAAATAGAATTTCTAAATCATCTCCACAAAGTTAGTGATTTTCAGGAGATTTAATTCATTAACTTTGTCCTTCTTGAATTAGTTATCATTTTTCCCATGGTAATGGATCCAAGCAATTTCATATGAAGCCACATGCACACTTAGTTATTTTCAGAGGATTTAACTCATTAACTGTGGCCCTCCTGAATTACTTATCCTTTTCCCATGGTTATGGGCCCAAGCAAATTCATGTGAAGCCATAAGCAAAGTTAGTGATTTTCGGAGGATTTAACTCATTAACTGTGGCCCTCTTGAATTACTTATCATTATCCCATGGTCTGGGCCTAGCCAATTCATATGAAGCTATATGCAAACTAAGTGATTTTCAGAGGATTTAACTCATTAACTGTGGCCCTCTTGAATTACTTATCATTATCCCATGGTCTGGGCCTAGCCAATTCATATGAAGCTATATGCAAACTAAGTGATTTTCAGAGGATTTAACTCATTAACTGTGGCCCTCCTAAATTACTTATCCTTTTCCCATGGTTATGGGCCCAAGCAAATTCGTGAGAAGCCACTAACCCCCCTCCCCGTCAGGTCTTCATCACCTCACACGAAAGAAAAAAGGATGATGAGGAAGCGCCAAGTGAAAATCTGAGTCGAACCAGAACGCACCGCTAATGAACACCTTCAGGTACACCATCCACAAATCATCCTTTATCACCTTAACAGGTCACACCTAAACCGGATGTGCTTCGGCCACCGCGCGTTGCAGAGGCCGGATATGCGACAACTATACACAGAACTCATTTGGACCCTGAAAAAAATAAAAAAAAACTCCAGCGGGCAAAAGACAACCGCAAAAAAGTAAATATATACTTATGTTATAAAGAGCGTATCTTTCACCCGAGGTCCCTTAACTAAAGGGATGACGCATATTGCATGTTCAATGGCCGGATATGAGAGAACAAGAAAATCGCTCCAACAAGCAAAAACAATCCTCATGTACACCAGGATGGACAGACAATGGTATGGATAAGCAGCGTTTAATTGCTGGATACAAGGTCCAAATGCCAAAAACACGCGAATGCATACTTCTGCACGCAAGAGAATCAGCTGCACAAATACTGTGCAAAGTATGGCGTGGTTCCACAGATGATGATAATGAGAACATGCAAAAATATATAAAGCTCTATTTGTATTCATCACAGTGATAATTATATAATTTTCGTTATTACTATCATAATTATACAGTGCAAATGCTCTGTTACTACCATAAATAATAGGGAAGGTATCTCATCAATTGATAGCAAAGTCTTGAATCAGGACAACTTAGAAACATAATAAAAATCTGAATAATTTGACAGCATGTTAGTAATTATATCATTACAAAATAGATACAAGATAAAACCTACTCATTTCTCCTGATGTCGTCAGTATATATATATATTATATATATATATATATATATATATATATATATATATATATATATATATATATATCTTTTTTTTAAAAACGAGACTACATCTTTTAGAAAATATTAAATGAGGAGGTAAGGCGAATATGTTAATATATTTTAGACACAACGTACTTCATTATATTCATTATCATCCTTTTCATTAATGTAGTTCCGTTGGTACGATATCAGATTTGTAATTACAAAGTTGATATATATTTAATTTTTTTCCCCCTACATTTGCGGCACCATTCCCAATAACAAAAGTTGATAACTCGTAAAATTTTCGTTGATTGTATCCAGTAAAAATCTGATTGACAACTTAAAACAGAACAAAACAAACACATTCACACAAAATATTTTTTTCCCTCTAACATTTGCAGCATCATTCTCTGTAACTGAAATAAATAATTCATAAAAACTCCGTAGTTTGCATCAAAAATGTCAGAAAACATTTCTGACATTTACGGAATCCTTCCCTGTAACTAAAGCAAACGGTTCGTTTAGACTTTGTAGTTTGTAACGAGTAAAAGCCCGGTGGCCATTACAAACAAACAGACACATACTCACTGTTCTTTTTCTGACATTTTTTGTCATCGCTCTAAAGTGAACAGTTTGTAAAAAGTTCGTATATCATGTAATTTAAATATTCGGTGGGCAACACAAACACACGCGCATACATATACACATTCAGTTTTTGTGTGTGTGTGTGTGACATCAGCACCATAATGTAAAAAAAAAAAAAAAAAATTGCAAAAGTTTTTGTAGTTTCTATATAATAAAAACCCGGTGGTCTGTGGAAACAAACAGACGAGTGAAAAAAACGGCCCCTTTTTTTGCTTTACTGTTCAGATAAAGTAGGCATTTTAAATATTCGGTTTATAGAAAACTTATGAACGTTATTTTATGACTAAAGAAAATACTCCCAAATAACTATTTCAGTTTGTTCATAATAAAACTCAGGTACCCAGTAAACACATTATGTACGCCAGCACCCAAGAATTCTTTTTATGAAGCTAGGACCAGGGAGTGCCAGGCAATGGTTGCTGATGTCTCAGCAGGTAGACCTATAGGCTCTCCCAAACGCCCCCCCCTCTCTCTAGCTCAATCATAGTGAGGGTGCAGACACTACTAGAAACTATCAAACTCACGTGGAATCTTATGTGATTGCTTAAGACACTTCTAAGATATTTAACATCCTCTGATATAAGGCTCTGTTTACAAACGTCCATATGATTGACTTCCTCTTTTCTCTCCGTAAAGTTAAATTAAGTTTCTTATTATATTGCCCTATTTCTATTGCAAGTACTACATTTGACCCTTTCACTATCTCTGGTAGTATTCCTTGAAGATCTTTCTTATTTCCTGTTTCTACTTTTCTTCTTTTATCCATGGCCTCCATCCAACCAACTCTGGAAATACCGCTTTATTTCATGACTGTAAATTTATTTACAGTTTTGTTTATGTTTTCTAATACTGTTGACGTTCGATCTAAATAATTTCTTTATATGGAGTAAAGGAAACTACATGTTTTAATACTAACAAGATCATGTTATCTGTATATATATTTTCTTTAAATATGCCCTCTACCTGCAGAAAAGTCTGAGAATTTAGAATGGAAACCATTCGACCTCTTTAAGGTAAGAGATCATGGACATATCAAATTCCGCATCAGGAATGCTGAATGCTACATTTATTCTTCCTTTTCTCGCCACATATCTAAATAAGATCTTTAGTAAATTCATAGAGAGGAATTGACCATTTCCGTCTAATACCAACTTTACTCCTACTTTCTACATAGATTCACTTCAACTCCTTAGCAGGAGTATGCTTCCCCCATACGTCATGCTTCAAAATTCCACAGATATTTCAATCGATATTTCCATTCTGCACTTCCAGGGTGAGGAATTTTTTCTTATTCAATTATTTACATGCTAACTTTCCAAAAACTGGTCAGCCCTCGGTAATGGCTGGCCTCATCTTGAGAATAATATCTTATTGAAGCCTATGTACAAAAATGTGAACATAAAATCACATTTAAACAAAAATACATTTTCCTCCATATACGTTTTAAGTATTATAGATGGGTTGACTGTCGAATATGCCTTCCTTAATAGTTTCAGTAAATGTTTTTCTAATACATTCATACTCCAATCCATTTTCTAAGTTGATTTCAATATAAGCCAATGGAATAACTTGCAGGTACAACATTCACAGCTATGTCAACAAAAGCAAATAAAGATTGATCACACATACACGAAACATGCAATCTTGCCCGGGAATAAAATTACGACTGTTTCACTCATGACGCGAGCATTTCCACAGATTCCACCCTTCCCACCCCCTCCCCCTATCCTCTTGGAGTACTACCTCTCGCCAAGGTATGACTACGCTCCCTCCCCCAGTGCGAAGGAAGGGGAGACACCGAGTAGTCATATGCCTGACAATGCCGCTGAGCGTGACAGAAAAGACACACACACACACACACACACATATATATATATATATATATATATGCGTGTGTGTGCGTGTGTATATATATATATGTGTATATACGTGTATGTATATATATATATATATATATATATATATATACACACGTATATAAACACACACAAACACACACACACACATATATATATATATATATATATATATATATATATATGTGTGTGTGTGTGTGTGTGTGTGTGTATTGCCAGACCCTTCCTCTTTATTATATAAAGGAGATGACTGACAAATATCTCCTGTGATAAGACCCGTAAACAAAAGTCAGGGGAAAGTGGTTGATGTTGTTTTGAGTTCATCATCTAGACTAAGAGGAATATTATGAATGGACTGGTAATGGGAAATTAGCAGACCTAAAATATAATGATGATGCTGTATATATTGGCAGAGCACCACAGGATTTGCAATACTTGCTTACCAGAATACATAAAATATCACACGAGGTTGGGCTTAAGATAAATAGAAGAACAGCAGATATGGTGAGAACGGAGTATGCAATGGAAGGTGAAATACCATTGGAAGGAGAAAGGATTACTGAGGTAGGTTCATTAAAGTATTAGGAACTATCATCTCCAATACAGGGTCTTTAAAATTAGAGTTTAGCGAAGGCTTGAAAAAAGCAAATCAGACAATAGCTAAGTTAATTAAAATATGGAAATCAAATCGCCAAAAATTACATATAAAATTAGACTTTATATCAGTTTAGTTAGATCGGTGTTACTATATGGGCGACACATGGTATGACAATGAAACAATCTCCTATATATGTTGTAGATTTGAGATCAAAGCCCTCAGAAGGATACTGTGAGTTAAATGGCAGGTCAGGATTGGAAATGAAACTATAAAGCGAGATTACTCAAGTGCCATATGTGGATGAGATCATGATGAGGGGTAGATGGTGATGGTTTAGGCACGTTTTTCGCACTCCCCAAGAAAGACTAGTTCACCAAACGTTTACCTGGGCTCCACAAGGCACTAGGAGAGTTGGAAAATCTGGACTAGGCTACATGGCTGGGGACTATAAAGCCTGAAGTAGGAGATGATGAATGGAGAAGTATTGAATAGAGACGATCGGCGAAATCTAACCAAGGCCCTTTGCGTCAATACGCGTAGATGATGATGACGATGATACACTCACACACACACACACACACACATACACACACACACACACATATATATATATATATATATATATATATATATATATATATATATATATATACACATACATACACACATATATATACACATACACATACACACACGTGTATGCGTACGCATACAGTATACATATATACGCAGTGGCATATGTAATAAGACCAAATTCCTAAGATAAAAAATACGGAACTAATTTCTACATTTTTCTAATCGTAGCTCTTTGAATTGCGTAACATAAATACTAAAAATTGCCATTGTAAATACAGCATATGTAAAATAAAAAATTATTCACGTAAATATACGATGATGTATCCTATATAAGTTATAAATTGTAAGATTTTAAATGCGTATTTCATAATAGAAAAAAAATGCGTTCTTAAAATTGGATAGTAAAGGTTCACAAGTTAATCAATGCCAATGAATTACGCGAAACGCAAAACAAGCTAATTCCGAAACTCTGCGTTCAGTAACAGTTTAGTAAATAATTGCAATCACAGAACCACCACCAGTGATTTACACCTATTTCAAATGGAGCAAATATGTTCCTACAGTCTGTATTATTTGGGGGTTTGAGGAGCGAGGAGTTCAAGCACGGAGGACACGAAGCGAAAGTAATTTGAACCGGCAAATGCGGACATAACTAAAGGAAAAATAGAATGAAAAAACCTGCAGTAAATAACGACGACAATTACACCACTTACTAAATCCCTCGGCAGAAGAACAAAAACACTGACAATATGTTGCTCGTTGAATCATTTCCGCACGAGGGAAAGATGGGAAAGGGGGGGAGGGGGTCAAGATGAAAAGGGCCAGGGGGGAGAGGTGGATGAATGAGAATACAGGGAGGTACGAAGAAACGAAGAGGGGGGAAATTGTTGAAGGAGGGAGGGGTGAATCACTCAAGGAGGGAGTTGTCACAAAAAAAGGTGATGGTGGGGTTGAAGAACTGGATGGGGATAGGATGGGATAGGATTGGATGGGGGTAGGGGAAAGGGACAGTAATCTTGAAGAATGAATGAACTCTGAATGAATGGTATCCCGTCAACGACGTCTCCTCCTGTTGGAAGGAGAGAAGAAGAGAAGGAGAGGAAAAAAGAGAAGGGCAAGGCAGAGAGGGAAGAGACCGAATTTGCATTACCGGTGTAGTTTTTCGTACACGTTATTTGCAAGTAATTTAGCCAAACCCGCTAACATACATGACGCAAATTAGCGAATACTCCCACGATCAATTAGCCCTACGTATACACTCAAGGGTATTCTGTGTGTGTGATAGACATTTAAGAAACCACGTATAAGTTACTGCCATTGTTTTAACACACCCATAATTAGGCTGTTTTTATCCGTTGATATTAAGTCGAAAACAAATACTCCTGAAGGTTGTTGAGGTAGCACATCTGCTGCCTTCCTTTGGGGACTGAAGACAGGACTGCGAGGGCTTCGCCCCCGGTCTTTATAGTTGCCAAGGTCGCCAACCACTCCACACTTCGTAGATGGCGCTGAAAGTCACTTTTCTGAATGGACTGATAACAGCGGATGTCTATGTTACAATGACTTCCTTTGCAGGTTTTTTATAAGTTCAGTAAAATTCTCAATATGAATGGTTGCTGCATAACAACAGATAATTAAACCACAATTAATTGATGAAAGCACTGTCATCAAATATGACTTTAGCTTATCAAAAACAATCACAGAATGTCTGTTATTGTTCGTTACAAGGATTTTCTAAAAAAAATAAAAAATAAAAAATCCTTGAAATTGTTCTTCTGAATGAACAGAAATTTGAATTTATCTTAATGAATCGATGAAGAAACCCAAGTAAATGTGACGACACTCATTCGAACTAAAAAAAAAAAAAAAAAAAAAAAAAAAAAAAACAATAAACCAGATTTTTCGTAAAAGGAAACCTACGAGAGAATCATTCACTTTGACGAGCAAAAAAAAAAATATATACGTAGGTCTGAATTAATAATTGTAAGAAAAACAAATGAAATGTGTATCCTTTGAACAGGTTAAGTAAATTGTCAATTAATATTTTGCCTGAAAAATCAAGTTTTTAGAAATAGAATAGCGCCCATAAAATGAAAAGGAAGGCCAATGAATAGTTAAGGCAAGTAACATTGTTATCAGTGTTTTCATTTGGGTAGCAAATTAATCAGTGGAACCAATGACATTGTACATTAGGTAACAAATGTTTACTCATGTGTCTAAATTTATGAGTTTAATAATAATACTGAATTAACTTATGATTTATAGGATTTACATCAAATCTTTTTTATGACCCTTTTTCTTATAATGCTATGAATTTAATCATAATTTCTATTAAGAAATGTATTCAAGGACTAATTAAAAATATAAAAACCCAAGTTCCGTGCACTGTAATTTTGCGTTATTTTCTTTCATATTTTCTTATTTCACGTTCAATAATCTCGACCCGATATTTTTTTTTTCTTTTCTAATTTGAATAAAACACGAAAGACAGAAAGAGGTCATGAAGAGATTAGGTGTACTTGCCAAACTTTTTAAATTTTCTCTCCTACTTTTCCTTTCCTTAAATGTATTGCCTACCCTCTTACGGGGACCGCATTGTTCTATCGCTTCTATAAAAATTGAGGAACATTCTGTTAGCTAGAAATTTGATTAAACTAACTAATAATTTATTCATAGATTCCATTTTATTTTTCTTACTCTTGTGGTTTTTTTCTATAGTTTATATATAAAATATATAATTTAATGTTGTTACTGTTCTCAAAATATTTCCTTTTAATTGGTCCTTACTTCTCTTGTAGTTCATTTATTTCCTTCTTTCCTTTCCTCATTGGGTTATTTTCGCTGTTGGAGCCCTTTGGCTTATAGTATCTTGCTTTTGCAACTAAGGTTGTAGCTTACCTGATGATGATGATAATGATGATAATAATAATAATAATAATAATAATCTTTTCAAACAACTATAGTACTATAAAAAGTCTGATTAATCGAACGGGGAAGTTCAGCACCAACTGTTCACGTAAGCAACCATTTGGGGCACATGTTATGTTTTACCCCCTGTTTTTGTGTGTGTGTGTTTTTTTTTTTTTTTTTTTTTTTGTGAACAGCTTCCTGTGCACAATTTTAATCGTAGAACAATGCAGGGATTAAATTTTATGTAAAAAGCTGCAAATGATTAAATTTTGGAAGGTCAAGGACAAAGGTCAAACAAAATATCTAATTCACGTAATCAGCCATAAGTTTGGACATCGTTGTCACACAGACTTCAAAATTGGTTAATATTTGAGTGTATAAAAATCTACGCCGATTAATACATGTTATGGTCAAAGGTCAAGGTCAAGGTCAAGGTCGACCGAAATGTCAAGAAATAAGCTGCCGCGGCGGACGCCTGCGCTTTACTGGACACCCCTATGGTTCCCAATGTATTCATACAAACTTCCACCATATTTTAAGAATCGCATGGTTAAAAGTAGCGAACAGAGTTGGTGATAAGATGGGCCAAATTTCTTAATAATTCTACCTGCCATTACGGTCGTACAGGATATCCCAGAGTAATGCAATTTTACCAGCATTATTCACCAATGTGCAAGACGAAGTAAGAAATATGTATTTATGCAATTACACGAGATAAGAAAGGTGATAAAGATCAAATAAACATAAGGATGAAAAGTAAGAAAAAAATATAATACGACAACAAACATATTAGCAAAAACATAAATAAGCTGTCTAAAAACAAAGGCAACTCACAAAAGCTAATTCTCTTAATGACATCATAAGACCATTATGAATTGCAACGGGTGGGAATGAACGTTTAAATGCAGCTATGACCTTGATCCTGAAGTTCAAAGACACCATGTAAACGAAGTTTCAAATCCAAAGCTGATAAATTTAATTCAGTTTCATTAATTAAGAAACATTATGAGATTCTTAGAGTAATATTCTGTAAAAACGTCGCTTCTAAGTAGTTTAAGAGTTACAGAATATATATTGTTAAATTCCTTTATATTATCAGTGGCGTCTTTTACTCAGTGAGTTTACGCAATAATCTTTCACTAAAAAATCTGCTATGATCACCATCCAGTCAAAGTCATCTTCAGCGTTAGGATGTTAACAAAATTTAAAGCCTGTGGTAACAAAGAAAAAAGAAAAATCTATTTCGTTTTTCATAATGCCGAGTTTTATCATAATAATAATTTGTATCTAGGTCAAAATTTATTCATAAACGAGAACTAGATTTACAGCTCAAAAACATCACCTTCACTTCCTTCTTCTAAGGAAAAAAATTCACTGACGGAAATAGACATTCACTCCTGTGAATTATTTCTGTCAGGATTCTAAAAACGAGATCTCCTTTTCTAACATTAATTTATGCAATTCTTCTGACACTTCATGATATTCAAAATAAACAAACATGTTCAATAATAATGAAATCATAGACTAGTTAGTCTTTACGTTAACTCAATATTTACCAAAGTGCTTGTTAATTACTAATACATATTTTAGATAAAAGCAAACGATTCATATGACTCACCATAAGCAACCTATTTTTCGACTGACTTATTTATGTAATGACAAATGTGGACTTAGCTTTAATAGGAATTTCTGTGGACAAGTGTTTGGTATTATTATGAAGTGATTAATAATTTAACTTTGGTGCTCCCAAATTGTTTTGTAACGTTATGTTGATGATGTTCTGATAATGATAAAACCTTCAGGGTTTCCTTTTATAAATTTACTAGTTCCATCCACAGACTTATAAAAAAAAAATAATTTTCCATATTCTGAAGGGTATTAATAACTTATCATATACACATTTCAATCTTAGCCATTCTCTAAGTATAAAATCACATATATTTTCCCTTGTATATTTAAGATCATTAAGATTATGTAGTCCAGAATACATGGCAGATGAGATTACCAAAGTTTCAGAAATTTAAACTAATTTAAGTCATCCTAAAGACTTTAAAAATTGCATAAATGAAGTCCAAAATACCGTTTTTAACTTCAAGGTAGAAATAAAGTCAATAAATAACATACTCGGTCTACCATTTCAAGTTTACCCCTCATAAGAAACAACATAAGGGTAGTGTTTAAATAAAACAGCACTTTGAACATTCTTATTTAAAGACAACCCTCAAAATAATAACAGTATAATATAAAGTATCCTATGTTCAGAATCTAATTAATTTTTTGTCGGTCAAACATCTCGAGGCATTTGTTGAACAGCTATGCAGGATAAAAATTGAAGTTTCTAAAGGCTGCACGTAATTATTCGACTGTCAAACTGGTCAGAATTGTCCTAAGAGTAATTGGTCCAATGACTTCATAGCAATTCACGTAAAATACTTTACTCAAGAGAGATATCCTGTAAATTACCCGTGCACAAGTTCAAATCTTAAATCTAAGCCCGTGCATATTCTCTACTGATAATATATTAATCTCTTTTCTTAAATACCACTTATCCAATTGCATTAGGAGCTTGACCTCAGGGGGATCTCATGCATTTCCTATTTTATTTCACTGTGAGCCTGGCAATGTCAATGCCATGAAAGTATAACTCCAATTAGGATTTTTGCTTTGCCTTTCATGGCTTGGTACACACATGCAGGCATGCGTTCACACAATGTTACACACACACACACACACACATATATATACATAAATATATATATATATATATATATATATATATATATATATGTTTATATATATATAATTATATATATAATATATATATATATATATATATATATATATATATATATATATATATATTGCATGTGAGTGTATGGTAAAGACACATAAACATATTTTGCCTTTTAATTATTGAAGAAATAGGTAAATATATAAAAAAACTATTAATCATAACAAAACTACGCGTACATCCTATCTCACACCACCCACCAAGGTCTATAGAATCCACTAGAAAGAAACCGAGTCAGTCAAGAAGACAAGCGTTCACCTTTTGGTTAAAATAATACCACCATCAATTCTCTCCTCGGGACGTGAATAGGACATAATGTTAAATCATAAACGAGTCGTTAATAAACCAATGAACGAACAGGATCCCATAACTAACCGGACAAGGGGAACGAATTGTGAATGGCGCAGGTCGATTGCCGTAGGAACGTACGATCAGTGCGTGTCCGTAACGTACCCGTAACCGCCCGTAACGTACAGCAAAAGTCTAATTTTCGTCCTGTTTTTCTCTCCGCCCTGCTGAAATATGGTACGGGGAAGGCTCATTCGAAATATAACTTGGGTTCATGAATTGTACGTAGCTTTATAAATTAACATAGTGATTATTATTATTATTATTATTATTATTATTATTATTATTATTATTATTATTATTATTATTATTATTATTATTATTAATAATACAAGCTAAGCTATAATCCTAGTTGGAAAAGCAGGATGTTATAAGCCCAAGCGCTCCAACATGGAAAAATAGACCAGTGAAGAAAGGAAATAAGGAAATAAACAAACTACAATACATAAATCATCAGAATAAAATATCTTAAGAACAGTAACAACGTCAAATTATATAAGAAAAAAAAAATAGTGTATCCAAGTGTACCCTCAATCAAGGGAACCAATGATATTGTCCTATTTGGTTTATGAGATCTTTCATATAGATTAAAAAACAGTACATAATTTTTTTTTTCTAATTTGGATTGTATACAGTGAACTCGTATTAAAAAGAAATATTTACCCTTGGCTTGTTATTCTAGGAGAAATACACTCCAAAATCAAACCATTGTTCTCCAGTCTTGGTTAGTGCCATAGTCTCTGTACCGGGGTCTTCCACTGTCTTGGGGTAGAGATCTCTTGTTTGAGGGTAGACTCGGACACACTATTCG
>NC_090732.1:16759540-16774540 GCF_036898095.1 Palaemon carinicauda
CTAGTACCCATGTAAAGTTGCGTGGACCTTGTGGGTGATGGTAGAGATCAAGAAGGGTCCCAAAGGGTCACGGCATCATATTTACAAACCCTTCAGTAGTATTGCATAAGGATATTCTCAGCCAATAGCCGCACGTGTTGTCACAAAAAGTGGACGGAGTCTCTGACCATCTCTAAAAATGGCAGAGCAAAGGCACTGTGAAGGACTAGATATATATCATAGGTAACAGAACATCCATGTACCACTTCCCAGAACAGAGGAGCAATGAGATAATGTTTAATTGTGAGTGAAGCAAGCCATGATAGGGCAATGACCAATAGAGGAAAGTGGTGTAAATTACAAACACAATTACGAGAGAGAGAGAGAGAGAGAGAGAGAGAGAGAGAGAGAGAGAGAGAGAGAGAGAGAGAGAGAGAGAGAGTTTGTGTGCATGTGGAGCTGGACAAAGTCTGTCCACTTGTGTGATGATGTATGCGCCTATTGGCAGAGAATCTGCTGATGTAAAACTCCTGGAGGGTTTGTGAATTTGCTTCCCGGCCATGTTTCAGTGGATTCTATCAAACTGAGAAGGAACTGCTCTCTGGCCTATATAGTGACATTTCCAGACGGATGTGTTTGTTTCACTGTGAAATATGAATGCATCACAGACTTCTGTAGTAAAATACAAAAAAATATTGATTATTCTTTACATTACACGTACCGAAAGGTGAAATGTTTAAATGGCTTCGTTGTGTGTCGTCAGTGATCATCATTTGCTAATACCAAAAAAATGTATTTAACTGCTATTTTGTTGTTTTCTTGTTATATTATTTCTATGTATAAAAATAAGTTGAATGATAAATTTTCTTTAAGGCTTCCTCTACTGATTTAATTTATATAATAAATACAGATTTTCCTGCAGCGCACGTTTCCCGACAGGTTTATTTAAACTGTAATGAGTTGGGAAATAGAATATTTTCTGCTTCTTTACTTGGCATTCCTTTATACATCATATCTTATACTTAATATACTGAATAATTAGCATTTATCTTCTCTGTCTAAAAAAAAAAAAAAAAAAAAAAAAAAAAATGTATGTTCTACATCTACGCAAACAGCGTTATGAGATAGACTGTCGAATATTTTATTTTACCTGAGAACATACTCGAGAAGTTTATAAAAAGCACTCAGAACGTTGGGGAAGATCAATTATTCTATCTTCCATGTTAGAATGCAGGTTATCATAAGTTATTGGAAAAAAAAAAAAGGCAGGAAGCTAGGCCCGAAAATAATTGGATGGACAGATAATATACGCCAAAATAAGACAATAGAGAATTTATGAATTTTTTAACTAAGAAAAACAATTTTCGAGACAATATATATCATGAGATACAAAAAACGCATATCATAAATGATAATAGACATGGACATGCGAAATAAACAGAAACTTGTAGTGCGAAGAGTTATCTGTAATTGACCCTGTTTCCTAAGAAATATTATAGAAAAAGTAAAAAACTAATGACTACCAATGATACAAAATTCCAATAAAATAATCTATGAATCCCAATCTGAATTCACGACACATAACAAAAAGAAAATTTACATTTCCTGGGTTATACCTGACTTACAACGTTTATATTCGTGTATATTTTCTCTCTCCTTCATGACTGTAATTGTGAAACGAAATGTCATTTACCCAACACTTTACGTGAAAAAATTTTCTGCAATTGCTCACAAGTAATTTTGTTACAGTCCAAAACATTTCGGTTTGTATCGGACATCAATGTACTATCACCTTCAAAATTACTGTTATAACATTAGAAATTGAATTTGAATAACTCATTCTACAGACATAATGCTTTCAATGCCTGTGATCAAATAGTTTCTTTATTTTGCGTGCACTGTTGAAAATTTGCATTATAAAAGACGGTAAATGTCTGGTAACATTTATTCCAGTATTTTTACCGTTTTAAAAACGAATATATTGACGTAAAGGGGTGACATGACGGTCACCAACCCGTAAAAGATAATAACAAAGTAGGGTAAAAATTGTGGTCGCCTGTATTTTACTGAAATACGGCCCCCGAGAACAGTATATTTTTACGGAGAATATCTGATTAAAATTACGGTTTTTTTAACAGCGTGTTTTAACTGGAGAGCACTCCAGCGTGTAGTGAATTCTTAACCCAAACATTACTTCTCCTGGCAATTCTTGATTTGACAACATTTTCACGGAAGGAAATGTTTTTGCATTAAGTGATTTCATCTGCCAAGAGACTTAAATCCATTGACTTTTGATCTAAAACATCTTACTTATATTAATTTTCACCAAAGATATGCACACAACTGATTCAGTTCTTTATATACTAGCATGCATAAACATTAATTATTATTATTATTATTATTATTATTATTATTATTATTATTATAAGCCACGAAACTAAAACCCTTCTTGAAAAACCAGAATGCTATAATCCCAAAGGGTCAAACATAGAAAAATAACCTGGTGAGAAAAGTTAATAAGGAAATAAACAAACTACAAGAGAAGTAATCAACAATTAAAATTAAATATATTAGACAGGATGAACCAAAACATCGTGAAACTCCCGGAATAATCAATGCATTTTCATAATTTCACGGAAGCAAAACTAAATAAGTTTCAAAAAGAAATTTCAACAGGACCAACGCCCCAATTAGATTGGAGAAATAAATTCTATTCGTACATTACAAGTGGATTGATTTTAGGTTTTCTGGCATCTGACATCGAAGGTCAGTAACGTCGTCGTATAGCACAAGCAACTCTTATTTAGAATATTACTCGGATCAATTGTTTATATTTCATTATAGGTTTGAAGGTTTAAACGCCACTATAGAATGGCAGATGCAAGGGACAGTTACATTGCCTTATCGAGCAGGACAATGCCCTAGAGACTGACCATATATGACCCCTCTCCACTCAAGCTAGAACCAAGGCTGGCCAGGCAATGCTGCTCATTCCTCGGCAGATAGACCTATAGGCTCCCTCAAACACCTCTCCTTATCTCACAAGGATGGTGAGATTGCAGTGGCCAAATAAACGAACGAGTTTGAAGGGGACGCGAACCCCAGTTTGGCGTTCACCAGTCAGGGACTCACAACCCACAACCCTATTTTAATTACTTAATATATATAATCTATATGTATGTAATATATACAATCTGTATGTATGCATATTATATTTATAGATATGTTTGCATATAATGATCAATGATTGACAAATTTTGCCTCGCTCCCCTATCTATCTACATGCATGCATATATATATATATATATATATATATATATATTTATATATATATATATATATATATATGTTATATGTATAGATATGTTTGCATATAATGATTAATGATTGAAAAAATTTCTTTCGCTTTATATATATATATATATATATATATACATACATATATATATATATATATACATACATATATATATATATATATATATATACATACATATATATATATATATATATATATGGCTGAGGACTATGAAGCGTGAAATAGGAGATGATGACTGGAGAAGTATTGAATAAAAACCTCAAGATAGAGACGGCTGGCGAAATCTAACCGAGGCCCTATGCGTCAATGGGCATAGGAGGAGATGATGATGATGAAATAAATTTCTCCTGACAAATAAGTAAAACACACATTGCAAATTCACCACTTCAAAGAAGACGAATTACCTAAATCTGTGAAAACTTTTAACAGTGTATATTTCATCGGTATTGCTCAAAAAAAAAAAAAAAAAAAAAAAAAAAAGCGTAAAATTGTTTTTTAAGTACACTGGGCTCTAACACATTACCGTATGAACACTGTTATATTCCAATCTGATCAACGTAGCTGCCTAAAGTTGTTAGGGGATGAAATATGATAAAAAAAGAAAGTACGATAATTAACGAGAAAGCCATGTTGTGTGTAAGTTGCGTAACACAAAACATATGTATAACGAAATTTTTATTAAAAGTTAAAATAAAAAACTATCATGAGAAACTCAAGCTCAAATGAACATTAACAATCGTTGGGCGAAGATGAGCTTCGTTGAATATATAATTATGCAATGATAAAAAAAGGTAAATTACATATTCAAAGAATACACGAAAGGGAGTAAAATGTTTAGAAGAGATTGCAGGGAGATTATTTTAATTGAAAATGACAGGGTTGAACACCTGTTAAGTATTCACAAGGAACTCAAAATAATTCACTTTCTCTTTACTATCTCTTCTTATTTTTCATATTTTCAAATACTTTAACAAGTCTCTTTAGTAAACTCTACGTTTTCAAGGATAGTTAAAATTTTCAGTCATGAACTGTTTCCATCCAAATTTGGATTACTAATTGCAGCTTCAAAAAAATCTATTTTATATTCTACAAATTAAATTACTCCTCTAAAAACAATGATTAATGATGATGAGATCTTACGCAATTAACTACAGCTACTAAAATTACTTTTGTTCAAATAAAGATCATACCTTTCGTTTACGATGTAGCTCATATTTGGAATAATAAATCATAGCTTAAAAAAATCAAGTGGATTAATAAGAAGTGCGTAACTATACATAAAGAAAGAAAAATAAGAAATGCAATTGGTATTGGGTAAAAATGAGGTTGGCCCACTCAAACATTCCTCTTCCTGCAGAGAATTGTCCTCCGGAGCCCGCACAATAAATGCTGGTTCAAACATTGGAGAAGTCCTCAATTTACTCTCTTTAAAGTTTGATTGTTAGGTAACTCTCTCTCTCTCTCTCTCTCTCTCTCTCTCTCTCTCTCTCTCTCTCTCTCTCTCTCTCTTCCCTTGAAACGGTGATGTTTACTATCTAATTATACGATCGCTCCATATCGGAATCGGATAACGCTCCGAGGAAAGTCTATAAGGAATTCTCTGTGTCGCCAGCGTCGACGAATAACACATTAACACACCTGACACGCGAAGAACCATATCGATGGAGTAATAATAAGTTAAGAACAGAGGAGAAAAAAAAAAAATCAGGCCGCTGCCATTATCGAGCCATTAATACTAAAGATGGAAGTAAAGAGAGACAAACAAGTGAAACATTGCATAATATAAATGAGTGGAATCATAATATGACTTTTTCAATTTGTATTTGCAGAAAAACACAAGCACGTCTAGTTTGTCAATTGTTAAGCCTTTTTTAGTACTGATATCAAGCATATATTTAAAGTAATTCGCTTGGGATCTTCACTCCTGATTAACATGAAATTATAAATATTCAAATTTACTAGCGCACTTCAAGTTCCATCAAACCACAAAAACTGTATGCTAAACACTATAGCCAATATGACCTCTTAATTACTTAGTTTTTCCTTTAAAACGGTGTCAATCTGTTCTCCATGAGGGTTGACGCTTGCTAAAATGTGCTGTTAAGTTGTTTGTAAAAAATATTCTCCCTCCCAAAGAGCTTTGTTGAATAAGAATGTGATGGAAATACCTAAGGCTTGTGTCTGCGGAAAATTAAGGCTCTATTGCTCTGTATTTACAACTTTCTCTTGTTCCAGTAATGTTCCACAAGTTCCTTTTCATTTCCCTAGAAATAATTTTCTGTTAATTTTGTCGAAAACTTTAAATATATTTCAATTATATGAACGTGCAGTAAGTAAGAAGTCAGGTTTCATCAATGAAATATTCAATTCACAATCTAACAAATGGGTCAAATCTTTTGTTATCCGTTGACATTTCCTAATATATATATATATATATATATATATATATACATATATATATATATATATATATATATATATATATATATATATACACTTTAAGGTTGTTTGTAACTTTCAAGGCGAAAGGACTTTAATCAGAAGATTAGGATATTGGGTAAATGCCTTTGAATTTTTCCTAATTGTTTACGAACTAGAAAAATAAACATTACACGGATACGCTCTAACTTCGAAAATTATTTGTAAGTGAATATCGATATCTTTTGTTATGCTGTCAAATACATCTGGGTCTAAATTGGCATCATTTATATATTCATTGTTTTGCCCCAAAATCCACTGCCTGCCAATTCAAAATAATCGTCACCTATGACTATTGACGCAAAGGGCCTCGGTTAGATTTCACCAGTCGTCTCTATCTTCAGCTTTTAAATCAATACTTCTCTATTCATCATCTCCTACATCACGCTTCATAATCTTCAGCCATGTAGGCCTGGGTCTTGAAACTCTTCTAGTACTTTGTGAAGCCCAGTTAAAAGTTTGGTGAACTAATCTCTCATGGGGAGTGCAAAGAACATGCCCAAATCGTTTCCATCTACCCCTCACCATGATCTCATCCACATATGGTACTCGAGTAATCTCTCTTATAGTTTCATTTCTAATCCTGTCCTGCCATTTAACTCCCAATATTCTTCTGAGGGCTTCAAATAATCAAGTCAAATTCCATTGGGACTTTTTTATCTTTCTTGAGAACCCAATATAATTATCTGTTAATGCCTTCACCTTCATATAATCGAAAGAATTTCATGAAACCCTAATAAAAAATGTAACATCAAGAACAGCCGAATTTTCCCCTTTTTAATCTAAAATTAGAAGTGGAAATTATAGGGGACGAAGTTAAACACTAAAGCCACTCAAATTACGATTATCATTATGTCTAGAACATTGGGTCATCCCCCACGTTTAAACTGTTCATGTTCTTGAAAACTAAGCAACTTGCTCAAAATGCCAGGGTGTCATCTTTGATTGCACATATATTTTTTTGAGCAACATATCCGGTCTATCTCTCTTTCCATTGCACCAAAAATCTGTATATTGTGAATATTTTTCAAGATTATTCTTTCCTGCTGCCACTTTTTAATATTGTCCCCCAGTTTATTCTTCCGCCGCCGACTCGATTCTGAATGGACAAAATATCGAGTTTAATTACATTTATCATTTCAGATCTTAATATTAATAATCTTCAACTGAGTCTTTCAGTTACCATGATCTATAAAATTTCCATATTACCAATTATCTTTGAAATACATACCAACCCCTATAAAATAATACATATGTGGAAAATGTTCGTATATGTGCATTTTCTTCAGATATATAATTTTAATAGCATAGTTTTCTAAGCCCCTTTTTCCGGCTATAAACAAATTATGGAATGATCTCCCTCTTCCTAGAATCGAAATTTTGTAATCTTCGAAGGAATATTTTGGGAAATGCTATTCTGTTGAGCAGACTCACTTGAGTTTAAAGATTTGTATGATTTTTTTTTCTGTTGTATCTATATTTTTACTTATGTATATGTTTATCTCAGTTCTCTCCCATAGTTTTTTTTTTTTTTTTACTTATGTACTCCTTAAACTATAGCAAATTGCTTTACTTATTTAAATTGCAGCTAAGTTAGCAACAACAATAAATGCTATAATTATATAGAGGCACAAACAAATATATACGCACGGACATTACACTCGTGTCCAAGTGCGTAAAAACACGGAATATATGTTTTAGAGAGAGAGAGAGAGAGAGAGAGAGAGAGAGAGAGAGAGAGAGAGAGAGAGAGAGAGAGAGAGAATGGCATGGCCCCCGTCTGCAAAATCATTACCTGTATCATTGGATTACTGCGAGAAAACCAGCATAATCACAATTACGTAAAACCTGCGAGAAAATCCATCGGCTGTTAATGCTATAAAGGAGGTAAATTACACGACTGTCCAAAAGCCAGTTAATAACCGGGCCTTGGAATTAAGAAGAAATATCAATACGATGTCGTGTCTGCGAGGAGTAAACTCTAAGAGTCACGCTTTTAATTCGGGGTATTAAGAATGTTAAATCAAGTCATTTAATTGGTTGTCATGCATTTACGCTCGGTAGAAATGGAAGCGAAGCTAATCACAGAATTGGCTACCTTTTAATCTCGCGTTCGTCGTGTAATTACAACATAATAAACATTGCTCTAAATCGTGGCATGGACACGTTGCAATAATGCAATCTTACTATAAATAGGTTTAATTCAATGCTGGACGTCCTCGGTAGTCACCATCTAGTTTGTATCACTCCATGAAAAATGACGTAATTGGTGCACGCTAATTCCGAGAAAGCAAAATAATATTCTTCATATTTATGTTCCACTTAACGTATTCTCGATGAATATTAAATTGAGGTACAAGCTACGACTAAAACATAAGTAAGTGACTAAATGAAAAGCTGCTGGAACTCCTAAACACAGTGGGGACACTGGATTCCAGGAACGGCCTTTGCGACGCCCATTTCTAAGTATTCATAAAAAGAACATCGATTTCTACAAGAAAATAGACTACAACACACTAAGGGTACATAAAAAGAGACAATTGATGTTGAAATGAATTAACGCTGATTGGGGGTAAAATATAGTTCTTGACTGCAAATAAAAAAAAAAGGTTTATTTTCAAGATTATTCGACCTGGAACCTCATGCTTATCGTTAATTATAATTTACCCTTATTGGGGTAATTTGGACATTGCTGCAGATTAAAAGATTTATTTTTAAGATTATTCGACCTGGAAACTCTTGCTTATCGTTACTTATATTTTACTCATCTTAAAGTAATTTGGACATAACAACATTAAAACGTCTTCCTTAATTGACTATTTATTATGAAGTCGTGTTACGTACTCAAAAACATTTTGCTTTGTTATAGGCTGTGAATTTATCATCTGTTGACTGGTATCTGATACATTAATCTGAATCTGAATCTTGTAAACTAATTTAAAATGTATCTATCACGGTGAGAGGGAAAGACTCGGGTATCACATGAGTAAAGAAACAGTTTTTACATATTTTAATATATATATATATATATATATATATATACACATATATATATATATATACAGTATATATATAATATATATATCCAAATATATGTGTGTGTGCGCGCACGCGCGCATCCGATCTAGGGTCTGCATTTTGATAGCAAATCTTTCGTACAGATATCATATTGACCTATCATAGATGAAACAATTTTATCTAAATTATAGAATAAGACATATCTAGAAAGCGTTGCTAAAGACAGATCTATAAAAGTGAATGATTATAAAAATTTATCCATGGGAATATGCTTAATAATAATATGTTTTTAGCTACCAATACTGCCATTTGACTCAGGCGCAGAGAGCCGCACGTCAATGTCATGTGTGCTTTTACCGTTTACTGCAACTGATGAGTATATTATCTCAAGGGGAATATCATTTTACCTTTGAGACTGCATTTGATAGGTCTGACAATTGCCTTATCAAAATTGAGACTGCTTAGTTGAACTAATAAGGAGAGCTTAACTTTGGCGTTTGCAAGAATTCGAGTTTTGTAGATTGCAATGCAGGATGATAGCTAGTTGGGGTAGGTAATTATGGGTAATAGTTGATTTTAACAGTTGACGCATCTTTTACATATTCTGAATAATTTTGTCAATTGCAACATATCCTCAAGATATCTCTAATTTGGATTTTCTATTCTCCTCGCCTATATGCATCTGTCTCTTCGAAGCCAAATATTACACTTGTAGACGAGGTTTACATTATGCTAACGTGATAAAATTGTTAAACAAATCACTAAATCAATGAAATTATATAACTAAAATCCTTTAGTGTTCTAGATAAGTAATTCAAGTAACCATATAAATCTATGCTCAAAACTATTCAACGTCGAAAGACTATAAACACAGGAAATAGTATTCGTCAAGTTACTCTGACAATAAAAAATTGGGACATGTTGCGTACATGTTTAGTAAACAAACGAGAACTGCATAGATATTTAGATTATACGAACAGGTTTTCATACAATTTTGTTCAACATTGGCTTATTGCAAGATGTGCAAATCAGCACAGGAGCACTGACGTCATCTCAATCAATCTACCATTATGGCATTCATGCGCAGTATTGGCAAAATTAAATAGGGAATAACTTTGAATACAGTGGTTGATATATTTTTTTTTTTTACTGAACATAGTCATAACATAGATTAATAAAATTAGTCATAACGCATACTATAATTTCTCACAGCGCACAAAGATAATTAGTGAAACAAGATTTACTTCTATCAAGAGAGATAACAGGTGAGTAGTATATCGGAGTCTCTCTCTCTCTCTCTCTCTCTCTCTCTCTCTGATATATATATATATATATATGTATATATATATATATATATATATATATGTATATATATATATATATATATATATATATATAGTCTTTATATATTCAAAACAAAAGTATACTCATTCGACAAATATTTAAATGTCGAAAACATATAATGCATTACCTAAATTTCAAGTAAATGTACTACGCAATTGTTCTTTTCCGATGCGTATTTGAATTGAGCTATCCCTCCGCATATTTCACTTCGAAAATAAACACTGAACGAAACCACCTCTTCAGTCTTCCAGTGTGACTCCAACTCCTCTAACAACGCGAGAAAGATGAGCGCAAGATGAGCGCATCATTTTTTTCTGAAGGCAAGATTGAGCAGTACGTCACCTTCAACCGGCGCGTCAGTCAGCGCATCACTGTTTACTCGGCTTATGATTTACGCTTCAATAACTTTTCACTTCAAGCACGTAATAATCGTGATCAACATTCACCTCACTCTAACCTCGCATAAACGTCACTGATTATTTCCAGCAATTTCAAACAAGCCGGAACACACACACGCACACACTCCATACCCAGTCCAGACTTTCTGTCTTCTCTAGCCGGAGTCATCTTTTTTTTTATATATATATATTTTCCAACAAGAGTATGCTAATAACCATCGGCTAGCTCTGTGGAATAAACTTCAAAGTGTGATTAGATGGAGCTAAGGCATGTATATAATCACTTAAATAATTATTAGCTATTGCCAGCACATATTTTTTCCTCCCTCCGAAACTCTTCGACTAATACCAAGTTTCGACCAAGTCGCTCATTACACAACCACATATTAACGTCTCCCAATAAATCATTAGACATATCTTCAATGGACCGCATCGTGCCTTGTCACACACACTAACATACACACCCAAAAACATGCATCCCATACTTTTATGATACACGCACACACGCACACATACACACATTATATATACTGTATACATAAAATATATATATATATATATATATATATATATATATATATATATATATATATATATACATGGTTGGTATCGACCTGGCCTTTCATTAGAAGGGGCCAGCGTTCGATCCCAAGTATGAGGTAGAAATTTATTTCTATTTGAACACGATGTTGTGTTGATATATATATACATATATATATATATACTGTATATATATATATATATATATATATATATATATATATATATATATATATATATATCATACTTTTATGATACACAAACACGCGCACGCATACACACACACATTATATATATATATATATATATATATATATATATACTTATATATATACATATTTTATATATATATATATATATATATATATACATACATGCATATATATATATATATATATACATACATACATACATACATATACATATATATATATATATATATATATATATATATTCATCATGATTATAATCAAAATATACTCGTAATTTTACTGTACTATGTATTTAAGAATCATGTCTTTCGGGATCTTTGATGCTAGTAACCAGCACGTAGATTTAAATACTCTCACATAATACGTATCTCTTGCTTACTGTTATAAAGCTCTATCTATTCTAACACTTCTGACATTCCACCAATCTCTCTCTCTCTCTCTCTCTCTCTCTCTCTCTCTCTCTCTCTCTCTCTCTCCAAGAGACTGGTTGATTGATTATCCGAGCCTAATAATTTTTTACCGCTGTCAGCAATCCCAACATTTTTTATTATCCAAATCTTTATTGCACCTATTCATTTATCACACTTCCAACCTTTCAACTCCACACCTAAGAGCCAATCCATCCATTCTACAATTTTCCATGACCAATTATCAACAATACTTCTGTTTCATTAAGGACAGTAATATCTTCAAACACTCTTCCTTAATTCCGCAACCTTCCAGTAATCAATTTAGTAAGACAAAGCAGATAAAGTGAAGTAAAGCCAAAGAGAAATGTGAATGAGCAGATATACAATAACATAAAAGGTATATTTGGAGACATATTTGCTCTTAAGATAATGCAGTCCTGGTCGATGTGGTCAGGATTTAGAAGAGTTGTTAGAGGGAACCGAATTAGTAAATTATTTTTGATGAAAAAAAAAAATCAAATGTAAATATAATCATTATAATTATACCCGTGCAAGTGGTTGTAGTGGCCGATGTGGTAACGTCCCTGACTAGTGAACGCCAGACTAGGGATCGAGTCTCGCTCAAACTCGTTTGTTTCTTTGGTCGTTGCAACCTCACCATCCTTGTGAGCTAAGGATGGGGGGTTTGGGGGAGCCTATAGGCCTATCTGCTGAGTCATCAGCAGCCATTGCCTGGCCCTCCTTGGTCCTAGCTTGGGTGGAGAGGGGCCTTGGGCGCTGCGCATATGTATATATATGGTCAGTCTCTAGGATATTATCATGCTGGATAGGGGGCCAATGTCACTGTTCCTTGCCCCTGCCATTCATGAGCGGCCTTTAAACCTTTAAGTGACTTTATTCAGAATGTAGGGAAGCAGTCAAATGGCTGAGCAATGCAAAGGAGACAGTCAATCATTATAGCACAGGTGAGAAGATGCCGTTAGGAGGTGATAATGCAACCGAGACCACAATATGGTATGTAAGCTATATCTGAATGAGGGAGAGGCTCTAAATACAAATTCATGTATAATAATTCTACCTCTGCATATGAGAAAAGTAATAAAATTGACTGTACAAATAACATTACAACATTATCTAATACTGTATACTGAGGGATTTGTAGAATAGTATTATGATTGAGAAACGTAGTCTTATAACTGAAGGATTGATGGGAGAAGACGAGCTTAGGTAAAGACAGGTAAGAGGGTGTGTGAATAAAGCATTTTTATAAGAGCTGCGTGAAAGTGTTAGAGTAATGGGGAGGATAAATGCGACATAGATGGACACCATAAAACTTATAAATTACATTGGAGAGTTATTTAGATGTATGGTATGGAGGGTAATTTGTTAACATCACCTAGCATTTTTTTATCAAGAGTGAAGCATACATGAATAGTTAGATAGGAGAGTGACTAGTTTGGTGTAAAAAAATAGCTTAAAATAACCGATGGAATAACAGACTGGTTTTCTTAAACCACCCTGTGTTTTATCTCTGTCTCTCTAATATTTCCCATGGATGAGTTAACAAGGAAGACAATTCAAAGACAGGAAGCGAAAGTGAACATCTTTAAAATAAGGAGACTACGTGAATGAAGTGGGGAGTATTTGATGTCTCTAGCTGAGGCACTGTAGACTCTTATTAAAAACGAGAAGTTCCTGATGTTGATAAAACACTTGAATTTAAATGATTAAATTAATATATATATATATATATATATATATATATATATATATATATATATATATATATATATCATCATCATCATCATCACCTCCTCCTCAGCCATGTAGGCTTGGGTCTTCCAACTTTTCTAGCGCCTTGTGGAGCCCATGGGGGATATCAATGCGGATGGTATTAGAATGAAAGTAGTTACGGTACATGTGTACTTAGTTGTGACATGCTAAGAAGCAAGCTTGACAACAGGTAAGTTACAGAATAGAGACCAGACAATATTATGAATGGTGAACGCTGAAGAGATAGTTGGAATTCATTTCCTTGTGGTCTATCCATATCCGGGAATACATACAATGTCACACAAATTCATGCATACATACATGCATACTTACACACGTTCATATATACATTATGAAAGTATGGTCCAGAAAACTGGAATAACGGATAAAATGGTGAAATCCTTTTTAAATCGGCATTGAACTAACGAGGGAATGATCATGTTCAAATACCTACACCTTCAATGTCAAAAACTCCAATAATTACAATTATTTTTCTATTTTAAGATATTCGAATACCAAACCTAAAGATTCTCGTCTGGTTCTAAAGTAAGCAAGCAAAACTTACAAAATTTTTACGAGAATTTCAAGTAAGAGGAGGAGGAGGAGGAGGAGGAGGAGGAGGAAGATCTTGTTCAAAACAAGCACACTTGATGGGCTCACGCTCATTATCATCGACTCTTCTCGTCAACTCTTTATTATTGACCAACAAATATTTTTTTTTTTTTGTATCTTTTATGACTATAAAAATATAATGAATGCATATATAAAAATATTAAGGAACTTTATTCCAATATTGATTTTAAAGTAAATCCCCAAAAAACCCTTAAGAAGAAGAAGCATGCCCAAGACGTCAAGAGTAAAGAAGAAAACATGTTTCCCGGCGGCTAAATTAAGGCCCCACTTAAACGCTTGTATCAATCAAGATAACATGCACGTGGCGACAGAGGTCAAGATGTGTGAGAGATAAGGTCAGAATAGGATAATCATCATCGAACTTAATGTACCAACGTTTAAGAGAGACCACTTACCCAATCCAACTCAATCTCTCACGATCAAAGGTGCCTTTTCGTAAATAATTACCGGTGATGGGATTAACAACCTTTTCCGCACTGATGGAAGTATTGTCCCCCATCTTTCATGTTTCTGGAAAGAATTATTCTTTATATTGCTAATCATCAAAGCAAAACAATTCTAACGGATGAGTAAAGAGAATTGCGAAACGCATAAACATACAAGGCTTCGCCTTCCCCTAACTGCAACCTGCCTGCTAGCAACACTGCACCATGAAAGATGATTACCAATAATTGCAAGGGAGCTGTGAAAACAATGCAATTATGATCCAATTATGATGATAATCGCCGTAATTCGTCATCTGCAATTGATGGTGTAATAGGCAACGGATGGACAGGCCCTTTTGCAAAAATTCTAAGAGAGAATATTCCCGGGATGTAACAACCTGGGTCCGAGGGTTGCCTCTAAATTCTTGGCTGAAAGGTTCCTGAAGGTTTGATAATAACTGATGATGGCAA
>NC_090732.1:16777040-16779540 GCF_036898095.1 Palaemon carinicauda
GCGTTAGATCTGATTTAGTATTCTAGTGATCAATATAACGTAACTAATAATGTTACATGAAATGATGGCTCACTATCTTCTGTAAACTCAAAATGACAATGTGTATTTTCACTATCTGAATGTTATCAATATCTTTCTATTAACTCAGTGTTACTTAATGTTTGTCAGTTAAATTGATAAGGTTTGATAGAAGTTAATGCTTTACTTCCCTTGGGTAAAAAACAAAGTTTGGTTACTTTCATATAACATAGTGAGTATTGCCATTACCAGTCAACAATATTCATTACCTATTCTTTTCTTTTCTATTATGTGACCCAGCTTAGCCTTTCATGCCTTATCTGTGTCATTAATACGATTAACTTTAACAAAGCCGGAAGATAATTATGTATCGGTAAATTAATTGAAAAACAAAAAAGAACTCAAACAAAAATTTCGTATACTCAAAAGGAAGGAACATCGCTCTACATTATACAAAGGATATGTGAAGGTAGAGGTTAAGTCGTTAGGATGGGACCCCTCCCATGTTGTTCACCCATCCTTTCCCCTCTGACCCCCCCCCCCCCCCCCTTCACGAAAAAACAAAGCAGTTAATAAGACCTGCCATCCATAACAGCGCACGATTAAAAGAAATTAACATCTAATAATCCATAATGCCTCTCACATAAACAAGCATAATTTAACATAATCATGCGAAATAAGTGAAGAGGTAAATGCGCATAAAACTTTGCTCGGCCATTAACACCAACCGCCACATTATTAACAAAAGGCAAACCATTCTCCGAGCGCAATTTATGAAACTCGGATGTGATAAGTTGTTAGCAGATAGAATTCTAAAGCAGCCAAACAACTGTGATCCCGTCTCTCTTGCTCGTCCTCCTTGTTTAAAAAACAAAATTGAATAACTTGGAAACAATACGATTGTGCAAACAGTTAACTTACAAACCTAATATAAAATGTATCTTTTATAACAATTAATTGTCTTGCAGACACTTTATGTATTAAATAGGGTAAAGTATATCACAAACAACACTGAATAACTTAGAAACAATACGATTGTGCAAACAGTTACCTTACAAACGTAATATGATATATATCTTTTAACAATTAATTGTCTTGCAGACACTTTATGTGTTAATAAGGTAAAGTATATATAAACAGCACTGAATAACATAGAAACGATACGATTGTGCAAACAGGTACCTTACAACCCTAATATAAAATATATCTTTTATAACAATTAATTGTCTTGTAGACACTTTATGTATTAAATAGGGTAAAGTATATCACAGACAACACTGAATAACTTAGAAACAATACAATTGTGATAACAGTTACCTTACAAACCTAAGGTAAAATATATCTTTTAACAATTGATTTTGTCCTGTATACAGACACTGTATTAAATAAGGCATACCTAGCATACAACCATTCAAAGACTAGAAGACTATGCAATAGCCTCTCTCGAGTTATAGCGACTGTGATAACATATAGGATATAGGACAATCTGAGTGTGTGTACTATTTATATCAACAAGTATCCACTACAGTATATTCAAATAAATTGCACGTAGAAGGGTCTCAGGGAAGCGTGGTCCATTAATCTTAAAAAATATATATATATATATATATGTATATACACAAGCTACCAAAAAGCATGACTTATGCCAGGTAATACATATATACAAATAAGTAGTATACAATCACGATTAAGGGTTCATTATACGAATGAATATGAAACAAACTTAAAGATCCATTTCATACAATTCTCATGCAAGTCCAATTTATCCTACGAAATCGTTCAGTTATACACGCTTACTGTGTCACTCTTAAACGTTCGGGACAATAAAGATAAATAGAAATATTCATTTTCCGTTATAAGAAAATAAACATAGGTAAGTGAGATATGGAGCAAACGAATAAAAAGAATCAATGGAATACTCTTAATTCTAAATGTTCACTAGACAATGAAAAAAAAATATTTTAAAGAACAAAAGCAAAGTAATAAAGAAAGACGAAAGGACTGTTGATGGTTAAGGAAAATATAGGGAAAACGAATAAATATTATCAATGGAATACTCTTAATTTCAAATGAACACCAAAAAAACAAAAAAAGGACCAAAATTTCAAAACCAAAACAAAGTAATGAAGAAAGACGAAAGGACTGTTGATGGGTAAGAAAAATAGAAAAATAGAATAAACATTATCAGTGGAATACTCTTTTTAAATGTTCACTACAGTAAAAGTGCAAAATTATTCATAAGAACAAAAACAAAGTAATGAAGAAAGACGAAGGAACGTTGATGGGTTTTAATGCATAATTTACTAGCGATCGTTTCTGCTACACAATTTGCAACGAATGAGGATCATGATATGCAATTTGCAATATGCTCTTCCAAAACTCGAGTCATATCATCGAACTATAATTAGAGAGTTCTAACAAAGAGACTGTGTTCTTAAGTATAGAGCACACGAGAGAACCAGAAAAATCCAAATATTAAAAA
>NC_090732.1:16784540-16797040 GCF_036898095.1 Palaemon carinicauda
TTATATACACATATATAAAAGAAAATATATACTCGCGCACACACACACATGAAACTATATGAGGTTACTCGAGTGCTATATTTGGGTAAGATCATAATGTACCAACCGTGTGTCACACGATCGTACATACTAACGACATTTTTTTTTTTTCATATATTATGCTTTGTATCTTCGGTCTCCCCTCGCACTGATAGGGACCTGAATAAACATGTCTGTTTTTCTCACCGTTAACTGTTAACAGAACCGGTTGTCGGTTGAACATGAAATTACCTGTTATGTTTTTATGTCCTTTTTGCCTGGACTTTATGTGAATATATAATGATGTTCTGTAATAAAGTTACTCAGTTGCTTTCATCCTGCCTTCTTAGTCACAGCCTCTCACGGCCCGTCACATTGGTGACCCCGGAAGTCAACTTGCTCCTCCCGCCTTCCAACACCCCCACCCCCAACCCAGCCCTCCCGTCGTTGGTACTACGGCAGACTCCACGGAAGTTGGCACCGACCCATTAAAACTTTCGTCGTTCGCCAGCAGAGAGGCGTTTGCTTGGTTTCAGCGCGCAGAAATCCAATTCCGCATCAAGGGCGTGACTCGCTCAACCACTAAAGCAGATTATGTTCTCGCGGCGATAGCCCAGGACACCTTCCCGGAATATCCTATTGGCTTTGTGAATAAGGAGACACCTCAATAGCGTATGACGCCCTCAAAACATACCTTTTGCAGCAGCATTGCCGTCACCAGCCGCCCGTACAGCAAAGCTTTTTCAGCTCTCTCAACAATCGGTGGGGAGCAAAAGGGCTTCGCTCGCCTTCAGGGAAATGACCAGTATCGCTCGGCTGCAACCTGCCGCAGACGGCTCTCCTTGTGAGGTGAACCTACGTCGTGCCCTTTGGGTACGCCGTTTACCCGAACCTGTATGCGCTGCCATACCCGATGCCGATAGTTTACCCATAAAGGACTTGATAACCAAAGCCGACGCCCTTATGGACAGGCACTTCACGACCTTCAAGACCTCCATCAACGCTTCCACTCCTGATGAAGAGGACGCCTATTCAACGTCAACCGAAGCTGACGTAAATGCCGTAGGACATACACACCTACCCCGTGACGTGCCGGAGCGGCTACAAACCTACCCATCACCCACCACTCGCTCAGGCCCCAACCAACGACTTCTACAGCCACTTACTGCAACTAGTACTACAGATTCGGGGCAGCCACGAAGAAATGTGCCAAGGATTGTCAGTGGCCAAAAAACATGTATGTAGGCCATCGCTTGTGGCGGTGGCCTCCTGTGTTTCTAATCTATTCTTTTTACATAATGCAGGAACGGGAGTGCGATTTTTGGTAGACGCGGGTGCTTGTCGTTCTCTTTTGCCAAGATAACTCTTCCAGACACGATGTACTCTGTCGCCTGGTAGCTGCCAATGGATCTGCAATACCTAACTAAGGTTACGAAAATGGTAAATTTAATTGGAAGTTTCTCGTTGCTGATGTCACATTGCCAATCCTCGGTGCAGATTTCCTCTCTCATTTCCACCTTCTGGTCGATGTCACCCACCGAAGATTGGTCAACACAGACTCGTACTTGTCGACACCTCTTCCACCCGGTCCCTCCAACCTCGCTCTCCACATCAGCACACCCACGGATGCCTACGCCCACCTCCTCACGTCGAACCCGGAAGTTTTCCATCCAGAACTTCGCCAAACACCCACGGCTCCTGCCAAGCACGGTATTCATCACCATTTCAAGACGACGGGAACACCAGTCTTCGCAAAATTCAGACGTCTGGCACCGGATTGATTGGCAGCCGCCAAACAGATGTTCGCCGAAATGGAGGAAATGGACCTCTGCCAAAAGGCCTCCAGCCCATGGTCGTCACCCTTACACATCGTTCTGAATAAAGACGGCTCCCTCCGTCCGTGTGTGGATTACAGGGGCCTGAAAATGCAAACAGAACGGATCACTACCCCCTTACAAACATCGCCGACGTGACCTCCTACCTGCACAAAGCGATGGTTTTCTACACACTCGACCTCCAGAAGGGGTATTATCAGGTGCCTATGAACACAGAAGACATCCCCAAGACCACCATCACCACTCCGTTTGGTACATACACCTTCAATTACTCCTGTTTTAGACTTCGTAATGCTGGGGCCACTTTTCAACGTCTCATGGATGGCATCTTATCGGACCTCCCCTTCTGTGTATGTTATGTGGACGACATACTTGTGTTCTCTTCCTGAAAAGAGGAACACCTCCATCACCTGCGCATCGTGCTCGACCGCCTGCAACAAAACGGCCTTGTAGTCAGGTACGACAATTGTACCTTTGGCGCCAACGAAGTGTCGTTTTTAGGGCACCGCATCACTCCTGAAGGAGTCCATCCCCTTCCTGAGAAGGTAGCAGCCGTTCAGAAATTCCCCACGCCCTCGACCGTCAAAGCTCTGCAAGAATTCTTGGGCCTGATCAACTAATATCAACGTTTTCTGCCAGCTATTGCTGCCACTCTAGCTCCCCTCTACGCCTCCCTCAAGGGCAATCCAGACGACCTGAAGTAGGGTCCCCTTCAAGAAGCAGCCTTCTCCAATGCAAAGAAGGCCCTATCAACAGCTGCTGTTCTCACTTTTCCCATCTCATATGCCCCTCTCCTCTCCACCGATGCCAGCGACGTCGCTATTGGTGCAGTACTCAAACAGGTGGTTAACAGCTCGCCCTGCCCATTGGCCTTCTTCAGCAGAAAACTGTCCAAGGGAGAATTAGGTTATTCTACCTTCGATCGTGAATTGCTGGCGGTGCACTTGGCTGTCCATCACTTTCGCCATTTCTTAGAAGGTACGCCCTTCGTCATTCGCACAGACCACATGCCTCTGGTGCACGCCTTCAATTGACAGTCTGACGCCTGGTCCGCCCGTCAACGCTGACATCTCTCCGCCATGGCTGAATACAATTGCACCCTTCAACACCTCCATGTGAAAATGAATCCCGTTTCCGATGCCCTGTCAAAAAACACGTTGGCGGCCGTTCAACTGGGATTGGATTACAACTCCTAGGCTGAAGCCCAACGACAGGATCCAGAGTATCAAGCATGTAAGACACCCTGCACATCCCTCCGTTGGGAAGACATCCCCCTCGACGACTCCAACATCACCCTACTCTGTGACGTCAGTACTGGTAGACCGCGACCTTGGATTCCTGCTCTCATGCACCGACAGCTGTTTGATTTCATTCACGGCCTTTCACATCCCTCGTGCCATTCTACTGCACAGCTGCTGAAGACGAAGTTCATTTGGCACGGCATTTCTAAGGATGCTAAGGATTGGGTCCGCTCCTGTACTTCTTGCCAAACTTCCAAAGTATATCGACACACGGATTCCAGAGTGGGCACCTTTCCTCAACCTCAGCGTCGTTTCACCCACATTCACGTCGACGTTGTAGGCCCCCTACCCACATCACAAGGACATCGTTACCTGTTTACCGTCATCGACCGGTCCACTCCTTGGCCTGAAGCCATTCCCATGAAAACTGCAACGTCCGCCTCATATACATCTGCCTTACTCTCAGGATGGATTGCAAGATTTGGTATCCCTGAGCATATTACTTCTAACAGGGGTACCACTTTCACCTCTCAATTGTGGACATCATTAGCGAATCTCCTGGGCATCATCCTACATCAGACAACTGCCTACAACCCCGCTGCTAATGGAATGGTTGAACATTTTCATTGCACCCTCAAAGCAGCTTTGATGTCCCGCTGCAAAGATTCCAACGGGTTTACTCAGCTTCCCTGGGTCCTCCTGAGACTAAGGACCATTCCTAAAGACACCCTCCACGTCTCAGCAGCTGAAATGGTGTATGGCGACCCGTTGGTCGTCCCTACCGAATTTTTTCCTTCTGCAACCTCCTCCGACGATCTCCCGCGCATAAGTCACGTCGTGGGAAAATTTACTCCATGCCGCCAGACTTACAAGCCCCCAGTGAAGCATCACATACCGACAGACTTGTACTCTGCAATGCACGTCTTCCTACGCAACTACACTGGCAAACCACAGCTAACGCCCCCTTACACGGGCCCTTTCCTTGTGATCCTACGCATTCCAAAAGCATTCCTACTAAACATTCGTGGCAAAGAAGACTGGGTCTCCATTGATCATCTAAAACCTGCTTATCTCCTGCCAGATGACCCGCCTACAGTTCGCCTCTCCAGACAGGTCGCCCTACTTAACATGTACAGTACGTCATTTTTAGCGGGTTAGCCATGTACCAACCGTGTGTCACACAATCGTACATAGTAACGACATTTCTTTATTTTGTATATAATATAGTTTGTATCTTCGCTCTCCCCTCGCACTGATAGGGACCTGAATAAACATGTCTTTTTCTCACCGTTAACTGTTAACAGAACCGGTTGTCGGTTGAACATGAAATTGCCTGTTATGTTTTTATGTCCTTTTTGCCTGGACTTTATGTATATATAAACTGATGTTCTGTAATAAAGTTACTTAGTTGCTTTCATCCTGCCTTCTTAGTCACAGCCTCTCTCGGCCCGTCACAATAGCTAGGGGTAGATGGAGATGGTTTGGTCCCGTTCTTGGCACTCAGCAAAAGAGATTAGTTAACCAAACATTTAATCAAGTTCCACAACAAGGCACTAGAATAGTTGGAGGACCGATGCCTACATGGCTGAGCACTATGATACATGAAGTACGAGATGATGAATGGATTAGTATTGATTTAAAAGCTTAAGAGAGAGACGACTTGTGAAATCTTACCGAAGTCTAGTGCGTCAATAGGCGTAGGTGCTGATGATAATGATATTGATGAAGTACACACAAACACACACACACACACACACACACACACACACACATATATATATATATATATATATATATATATATATATATATATATATATATATGGCTAGTACGATTGAAAATCTGTGGCGCTTCTGCAGACCTTGACATTAAATGAAAAACGTGGTCGTTGGTCGACTGTGATGTGTTGCATTCTGGTGGTAAGGACATCAGGATATCATATTCATAGCACAAAATGCTGCCAACTGAAATTTTAAGGCATAGAAATATACTGTAGTTCTAAGTTGATATATAAATTTTGACAAAATCCCAATTATATGACTCTTTTACGAGGCCCTTTGAAGCTCTTTGTGTTAACAAATTGATAAATTAAATTTTCTTTATCATGAATAAGTATTCATAATGAAACACTGTTTTGATTGACAGACGTTTCACTGCCAAAAGGCAGCCGGCATCCCCAAGAGACTGTGCTAACAGAGAGCCATCTACAATATTGGGTATCACCAATGGTTGTGGTGGCCTAGAAGAATCGTCCTTGCCTGGTGATTTCCAGACTGGGGTTCGAGCTCGATGAGACACGTTAGTTCCTTTGGTTGCTGCAACTTCACCATCCTTGTGAGCTAAGGATGGGGAGTTTGAGGGAGCTGCCATTCATGACCGGCCTTTAAACCTGACACATAGGAACCTTAGTAGAAACGTCAAAGGCACTTGACTTTTCCACGCTGATTTAGATAATTTCAACTGAAAATTAAAAACACAGCAGCTAGCACGAGTTCATTCAATGCAAGCAATGGAAGGGCTGGATTCTGTGACTCACGAATAGCCCTCGGAAATCAGAACATTCATGTCTGTACTGTGACGGTTTCCTTATTTCCTTACCGTGCATCAAAACTGTGACAGATGAAATTAAGAACTATGGAGAGAGAGAGAGAGAGAGAGAGAGAGAGAGAGAGAGAGAGAGAGATTAACAACCCCATCAACTTCTTAACCTTCTTGGTCTGTGAGATGAAGTTGATAGCATCATGCTTCTCCACATAATTGCAACTCAACACAGTCTACTAACGACCAGGTACATAATTCATTACCAGGTTATGTGGAGGCATGAATTAGGTATCATTTTCCTGATTTACTTTATGTTCCTCAATGTACACATACACACACACACACACACACACATATAATATATATATATATATATATATATATATATATATATATACTTATATATAGTATATAGTATATATATATATATATATATATATATATATATATATATATATATATATATATGTGTGTGTGTGTGTGTGTGTGTGTGTTTTTCTAAAGGCCGCTCACGAATGGCAGAGGCAAGGGACAGTGACATTACCCTATCAAGAAGGACAATGCCCTAGACTCCTAGAGACTGACCATATATACATATGATCAGCGTCCAAGACCCCTCTCCATCCATCCTAGGACCAAGGAGGGACAGACAACGGCTGCTGATGACTCAGCAGATAGACCTATAGGATCCCCAAACCCATTATCCTTAGCTCACAAGGATGGTGAGGTTGCAGCGACCAAAGGAACTAACGAGTTTGAGCTTGACTCGAACCCCGGTCTGCCGTTCACCAGTCAGGGACGTTACCACATAAACTACTTTTATCAAGAACTTCTATGGAAACTATAAAAGTGAAAATGACCTATTCCAAACATCCAGCCTTTTCTCGGTTGAAGTAATAATCTAGGCATGAAGGCGGCTCTTAAATCTACTTTACCCGAACGTCCTTATCATCGACGAAGCTGTTGTTCACAACTTTCCCCGAACCTAATCCATCGTCTTTAAAACTCTTAATAAAGTCTGTGTAAGAGTCTCCTCAACCCAAAATAATATTTATCAATATTATCAAAAATATGGTTTCGATCAGTCATGTTCACCTTTGCCCTTTCCGTGAAACATCCCTACTCTCTCTCTCTCTCTCTCTCTCTCTCTCTCTCTCTCTCTCTCTCTCTCTCTCTCTCTCTCTCTCTCTCTCTCTCACTAGCACAACCTTTCAGGGGATGAAATATATTTCAAGGCCATTTCGAATCGGAAGTAAATATCATTTTTCAACTAATATTGATTCCTCTGTGTTGGCTAAAATTTCTCATTTCATTATACAGATTCAAACCATTGTTAACGTTTATTGATTACAGCTGATCAGGTTTTCAATTCAAATATTTCCATATTCCATTTCCCTTCTTAGTCTCTTCATTCTCTACCCGTTATTTTCTTCAAGTAACTCATTTTCTCCTCTTTCATCTTTCTTCGTTCATGTCTTGAAATCATGAAACCCAAGATCACGACCAGTAGGAGAGAAGTGGAAGGAGGAGGAGAAGGAGGAGGAGGAGGAGTACCGAGGGGGACGGGGGAGAGGGGCGTCACAGGATTCTGTTTTTGTAACAATCCATCTAACATGGCGGATATGATGAGTGTAAGTCTTGCCCTTAGCATCTCACTGCCCACTTGTCTTAACGTCTAGCTCTCCACATGACGACTTTTTAGCCTCGGCATAAATTACCTATATTTTAAAAGACCTCAGAATCTTTTTCTCTTTCTCTCTTACATCAAGGGCAATGTGCTGCTGGTGGCAAATTTGAGCCAAGTGGAAAAAATGTGAAGAATTATGATACGAGAAAACGTAATAATGCATAAGTATACAGTCACTTATTCTGTTTGAGGAAAGGAATAAAAATTCGGTCAGTGACATTAAGTCAAAGAAATGTGTAACGCAGGAGAATCACAAAGTGTCTTGTATTATTTACCAACAATTTAATTATAGAATATTCAAATTTACATATCTACATTCTAGGATTAACTAAGAAATGTAGCTAAAATCTATTTCCTTTTTTTCCTATCATTACATTGGATTTGCTAGCATACGTAATCTACTTCAAGTGAAATGAATTACGTGGGTAAAAAAAGAACCTAATTATCTTTGTTAGTAATGGAAAATTAAAAATAGCTGAAAAATAAAAATATAGAATCAAAGAAAATTCATGTAGAATAAATTAGTGCAGGTTATCAGTGTAGAAATCACAAGCAAATATTACAGGGTAATTCTTGAGATATGAGTATTTTTGGGGGGCAAAATGGATAAAAAAAGAAAAAAACAGAATCATAAATGGTAAAAGACCCATTACTAAAATGAGTAATTTAGGCCACTCAGATATTTAACTTCAGTTGTCACCAATAAAATTAGCAAAAAATGGGTAATTAATTCAACATATATGACAAATTTTGAAGTCAAAACGTCTCTAGTAAAAAATGAATATGATTAAAACCTTGGATGAATCCAAAAGAATACCCCTTGCAAACTATTAAAGGAGGTAACCAATCACAAATCTATAAATAGGTATCATGCCTCTGTTGATATATAATCTCCACGTCTTAGATTCCATCAAACTGGATAAAAGGTGAATATGTAAACACAATTCCATGCAAAAATGCATTTAGCATACATATAAAATCTGTATATAAAGTATTTAATGCTTATTTATATATGCAAGTGTATCAATATGAATGCAAGTCTACAAGATGACAAATGTAACATGTTTGCGAGAACTCTGTTCGTTCCATCAGTGAAGTTGAGCAACGTTGGGTCTGGTCAACTCGGTAGGTGATCATTGTACCAACCATGTGTCACACGATCATACATAGTAACGACATTTCATTTTTTGTATATATTACGCTTTGTATCTTCGCTCTCCCCTCGCACTGATAGGGACCTGAAATGAAATGTCTGTTTTTCTCACCGTTAACTGTTAACCGGTGCGATTGGCAGATGAACATGAAATTGCCTGTTATGTTTTTATGTCCTTTTTGCCTGGAGTTTATGTATATATAAACGGGTGTTCTGTAATAAAGTGACCCAGTTGCTTTCATCCTGCCTTCTTAGTCACAGCCTCTCTTGGCCCGTCACATTGCTGACCCTGGAAGGCGTCTCGCTCCTCCCGCCTTCCACAACCCCCCCCCCCCCCTCCGTCATTGATACTATGGCGGACTCCACAGAAGTTGCCGCCTCCCCATTGAAACTTTTGAAGTTCGCCAGCGGAGAGTCATTTGCTTGGTTTCAGCGTGCAGAAGTCCAGTTCTGAATCAAGGGCGTGACTCGCTGAACCACCAAAGCAGATTATGTTCTCACGGCGATACCCAAGGACACCTTCCTGGAAATATCCGACTGGCTTTGTGAACAAGGAGACACCCGAATAGTGCATGACGCCCTCAAAACAAACCTTCTGCAGCAGTACTCGCCGTCGCCAGCCGCCTGTACAGCAAAGCTTTTTCAGCTCTCTCAACAACCGTTGGGGGACCAAAGGGCTTTGCTCGCCTTCAGGGAAATGACCAGTATCGCTCGCCTGCAACCTGCCGCAGACGGCTCTCCTTGTGAGGTGAACCTACTTCGTGCCCTTTGGATACGCCGTTTACCCGAACCTGTACGCGCTGCTATACCTGATGTCGATAGTTTACCAATAAAAGACTTGATGACCAAAGCCGACGCCCTTATGGACAGCCACTTCACGACCTTTAAGACCTCAATCAATGCCTCCACTCCTGACAAAGAGGACGCCTATTCAACGTCAACCGAAGCTGACGTGAATGCCGTAGGACATACACGCCTTCCCCGTGACGAACCGGAGCGGTGACAAAGCCACCCATCACTCGCTCACGCCCTAACCAACAACATCTATATCCACTTACTACCGCCCGTCGGCCGCAGTTTTGCTACTACCACTACAGATTCGGGGCAGCCACGAAGAAATGTGCCAAGAATTGTCAGTGGCCAAAAAACGTGCAAGTAGGCCATCGCTCTTTTCTTTAAACATGATGCAGGAACGGGCGTGCGATTTTTGGTAGACATAGGTGCTTGTCGTTTTCATTTGCCAAGGGAATTCTTCAAGACACGACGTAGTTTGTCTACGTCTGCCGACGTCCGCCTGGTAGCAGCCAATGGATCTGCGATACCCACCTACGGTTACGAGAACCTCACATTATCGTTTGGAAACGGTAAATTTAATTGGAAGTTTCTCGTTGCTGACGTCACATTGCCTATCCTTGGTGCAGATTTCCTCTCTCATTTCCACCTTCTAATCGATGTTGTCCACCGACGATTGGTCAACGCAGACTCGTACTTGTCTACACCTCTTCAACCCGCCCCCTCCAACCTCTCTCAACATCAGCGCACCCACGGATGCCTAAGCCCACCTCCTCATGTCGTACCCGGAAGTTTTCCGTCCAGAACTTCACCAAATGCCCACGGCTCCTGCCAAGCATGGTATTTATCACCATATCAAGACGACGGGACCCCCAGTCTTCGCAAAATTCAGACGTCTGGCACTGGAACGATTGGCAGCCGCCAGACAGACGTTCGCTGAAATGGAGGAAATGGGCTTTTACCAAAAGGTCTCCAGCCCATAGTCGTCACCCTTACACATCGTTGTGAAGAAAGACAGCTCCCTCCGTCTGTGCAGGGATTACAGGCGCCTGAACATGCAAACAGAACCGGATCACTACCCCCTCACAAACATCGCCGACGTAACCTCCTGCCTGCAAAAAGCGAAGTTTTTCCCCACACTCGACTTCCTGAAGGGGTATTATCAGGTGCCTATGAACCCACAAGACATCCCCAAGACCACCATCACCACTCCGTTTGGTACATACACCTTCAATTACTCATGTTTTGGCCTTCGTAATGCTGTGGCTACTTATCAACGTCTCATGGATGGCATCTTAGGGGACCTCCCCTTCTGTGTATGTTATGTGGACGACATACTTGTGTTCTCTTCCTCAAAAGAGGAACACCTCCATCACCTGCACATCGTGCTCGACCGCCTGCAACAAAACGGCCTTGTAGTCCGGTACGACAAGTGTACCTTTGGTGCAAACGAAGTGTCGTTCTTAGGGCACCGCATCACTCCTGAAGGAGTCCATCCCCTCCATGAGAAGGTAGCAGACGTTTAGAACTTCCCCACGCCCTCGACCGTCAAAGCTCTGCAGGAATTCTTGGGCATGATCAACTATTATCACCGTTTTCTGCCAGCCATTGCCACCTCTACGCCTCCCTCAAGGGCAAGCCAAAAGACCTGAAGTGGGGTCCCCTTCAAGGAGCGGCCTTCTGCAATGCAAAAAAGGCCCTATCAACAGCTGCAGCTCTCACTTTTCCTATCCCACATGCCACTCTACTTCTCTCCACCGATGCCAGCGACGTCGCTATTGGTGCAGTACTCGAACAGGTGGTCAATGGCTCGCCCCGCCCATTGGCCTTCTTTAGCAGAAAACTGTCCAAGGGAGAATTGGGTTATTCTACCTTCAATCACGAATTGCTGGTGGTGCACTTGGCTTTCCATCACTTTCGCCATTTCTTAGAAGGTACGTCCTTCGTCATTCGCGCAGACCATATGCCTCTGGTGCACGCCTTCACTTGACAGTCTGACGCCTGGTCTGCCCGTCAACGCCGACATCTCTCCACCGTGGTTGAATGCAATTGCACCCTTCAATACGTCCCTGGGAAAATGAATCCCGTTGCCGATGCTCTGTCAAGAAACACGTTGGCTGCCGTTCAACTGGGATTGGATTACAACGCCTTGGCTGAAGCTCAACGACAGGATCCAGAGTATCAAGCATGTAGGACATCCTGCACATCCCTCCGTTGGGACGACATCCACCTTGAAGACTCCAACACCACCCTCCTCTGTGACGTCAGTACTGGTAGACCGCAACCTTGGATTCCTGCTCCCATGCGCCGACAGGCGTTTGATTTCATTCACAGCCTTTCACATCCCTCGTGGCCTTCTACTGCACAGCTGCTTAAGATGAAGTTCATTTGGCACGGCATTTCTAAGGATGTAAAGGATTGGGTCTGCGCCTGTACTTCTTGCCAAACTTCCAAAGTACGTCGACACATGGATTCCGGAGTGGTCACCTTTCCTCAACCTCAGCGTCGTTTCACCCACATTCATGTCAACGTTGTAGGCCCCCTACCCACATCACAAGGACATCGTTACCTGTTTACCGTCATCGACCGCTCCACTCATTGGCCTGAAGGCATTCCCATGGAAACTTCAACGTCCGCCTCTTGTACATCTGCCTTACTCTCTGGATGGATTGCAAGATTTGGTATCCCTGAGCATATTACTTCTAACAGGGGTACCACTTTTACCTCTCAATTGTGGACATCATTAGTGAATCTCCTGGGCATCACCCTATACCAGACAACTGCCTAAAACCCCGCTGCCAATGGACTGGTTGAACGTTTTCATCGCACCCTCAAAGCAGCTTTGATGTCCCGCTGCAAGGATTCCAACTGGTTTACTCAGCTTCCCTGGGTCGTCCTGGGACTAAGGACCACTCCTAAAGACGCCCTCGACGTCTCGGCAGCTGAAATGGTGTATGGCTACCCCTTGATCGTCCCTGCCGAATTTTTTCCTTCTGCAACCTCCTCCGACGATCTCCAGCGCATACGTCATGTCATGAGAAAATTTACTCCATGCCGCCAGACTTACAAGCCTCCAGCAAAGCATCACATACCGACAGACTTGCACTCTGCAACGCACGTCTTCCTACGCAACGACACTAGAAAGCCACCACTAATCCCCCCTTACATGGGCCTTTTCCTTGTGATCCGACGCCGTCCGAAAGCATTCCTACTAAACATTCGTGGCAAAGAAG
>NC_090732.1:16804540-16807040 GCF_036898095.1 Palaemon carinicauda
AACACCCCCTACATTTTCGCCCGAGCAATCTATTCCAAATGAAAGGTATGAAAATTTAGTTCCCAAGACAGGTACACCATTAATCTTGGTTTCTTTTTTATCCCTTAAAAGATGAAATATTAACGTACTGAGGCTGTGTAGAGTAACACTGGCAACTTTTTTTTTTTTCACGACTCGGCTGTTGTTTGGCTGTAGACGTTCGTCAAAAATTGCCATTTAAATTAAAGAGTAAATAGATTGAAAACCTTGAGCCCTTTGTAATCCGTTATTTCTTAATGATAATTGCAATGAGGATATGAATTAAGTACAACACAAAATGTAAAAAACTAAATGCAATGTCACTCATTTATATGACTGAATTAAAATAATAACAATAATTATATGAATAACGAGAAAACTCTTTATATAATTTTGCAATAAAAACAGGAAAATAAGAATTCTGATCTATGATTGTAGCCCCATATGACATGCAAGTTGCTTCATTAAAAATTTGCATATGTATAAAATTATACCTAGTGGCAGAAAAAATCCCGGAAACAATTAGGAATACAGTTTCCTTTCTCGTCCAATACATCTGTGCCATCATGAGTATGCGCTTGTATACTGACATATGTTTGTAAACAATTTAATTGCATATTTTCTATAAAAAGAACCATAAAGGATAAAATTAAATTTAATGAAATTTCGTTGATGTCATTGCGGTATTAAAATATTCGGGGACTGGGCATTGGTAAACATATGTTGATCATACAGAATATCAGTGACTACTACTATTTGTTCTACGCCCTACTATGAATATTTAGCGTTGTGAAATTGAAGTAAAAATTTTTGCCACTTCTCAGTACCTCTAAAAGGCTGTACCAATGTTAACACAGTACTAAAACCATGATCGTGCTAAACTAGTAAAAAGATATCCTCCGCTCTACAGAGGATAATGGGAAAAAGTTCACGGCCTCAATAAAACTATGATCCTGGAATGATGGAAAATATGTGACAGGTAAAATAAGAAACCTCGACACCTGTTTCATCATTATTAATGCCTTTATAACTGGGAACCATGAGCACGGTAACTGCCCGGTCGAAATGGACGATTACGTCCTGTCATATCACTCATCCACAACTATCCTCAAAAAACCACCAGCCAATTAAATCCCAATTAGATAATCCGGCGTAAGTTGTTGACGGCAAACACCAATTTTCTCATCTGCTTACGCCAATTCGTCTAAATCAGGAGGACGTTAATGAGCATGTGCAAAGTAACTGCACAATTCTTTTAATCGTATCAAAATCTAATTCTAACGGTTGGAATTTTCAAGATTTTAAGGCACACAACTTGGGTTCCGTAAATCTCTCTTCTCTCTCTCTCTCTCTCTCTCTCTCTCTCTCTCTCTCTCTCTCTCTGTCTACCCATTTCACCCATCTGCATAAAGGTACCAACTTAGATAAAAAAATTCTATATATATATATATGTGTGTGTGTGTGTGCGTGTATGTATATACAGTACATATACATATATATCAGTACACACACATATATATATTATATATATGAGAGAGAGAGAGAGAGAGAGAGAGAGAGAGAGAGAGAGAGAGAGAGAGAGAGAGAGAGAGAGAGAGTTATTTGACTGTATATTACAAATATTTCAGGTAGCTACAAATCTAATAATACAATTGAAAACATCAGGAGCTAACTTGGTTTTTAAAATATAATCATTCCTTATAAATCAATTCCTCTATGCACAAAACACATGAAAAATATTTCAGTGCTAGTGAAGCCCATAGAATTAGAAATGTGACCGAAGTTATTGTAATTCTAATATTAAAAAACGGAATATTATTCTTTCCTAATGTGTTCCAATCTAAAAAAAAAAAAAATCAGTGAGCTCAAAGTGGTACGAAAATATGATAGGTTGGAATTCGATAAAGGAAACTAATTTTGAAAGTTATGCATTACAAAAGGGAGGACATTTAATATACAGGTACATGATAAAGGACTTCATGGCCTAAAAGTGGTACGAAAATATAGTAGGTTGGAATTAGATATAAAAAATTAATGTTGAAGAATATGCACTACAAAATAGAGGACATTTAATATGCAGATACATGATAAAGGATTTCATGGCCAGATATATCTGTATTCATTCTACAGGTATGAATATGACCTGAAAACACTGAATATAAAGTCTAATATAAAACAATTGTGTTGGATTTATTATATCACCCATTATCTGTTGAAAGTATAAATATAAATATATTTCAACTCATAATTATCTCCTTAAAATGTAAAAAGATTCTTTTAATATTTTTCTATAATTAACTAGATTACTTAATTTTCCCCGATACTTCAAAGGTTTTAAGCCAATGTTAAATTCACTATATAAAAAGAAATTATAGAGAGACAGTAACGGACTGTTAAGACAAGCTGTGCGGGAGAGGAAATGCCACAGGATGAAGTCAACTCAGAGAAATGGATATATACAGTACTCTACATAATGTCAAAT
>NC_090732.1:16814540-16817040 GCF_036898095.1 Palaemon carinicauda
TGAAAGAATGTCAGACAGGGAGAAAGAGAAAATCTAAAGACTAAATCTAAGGAAAAAGACGTCCAAGGAGGGGCATCTTAGCTCCCCCAGAGAGACCTCTTGAGATTCCAGGGCTCCAGTGACCACTAAACTGGACCTCAGCCCTGGCCACACGGTATGTAACTCTCACCCCTATTCCTGTCCGCCCCCAACCCCAGCTACGCCCACCCTGGGTGCCTCCCTACACCAACATCTTCCCTTTCCAATAAATACCGTGGGAAGGATGCGTAGGTGGGGCAGGGGGGGGGGGGTATGAAGGTAGGAATACTGAAGTGGGAAATGCAATTGATGACGGGATATTTACTTTTGGGAGCCAGGATGGGGAATAGATGAAAACAATACAAAAAAAAAATAATAATAATAATGCATAAATAAATAAATAAATAAATAAATAAATGTAAAAACACCATTTCAATGTATAACCAAGAAAATAATCTAGGAAAAGATTGAGAGGGATATGAAGACTTTACTAGGAAAAAAATAAATAAAAGGTAACAATAAATACCTCCAAACAGCATTATGACTTAATAAAAATAAAACACTGCATTTTGTCCTGTGATTAGGATTTACTAATGACACATAATATAAGGTACTGATAAAAGTTAACGAGGCGTTTAACAAAAGAAAAGACTAATCATTGGTAATCATTGTCGATGGTTAAGTGGGCGGCACACACACACAAAAAAAGAAAGATTAAAAAGTTTACAAAGTAAAAATTTAAGTGTGAAAGAAAACTAGCAATTTGAAAACTGGTAAAACATCAGAGCGCCGTGATTCCTGGACTGTGCAATATTAAAGACATCTTGATGATGGACTCAGGAATGGTGCTCGGGTGATGATGTGTAATGAAAGACTATGAGATTCATTGCCTTTATAAACCATATTATTATATCTGACGAGATAACAGGTATATAGAGTTTTTATTTTTTCTATTTTTTCAGTTTTATCTTCTATTCTGAAATCCCCTCTGTTGCCATTTGAAATTCTTTCTTTTACTATTTTTTCCATACATCTTTCTTTGTCATAGATTAAATTATCAATGTTTTCTTTGGTGAAAGGATTTTATTACTTTTTCAATGCTTCCTGTCTAATAATTCCGTATTAGGAGCTTTAACTTCATAGGTTAAGTAGTCATGTGTTAATTTTTAGAATATCAATTCAGATTTCCCCCAATTAATGTGTATTACTGGCCCATAAACTACCACACAAATACTAGACAAAAGAAAACAACTCAACTGTTAAAAAAAGAACAGCACCACAACCATGTGGGTAAAATATTCCGTTAGTTAAAAATGTTGAAGTATGGTCATGAACATACTATTTCTTAGAGCCAATTAGTCTTCCCACTTTAATATTTGTACACTCGAGGAAAATTCATAAAGAAATTACCCTTCCTTTTTATTTACTATGAAGGGATAGAACTTCAAGTTGAGTTTGATTACTATAATGATTAAAAACTTATTTTTAGCCTATATACTCGTGTATAATATCCTGTTTAAATGTGTTTTGAAAATTCGTGGATTTCTTAAGTTTTATTTCAAAATTGTATGGTTCTTTGAAAATTACTTTTTGCATGAAAATTCTACAAAAATAAAAATGTCCAAACTCGGACAGTTACTTCTAAGTCAAGAACACGTTTACCATAGATTCAGTCTTTTCTTGGATTTCGAAATGTTCATGATTTATAAAGAAAAATTAAACCATATGACCCCTTTGTCTTTCAAAAACAGAAAACAAAATTACGAAAAATGCTATAAAGTCTGGATATTTTTGTCTATTTTATAAATTTTTCTAAGGATATACCAAACTACCCCGTTCACTTTGCTCAGAGTTTCTTGTAAAGATATCAACCTAAAAGTGCTTTATTCTGATATGTGATCATAATGCTCATGCAGTAGGTAATCCTTACAAAAGTTGGAAGGGAGTTATGTTTTCGCCCCCGTTTGTGTTTGTTTGTGTGTGTGGGTGTTTGTGAACCCCTTCCTGGCCACAATTTTAATCGTAGAGTAATGAAACTTGCAGGGATCAACTTATGTAAAAAGTTGGAAATGATTAAATTTTGGAAGGTCAAGTTCAAAGGACGAGGTCACGGTCAAGCAAAATGTCCAATTCACGTAAACAGTCATAAGTTTGGACATCTTTGTCACAGAGACTTCAAACTTGGTTCATATTTGAGTGTATGGAAATCCACGCCAATTAATACAGTATAGGGTCAAAGGTCAAGGTGTAGGTCGAGCAAAAGGTCGAGAAATAAACTGTGCGCCGGAGGTCTGCGCTCTACTGAGTGCCCCTCTAGTTAAATCTTTGACCTATCTTACTTTCCTATCAAAAGTGGGTACTCCTTAATATACGGTCTGCCTGTCTCTCTGTAGCATTCTGGTTCATCTTCAGATATGTTAACTGAACTTTCAAATTCCTCTGATGATCCACTCTAGAATATCCTACCAGTCCTGCAATGATT
>NC_090732.1:16822040-16824540 GCF_036898095.1 Palaemon carinicauda
AAATTAAAACCACACATAAACAAAAACTTATTTCAATCAATTCCGACTTCAACCTCAAAATATCATTGTTTTAGAACCTCTTTGATACGATAGAGTAACAATCATTAAAATCTCTGAATGTCTGAAGGAAGATGAAATCAAACTGTTATTAACAATATAATTTCTTCCTATTACTGATATCTTCAAACTCTTTTTGCTTATCATAATTAGGATACCTGAGCTTGTAATGAGGTTAATTTATGTAGCGAGTGTTCTTTGGTTTACTTTTTTTTTCTAACATTAGTACCTAATAAGTTTAGTGAAAAAAGGGTACACAGATTGACTAAAATATAATCACTGACCCTCTCAGTTACTCAATTGCTCTTAAATAGAGAAAAGAAGGTCAAGTTTTCCTATACTGAATGATCCGAACACTCAAAAATAGATTAGTGCAAACTACATTTAACATTCTAAAAAAGTACTTTATCCGTCTCCATTATATACCGAGTATCATATTCAACAATGCACTGACATCAAGAAACTTTCACGTTAGTCTTATCTACATGAATTTGAATAAAAGGACCACAGCATAATACTGATGGTAAACTAGAATATATATATAAATATATATATATATATATATATATATATATATATATATATATATATTTATATATATATATATATATATATATATATATATATATCTATATATATATATATATCTATATATATATATATATATATCTATATATATATATATATCTATATATATATATATATATCTATATATATATCTATATATATATATATATATATAGAGAGAGAGAGAGAGAGAGAGAGAGAGAGAGAGAGAGAGAGAGAGAGAGAGAGAGAGAGAGAGAGAGAGAGAATCAATTGGAATAAAGTTTTGTTTTTGAAGTAGATGATATAGACAGAAAACACCAAAGGGTTACTTGAATATTATCCAACACAATACATTATGTTTCAAACTATGAAGATATTTTGGGCAGAGCAAGGGTTCTGCATGAGAAACTCTTGTGCAAAAAGATGAAAAGTCCACATCTGCACATTACGTAAATACATCCCAATTATGATTTCTTCCTCCATCACCAATTTATGCAAGATGTCCATTATTAATTAAGAAGTCACGCATGACCTTCTAAGCTTGCAAAATTGATGCTAAGAATCCATTAAATAGATAATTGAAGGAAGTTTCATGCTTTAATACAAGGTGAACTTGCTTGTCGCTCTTAAGCAAGACCTTGAATGTCATTTCACACGAGACCACTTCCTTCAGATGAGAATTTCATATAAATCCTCAAAATCCTATAAACGGAAGATAGTATACAAATCATTATGTTAAGATATACAAATATGCTCATTATTATTATTGTTATGGTTATTTTAATTGTTATCGTTATCATCGTTATCGTTATGAATAAGAATAAGAATAAGAATATGAATATTATTATTATTATTATTATTATTATTATTATTATTATTATTATTATTATTATTATTATTACCTAAGCTACAACACTAATTGGAAAAGCAGGATGCTCTAAGCCCAAGGGCTCCAACAAGGAAAAATAGCCCGACGAGGAAAGAATATAAGGAAATAAATGAACTATATAAGAAGTAATGAACAATTAAAATGAAATATTCTAAGAAGAGTAACATTAAAACAGATCTTTCATATATAAACTATAAAAAGAGACTTACGTCAGCCTGTTCCACATAAAAACATTTGCTGCAAGTTAAAACTTTTAGTTCTACTTAATCAATTATGCAAAGAAGTAACATCCCACAAAAGAAACTATCGTAGATCATATGTAACGGCACCCAAACAATTATGTATAAAATGTATAAAACACACACAAAATATGCTGGTTTGATATTATGTTACCATTTTCCTATCGTTGGTAATCGAATGAAATATCCATAATACACATTTATTATAATATAATCTAGCAAAAAAAAAAAAATTATATCAGGACCATGGCTAAGGAAAATTACTGAAATAGTTAAGAGGTATCTCAAAACAAGAAGAGCTAGTAATACGAATATATCTCCACTGTAAAGACGTTTATAAGAAATTATTAGAGAAACAAACTAGAAGTGAAATATAAAAGGCAGAGGAGGAAGCTTAGATATCATAAACTAAGATAGGAGAGAATAGAATGGTCAGTTTCCATTGAGAAAGATAACAATGCATTACCTGAAAACTCTTGCTTGAGGGTACACTAAGGCACACTATTCTATCTTGTTTCTCTTCCTCTCACCATTTTTGAAGTTTCCATCCTCTTGATATTTTCAAGTTTTTATAGTTTATATATGAAATATTTAATTTAATGTTATTATTGTTCTTAAACTTCTCTCACGGTTTTTTTTCTTATTTCCTTTCCTCACTAAGCTATTTTCCGTTGGATCCCTTGGGCTTATAGCATCCTACTTTTCCAACTAGGGTTGTAGCTTAGCATATAATAATAATAATAATAATAATAATAATAATAATAAT
>NC_090732.1:16829540-16834540 GCF_036898095.1 Palaemon carinicauda
TATATATATATATATATATATATATATATATATATATATACATATATATATATATATATATATATATATATATATATATATATATATATATATTCTTTTCCACACTTATCACATTTAGAGTTGTGGTGGCCGATGTGGTAACGTCCCTGACTGGTGAACGCCATATTGGGATTCAAGTCCCGCTCAAACTTGATAGTTTCTTTGATCACAGGAACCTCACCATCCTTGTGAGCTAAGGATGGGGGGGGGGGGTTTAGGGGAGCCTATAGGTCTATCTGCTGAGTCATCAGCAACCATTGTCTGTCCCTCCTTGGTCCTAGCTTGGGTGGAGAAGGGGCTTGGGTGCTGATCATGTGTGTAGATGGTTAGCCTCTAGGGCATTGCCCTGCTCGATAGGGAAGTGTCACTGTCCCTTGCCCCTGTCATTCATGAGCGGCCTTTAAACCTTCAAGAGGTCGTTGCCTGATATGCCCTGATAGCAACAGGTATGGTCAATAAATTGGCAAAGGGTTTTTACGATCGCGTGCCCTTGCAGTCATCAACCAGTTAATAGCGGTTGGCCTAACCTTTCACAAAGTAGTCAACTGCAAGGTTGCAGTTTCTATTGTTATTGGAAGGGGGCCCAGTCCTTTGCTAAAAAAGCCAGAATGCAAGGCAGCAGATGTCCCTTTAGTTGCTTTCTAGGCCACCAAAGATGTACGGCGGCAGTAGTCTTACACCACTACCATAGAGCATTTATATATATATATATATATATATATATATATATATATATATATATATATATATATATATATATATATTTATATATATATATATATATATATATAAAACCACACATAATAGTGTACGTGAGCCGTCAAAAGTGACGACAAAATATTTAGAAGGATATGTACAAACATGCACACACGGATTCAACCCTTTCCACCTTCCTAACTAAAACCCCTCTCACTAAGGTATGACTACTCCTTCTCCCCCATACCCTTGGTACAAGGATACTCTAGTTATACGTTTGGCATTGCCGCTGAGCTTGACTGAAAAGAAATATATATCTATATATACATAGCCACTTTTTGTTTATATATATATATATATATATATATATATATATATATATAAATATATATATATATATATATATATATATGTATATATATACATATATATATATATATATATATATATATATATATATATATATATATATATATATATAACACTATTATATAAAACCTAAACTAAATTTAATAGAAAATCAGAATTCAAAAGTCGAATACTTAGAAAGTTTCGCACTTCAAGTCAAAGTATTAGCTGCCATAAGAACAAAATAAAAGATGTTTATTGAGTTACACGAAGATCACTGTATAGTATGTTTAAGTTTGGTATTTTTTTTTATTTTTTTTTCTTTTTTTTTCATCATCATTCTTTAAAAAATAAAGACCCCTGTAGGAGGTATTCGAAGAATGTGAAAGGTTATTGTGTTACAGGAAACTTTATGAGTAAATTGTAATTGAATGGTGCACGCATTTATGATCTCGTAATATCTTCAATAACAATACATTTATTAAATGGAAAAAAAAATAAACATCTACCAACCTATAAATTATAGTCCGTTTTGAGGACTTATTTTGGTCAAGTATAAATAAGGTTCATAGACGGAGAGCAATGAGTCCACATTTCATATCACGGTGTTTCTTTTCCCGAGTGAAGTCATACCTACATAACATTAAAGCAAGCGAACTTGATCCGACCACAATAACAAGACGCACGTAACAAAACGACCCCATCTCATTATCTGTCCCTCCCGCAACTAATGACAGTCCGTCCTTTTGGGATTTTCAATGACGTAAAATAGCCATGTCCACTCTCGCTTTAGTCAGGCCTTAACGAACTAATGATTATGAGAACCATGGAATAAAGCAGCTACGGTTCGATAAGCAAGGAATCGGGGCAGGGCTTCGTAGCAGACGGAAATTCTCTCTCTCTCTCTCTCTCTCCTCTCTCTCTCTCTCTCTCTCTCTCTCTCTCTCTCTCTCTCTCTCTCTCTCTCTCTCTCTCTCTATCTCTCTCTCTCTCTCTCTCCGTAATATTCCTACGCATGGATGGTACACTTGGGAGAGAAATACGCAACAGCCTCCGAGGGATCTTCGAGATGACAGTTCGTATCAATTACGAACGCTCCGATGCCCTTCAATATATCAACATGTATGGGATGACGTCTCCGACGCAATTCTTCTTTGGGACCTCGTAATATAACTGCCATCACATGCTTCATTACTGGTTGTTGAAAGTCACTGCTTCCTCCCTCCAGTCTCTCTATTGCTCCGTCTCTTCCTTCCCCTTTTGTTAAGAATGGCCAAAGTCTATTCAATATGAATAAAGGCATACTTCGTTGGAATCATTTATTTACAAATGACATACTTCTCCTTCCTTCTAAGTGGTGTGTTTTAGGGTTAACTTCAGACTTCACGAAAACTTCTTACCCCCTCGTTTTAATTCCATTAAAGAGGAAGTATGAAAATATTTTACTTGAGAACAAAACACAAGATGGAAACATTCCAAACCATTAAAATCAGTACAGCTTTGCTTGTAAATATTACCTTTTGTTCTCAACAATAGCCTTTTTAATCAGTCTTTCATGCAATCATCTCGGGGTTGGGGGTTTGGTTGGGGAAATTATCATAAAGTCTATTTACAGTAGTCTTGAACTGGTAAGGTATTAGTATAGAAGTAGTTCAAACATCAGAAATGAGAGAATGATTCAATGAGTTCGATCTACGTATCATTCATGTATGACCATGTATGGGGCTCTTAAAAAATTCAATCTTAATACATCTCTTCAAGAATCATTTGCGTAAGGTATTTCTGTCAAGGATAACCAATTTTCCCTAGCTAAGACTTTAGGGTGAAGCGAGACAATTGTCATTGTAGACTACTCCCAAATTATTATCATATTTATCTATTAAGAATGCATACCAGTACTGTGTCAACATTTCGTTAACTGTCGCTTCAACTCCATATATGCAACACTTTCTATATTATTATTATTATTATTATTATTATTATTATTATTATTATTATTACTTGCTAAGCTACATCCCTAGTTGGAGAACCAGAATGCTATAAGCCCGAGGGCTCCAACAGGGAAAATAGCCCAGTAAGGAAAGGAAATAAGGAACTACAAGAAAAGTAATTAAGAATTAATATAAAATATCTTATTCTATATCTTATTCTCCAGTCTCTGAGCACTTTGCACAATCATCCAGCTACTTATCATAAGCTTTTTTCTCTACAATACCTAATCGCTTGCAGATTTTCAGATCCACCTTTCCACCAATGCTAACTAATTTACCGTCCGTATATATTTCGACATTTCCCACTCTATTAATACCCTCCTGCTCATCATTGACGGCACAAATAATTCACCACAACAGCTCCATGTCCTATTTTTCATTAGCATTTAGCAGTAACTTCATTCATTTCAACTTTTGCTTCCAAAGACATTCCACTTCTCTTCCAAATACAACATGCAACCTATCCTTGACTGTCCTATTCTGTGACCTCCCTCTTCTATTATCACACCAGCGTCCATCTAATTTGCTTACAAATATATGAACTAATCAATTTAACTCTTCCAAGAAGCATATTAGTTAGTCAACGTTTCATGTTCCTCGTTTCATTCAAATCCTTATTCTTCCTCATTTTAAATCGCAACTTTCTCTAATAAACTCTTTCAGCGTCTCGTCTGCAGTTTATTTTCACTATATTCAATAAACTTTTACTTATGTACAAAAATCAATATACCACGTTCTGTTCATGATTCGTTATCCTACGAAGGGAATGGAATATGAGGTCTTGGGTTAACAACAAACACGACCCCAGTTAATGAATTTTCCTGTCACTTTTATAGCAATCCACATCACCCAGCATTATCTAAAACATGACCCAAAGACGGCATTATCTCTGTTAAGGGGAAAAGAAAATTCTTTGATTCTGCCATGTTCTGAAGTATCATCTTTGGTCTTTAGCATCTGGCTCTCGTTTTAAATGTTGGACAAAAGCGTGAGGTCTAAAAAGTTTTTTATGCCTGATATTGATATTAATAACTAGCCTCTTATAATAGCTAATTTATTACATTGAATAAGATTTTCCATAATTCTGAATCTCCTTTGCTCGCTCTTGGATATTTCCATACTATACTATTCACCAAAAATGAACAGATTTGTATTTTTAACTACAAAAGTATTAAACTAAAATCAGTAAACTCTCTCTCTCTCTCTCTCTCTCTCTCTCTCTCTCTCTCTCTCTCTCTCTCTCTCTCTCTCTCTCTCTCTCTCTCTCTCTCTACTATCTTCCTCTTTATTATTTTGCTATTTACTACCTTATCCTGTAATACCAATTGTATATGTCTTGTCCTACAACTCTACTCCACAAACTATTCTACTTTCTTCCATTAATATGCTGATTCCTTCAAACTATCTCTTACTACTTTTATTATTTCTTCTTACCAATCAAACAATTCCCTGCTGTATTTACGATATCATGTCAGAAATTCTTATGTTCCTCGCGCATTTACATTTCTGTTTCTTCAACGCCTATGATACAGTCACCCCTGTCTTGAGACATTTAAAGCAACATCTCACCCCTTCTTCTAGAGCTTCTGTATAGTTTCAAATGTATACACATCGTTTCATCTTTTTTTCACTGCAACTACTAACATGCTTAAATCTTCCTTTTATGATTTTTTCATGTTAATTTATACAATGTATCACCAATTATAAATCATTGAGAGTCGTGGTTCATTGGCCTGTAATGTGTGAAAAATGACATCACGGCCAATTGTGCTATAATGTACAGATGAACACAGTAATCCTGGCACACCATGCTCAAGGAAATGCACCCTGCCACACCCTCAATGCGCGGTAAGAAACCAGATAGTGTATGTAAAGATGGCATCAGTGGTTGACGGGTTATACACAAACTCTCCACTCAGTAAGGTT
>NC_090732.1:16839540-16842040 GCF_036898095.1 Palaemon carinicauda
AGGGCCTTAAGAAGCGTTATAACAACCTCTGGGTATCCTGGTTCCTCTAGGATCCCCTGTTCTCTTTTCTACAGGCATCTTTTCTTTCATCGGTGTATACCCAACGCATAGCTGCCCTCTGATGTTAATTGTTGTCGTTAAAAAAGATGCACAGTTCAACAGGAAATAGGTCAGCTGATATCCAGTAACCCAAAAGTGGACAGTTAATATTCACACAAAGAAGTTATTAACATGCCTTATTTTCTTTTACGGTATTTAATATTTATAATCTTCTGATATTGAAAACAGAACAGAGTAATAAATATTTTTTCTTTTTATTTTGTAACGTTTACTTCAACGGTGCATAAAGCTCTACTAGAGACGCAACAAATCAACATCCAGGAATGCCTCTTCGGTACGATTTCGTTTGTCAAAATTGCCAAGTCTCTGAAACCAGTTAACAAGAACAGGTTCAACTGAATACCGAGAGAGAAAAAGAATGAGTCCATTCCTTTCCGGGCGATTGAGCTGCTCAAATCTTTCGCTTTATTACCCTCAAAAGTAACGAACTTCTATTTGTAGAAATAAAAATGGGCCCCGAACAAAGATCGAAAGAATAAACCGTAACCTACAAAGGTCCACAACTTTCCTCCCCTTCCTAAATCCTTTCGGAGGCTCGATTTTGAGTCCTATAACTATTAATTATCGAAACTCCAACGTGGGCAGCCTACCTAGGACTCCTCCCTTTTTTCTGTGCTCATTCACGCGCAATAGCAGAGGCTTCCAAAATATTCATCCCATTCAAACGCTATTGCTTGAGTAGTAAGACGAAGATTCATTCGTTTCCAAGCAATAATTAAACAGACGCGCATCATATGTTGACGAAAATTTATATATTATTATTTGATAAGCTTTTAGTTATAATTAATAATATACTCATGAGGACAAGATACAAGGGACCGTGAGAAGGTTGGCTGACGAAGGTGGCAACGCTCACTGGGAGGCCCAAGAGGGAGGTGATCAAAGGGTCCGAGGAGGAGGGTCGCACGGTGGTTGCTGCCGATGTCTTTGTGCTGATCGTTAATGGACAGGGATTATGAACTGGCTAATTCCCCCTCCGAAGGACCAGTGGGTGGAGGAAGAGAGCCAATGGGTCACAGAGAGGGAAGGGGATGAAGAGAGCCACTTTTCCTCCTCCTCTCCCCCCCCCCCCCCCTTCAACACAATGAATAATGGCCCTACAGTCTTGAATGGAAAAAAAGAAAAAGTTTCTTTGCCTTTGAAAATGCGTCTTTTGATTCGGGACCCCAATTAGGTCCTTTACCAACATGAGATTCCTTAACAAAAGCTACTAAGGCGCAGTAAACACTGCCAGAGAATGAGAAACTTGTAGCTCAAAGAGCAGTCCAACTGAGAAGCTTCGGTAATAAGCAGCTAGCATGATTTCATAATCCTAATTAAATCTATTATATAAGTAAATGAGTATAATAATTGACTACAAAATATAAAGGAGTATGTAGAATGTAAATATGAAAGTAATAAATAATCAAGGATGGACGGGATAAAAAGGAGTTATGTTTTCCTATAAAAGATAATCATAAGGAAAGTCCAACAGGAAGCTGGCATGTCAAAAAAATAACACTTCCTCTGAAACAATTTGGTAAAGCTCTTTAGAAACTAAATGAAAATATCCACAGAAAACAAGAAAAAATTTGGGAATCGCCCTCATATGCTATTCATAGCAACACACAATAAATATATATATATATATATATATATATATATATATATATATATATATATATATATATATATATATATATAGGCTATACAATATATATAGGTTATATATATATGTATATATATAAATGTATATATATATAAATATATATACATATATATATTTACATATATGCATTTATATATATATACATATATATACATATATATGCATAAACATATATATGTATATATATATGTATACAAATAAATATACATATATACCTATATATACATATATATACACGCATATATATATATATATATATATATATATATATATATATATACAGTATGTCTATATATATATATATATATATATATATATATATATATATATATACTGTATATATATATATATATATATATATATATATATATATATATATATATATATATATATATATATATGAAGATGGTTTGGGCATGCTCTTCGCCCTCCCCAAGAGAGATTAACTTACCAAACGTTCAACTAGACTCCAAGAGTTGGAGGACCAAAGCCTACAGGGCTGAGGACTTTGAAGCGTGAAGTCGATGATGAATGGAAAAGTATTTATTTCAAAGTTCAAGATTGAGACGACTGGCGAAATCTAACCGAGGCCCTTTGCATCAACAGGCGTAGGAGATAATAATGATATATATATATATATATATATATATATATATATATATATATATATATATATATATACATATATATATACATACATATATATATATATATATATATATATATATATAT
>NC_090732.1:16852040-16857040 GCF_036898095.1 Palaemon carinicauda
TTTTCGCAACATTACAATTCCTCGAATTTGCTTTCAAATTTCTCCTATATCAAATATTTTTACTATTTTACCAGTTTCAGTAATTTAATTTCCTTATCCCCATTCGGTATCATATGTACTATTGCGAACAATGGTTTCTATTCACTCCGGCTTTAAAGTCCTCGCATCTACAGCTCCCTTTCTAGACAGAAGGTTCATTCTGGAGTTACAACCAAGGTCTATAGAATATTCTATAGACCTTGTAGACCTTGGTTACAACCATACCAACATGAGACCACGTAAACTAGCAACCGGGCATTTCTGTACTTGAGAAACAGACGCTGGCTCTCTCTCTCTCTCTCTCTCTCTCTCTCTCTCTCTCTCTCTCTCTCCTTTGCTGAACATATAAATAAATGCAATAATGGATCATTACAGTAATACCCATTTTGAATGTTGTCTATAAAGCATAAGGATAGCCATGGGATGGAGATTTTTAGTAAATAAAATGAGAATGTGAAAAGTTAAAATGCTACTTTCTCTAAAAATGTCAACTTATGCATCGGAAACTTGGAACTTTACTAAAGCCTCAGACCATAAGCTGGTTACAACTCAAAGAGCTATAGAAAGAATAATGATAGGAATAATACTAAGAGCCCGAAAAAGAGCAACATGTATAATAGAGTAAGCTAATATAGACCATATAAACATACATATATACGTGTATAGATAAACAATATATATATATACATATATATTTTTATTCAAATTTACATATATATTTTTATTCAAATTTCTATCCCTAAAGACAATAAAAGACGCAGGAAACTGGAAAATATGTTACCTTAAAACAGTTTATGCCACAAGCACAAAGAGAAATAACATGGCCTATTGGAAACGTCCCTGCCCGGCGATCTGTCGGACTGGGGTTCTAGTCCCGCTCAAAATCTTTAGTTTCTTGTAGTGTCTACAACCTCACCATCCTTGTGAGATAAGGATAGGGGGGGGGGGAATAGGTTTACGTGCAGAGTAATCAGCAGCCATTGCTTAGCCCTTCCTGGTCCTAGCTTGGGACTTAGGCACAATTTATAAGGATATGTGGTCCACCTCTAGGGCATTGTCATTGTCCCTTGCCCCTGCCATTCATGAGCAGCCTTTAAAAATATAAGGCTTTCAAATCTTCTATTAACTATAAAATATTCTGGTAATGAATTCCTGAGCGATTGAAAACAGCTAGTTTTAAAATTCGTAACCTGGAATAGTTAACTGCTATTACTGAAATGCATCATTCTTAAAACTCGTTTCGGAAAAGAATGTACCTACAATCATTCAACATTCCTTTCAAAACTGATCTTTTCCAACTAGGGTTGTCGCTTAGCTCATAATAATAATAATAATAATAATAATAATAATAATAATAATAATAATAATCTTTTTCAACTAGGATTGTAGCTTAGCTAATAATAATAATAATAATAATAATAATAATAATAATAATAATAATAATAATAATAATACCGTCCTGGGTACATAGTGTTATTTTACTGTCCACTCAAATCACTACATTCACAAAGATGATGAACAGACATGTAGCCTTGACACACACAATGGTCTCAAAATCATTTTGTCACTAAACCAGTAACCTTCCTGTCTACTTACTCAAGCACATTTTTCACCTATTTGATAAGTTTCGATCATCTTGGGTAACTTATTAACTATATCATACATTTCAAATGCCCATCTCATTGTTTTTATTGATTCTGAAATAAGGCTTCCCTAGATCCCTGTATGTCATATACAGCCTTCTCCTCTCATTATTAAAGTCTCACATAACTGTTTCATAACAAAGAGTGGCCGATGTGGTTACGTCCCTGACTGGTGAAAGCCAGACTGGGGTTCGAGTCCCGCTTAAACTCGTTCGTTTCTTTGGTCGCTGCAACCTCAGCATCCTTGTGAGCTAAGGATAGAAGGGGGAGCCTATAGCTCTATCTGCTGAGTCATCAGCAGCCATTGCCTGGCCCTCCTTGGTCCAAGCTTGGGCGCTGATCATATGTATATATGGACAGTCCCTAGGCCATTGTCCTGCTCGATAGGGCCTCTAAACCTTTAAACTTGATCCGTTGACGTACTACCGCTAGAGAGTTATTGGGTCCTTTGACTGACCACACAATACTAAATTTGATCTTTCTCCCTAGTTACGCCCATTCTCTTCCATTCTTCGACCATATTCACTCACTATTCCAAGTTTTACTCCTTCCAAACAAATTCTTACTAATACAGTCCCAAAACTATCACATAATTTTGTACTCTCACTTATCTCCAGATTCTCCCCGATACCACAATCACTAGTCTTCTATTATATCCACATCTATCTTCCCTAAACACAACTGTTCATTGCTCTTACAATTCATGTACACATTATTCTTCCACTTTAGTTTTGTTTATGCAAAACCCCAATTATATCTACTTGAATCAATCAGGAATCAAATATTTCCTCTCATCTACACCTCATTTACACATTAAAAAGCACTCAAACTTTAGTGTCTATTTAATTCTATTGTACTTTGAAACAACGACGCCAAGAATGAGACTGCAAGAAGTCTCATGTCCCAATTCCTACGTTAGATTCACGTCACGGAAAACGGGAAAGAAAGATTTTTTTTTCTTCACAGTACTGACCTTAAGAAGAGCAGGTTCATCTGCCAATCAAAGGGCAATTCTTCATACCAAGAAGTTTAACTCATAAATTACACACACACACACACACACACAAACAAACACATACACACAAACACAATTATATTTCATATATATATATATATATATATACACACAGTATATATACATATATATATACATATATATATATACATATATATATATATATATATATATACATACATACATACATATGTATATATATATATATAGAGAGAGAGAGAGAGAGAGAGAGAGAGAGAGAGAGAGGGGGGGGGGGGCATTTCGCACCTTTAGAACAATTCATGACATACAAGTTTACAGACCTATTTACATGTCAAGGGGGAAATAACTTTCTAATTCAAATTGTTTTCAATGTAAATATACTTAATCATATAATCTCAATATTAATATAAATCTATAATTTTGATATTTATTTTCTATAAAATATATACATAAAACTCGATTATTGTTGCAGTAATATACTGTATCTTTCCTTCAATACATCACTATTTTGACATACCCAATAAGTGTTTCCATCATGGTGAAGATTCCATTTGTAGGTTTAATTCACTACATTGTACTTTGGATACATTCATTGTCTGATAGAAAAAAATATTATTTCTGGCACTGTTATAATTACAAGGATATCTATAACCCCCATTTCAATAAACAACCAATAAGTGAACGTTCTGAAAATGAGTCGCTATCACCCGGTATTCTAAATCACATGACAACGACGTAAATCATGTACACTCGACTGGCAGGCATATGTTCATCAGCTTTGGTTGAGTAGTAAACAAATTTGAATAGCCCTAATAATTACTATCTACCTGTCGACTGTATAATTCAACAAGGTTCCCCATATTGAAGTGTTCATTTCGATTAAAAGCCAATGCTTCCGAATAGACACACAAGATGCACAAACATATATATATATATATATATATATATACATATATGCATATATAATACATACAAACACACACACACATATATATATATATATATATGCATGCGCATACACACATACATATTTGAATGTGTCTGTGTCTACCAAATGAATAAGATTCACCTTTGGAATTGTAATTAAGAACACTTGACCATGGGATAACTTGCATAATTACACAGTTGAGAGGTAAATATTAAGAAGAAACCCACAGCTGTCGTAATCACAGTTACCAGAGAATTTTTCAATACCGGAGGAAAAGCTAAATGTTTTTTTTGTTTTTTTTTTTTAAAGACGAGCTAATTTTCGACATTTCTAACAGAATCTAAACCTAAACCACAAAATGTCTTTAATGTGATATATGAATTACTTTGGAATAATGTTCCTGCAGTAGCCATTACCATCACTAAAATACGTTATAAAATTTCCAAAGGTATTTGTAATTCCCCAAGAAATCTACGCTGAACTTCAATTTTCAATACATTCTTGCTTTTAGATTATACAAGATTCGACAAAGATTGTTCGGAGAAGGTGTCGGTATAGAGTTTGCCACTATTTCCCATCGCTCGCAAATAACAAAGGCTCAAGAAGACCGTGAGAACCAGAATCCAGTAATGTATACACAGAGATGGGAGATACAATGGGTCTTCTTGTGACGTTTAAAGTTCCTCTTTTTCCTTTACGCAAGGTTGACGCTTCTATGTCTGTGGGTTCATTTATATAGAAATGCAGTCCGCAGACTCCCTCATGTTTTTCATGTAATGTTGGTGCACGCTTATTTCAGCATCGTATTACATCTCATAATGCTAAAACGGCTATTGTTAGACTTTATATAACCCATAAACCAAATTAAAAACGTCCTAATAAATGTAATTTTACTATTTTTCCTTTTCCCTTACTGATTCTGGCAAAACAACTCACGTGGATCGGCTTGCAATAAACAACTATACTCCACTAAGATATAGGGTAGGGCATACTCTCACATTTTCCTTATCTCTCTAATGTGGAACCATACTAAAACATTGGACATTGTCTCTACTTTAGAAGAAGTCTACTTTAGAAGAAGAAGAAGAGTTACAAGGATTTTGGATGTCTCAAAGACTTCTTAGTCCATCCGCGAAGACTCCATTTGCTCTTGGGTAGAGCGAATTATAGAGGAGAGAGAGAGAGAGAGAGAGAGAGAGAGAGAGAGAGAGAGAGCTTTGACTGGAGGCATGCGAATATGAATTGAGTTTCAAAATAGTCCGGTTCCTTGTTCTTATGTCAGCCCCTCCCCTTGACAACGAAGACAGGACAGTTTGGACAAGAGCGATTGTTCTTGTGCAGCCATCGTTCTGCAGGGACCGCTTGGCCCACCCCAACACGACCTTCGTAGAAC
>NC_090732.1:16862040-16869540 GCF_036898095.1 Palaemon carinicauda
AATAGCTTCGGAACAACAAAGAAACAGTGACTGAATATCACCCCCCCCCCCCCCCTTTAAGAAAACTGGTTGATCGTAATACGCAAAGCGAGTTCAATCAAAGAAGCACCAGGTAATGTATCCAATCAATATGTAACACTTTGGGAAAAATCTTGCCCAATCTATAACGCCCATTTATACCAATCTGAATGCAGGGAACATGACAAACTATATATTCTCGGTCGACACGATGCAGCCGAATCAAAGTGCAATAATTCATCCTCGGACATCGACTGTTAGCTGTCGGACGCAATCAAAAGATGAATGAGCAGTAACACACAGCTGAAAATAGAGGGAGGAAGAGGGAGTTGGAGGGAGGGGATGGAGGGCGGAGTATGGTGGGGTGGGGGGGGTGAAGTGACGAAAACTACCTTACAAAAGAGGGTTTTGTAAAAAGAAACCTCCATTCGGCAGAGAAAGAACGAACAGGAGGAGAAGAAGCCGAAAGAGAAGAGGTAGTTGGAAGGGGGGAAGACAGAAAGAGAAACAGGCTGGAAAAGGAGAACCTGAAGGTTAAAGCAAATGGCCAAAAGCAAAAGATGGGATTAAGAGAATGGAGATGAATGAGGAAATGACCATAAGGGGGCATCAAAGAGTTGGAGGGAAAGGGGGGGGGGGGGGGGGGTAAGAGGAGGAGGAGGAGGGGGTTATATGATGATGATGATGATGATGACGATGAACACATAAAAAGGGGGGCGAGAATGACATTTTGTACGTTGGGGAAGACATACGCTCCAAGGATAAGTCGAAATGGAAGGTTTTGGCTAAAATGAATCAAAGGGGGAATTGGTTTATGAAAAGGATTAGGACGGCGTGTTGCTGTGGGACAAAAGGCAAATGAGAAGAGAGAGAGAGAGAGAGAGAGAGAGAGAGAGAGAGAGAGAGAGAACGTGTTAATGGGAAAGGGGAAAAATGGCTGAGAAAGAGATTTGTTGCAAGGACTGGTAGCAGCAGACATTTCCTTACAAAAGGGGGCTTTGGATAAAGTATTTAAAAATTGGCTTACGGAAGTCACCACCATAGAAAGACCAAGAAAAGAGAAGGAAAGGAAAGGCGGATGAATGCTGTACAGTTGCGACTTACCATACGGCATATATAGAGCAAGTTGAAACGCTTAAATGCCAAAACCATCCTGGGAAGAGGCCGTAGAAAAGAGAGCAAACGAAAGGACGCGAGTTACAGAAACACACAGCAGCAAACAACACAAAGCTCTCTCTCTCTCTCTCTCTCTCTCTCTCTCTCTCTCTCTCTCTCTTCTCGTCTTTATCACTACCAGCCTTTTATATCGAGGATCATAGGATACAAAGACGCAGACGATGACGACCCTCCTTTACAACAAGACAAGAACAACCCGGAAAAAAAGGAAGCTCAGAAGAAGAAGAAGAAGAAGAAGGAAAAAAAAAAGTCTGAGGCCTCAACAGATTTGGAGCTTACTGTATAGACTACGACACAAAACGACAGAAGTTTCAGAAGGAGGGACAAAGGATAATTAAAAGGAAAACGTTAAGAGTTAGCATATGAAAACACACAAATCAAATGTTTACACCGTCTTTATATGTGCATTGCATGTATGTGTTCATATATGTATATCATCATAATCAGCCGTAACTAGTCCACTACTAGGCAAAGACCTCAGACACATCCTTCCACTCGCGTCTGTTTATGGTCTTCCTATGCTAGTTTATTCCCGCAAATTTTCTTAATTCGTTAATCCATCGACTTTTCTCTCTTCTGTTTCTTTTGCAATCTCTAGGGACCCATTCTGGTATTCATAGTGTCCCTCTATTTAAATAAATTTATATATATACATATATATATATATATATATATATATGTGTGTGTGTGTGTGTGTGTGTGTGTAATGTTTAGAACCTTCGCCTCACTAGCAAGAAGAAACGGGTGCCAATTCCAGACCGAGTCCGACTGAAATTGTGTTGAATCCGTAGAAACCGATTGAGCCTGCAGTAAAGCAAAGAATTATTCTTAGTTCAGTACAGCTTATGTAGATGGTGTAACTATGTAGAGAAGGGCACGGAACCTATACCCTTAGGGGTTATTCTACAAACCTTCTATACCCTCATCCCAAAAAGACGTGTTAAGAACCGGAAGGCTGCCACCCTTTGTGTTGAATCCGTAGAAACCGATTGAGCCTCCGGTAAAGCAGAGAATACCTATTAGTTTAGTACAGCTTCTGTAGATGGTGTAACTATGTAGAGAAGGGCACGGAACCCATACCCCAAAGGGTTATTCTATAAACCTTCTATACCCTCATCCCAAAAAGACATGTTAAGAACCGGAAGGCTGCCACCCTCTGGCGTCATCCCTCTATCCTTGCAAACTATTTACACAGGTGTGTTTATAGATGAATTAAGAGGAGCAATTGTAACAAGTGCTGACCCTCATTGGAAAATATAAAATATAAAAGATTTTTCAATCTCGAAATAGGAAAGCATATTTTAAGCAATTTAATTTACGATACAATATTCAATCTCCTATTCCAATTTGTAGATTATTTCCTCTTAATGAAAATACAATTTTGGGTCCCTGTGTGGAAGAAAATGGGACAAATCGTTATGTTCAAACGGTGAAGCTTCCACGTGAGATTTTATCATCATAGATAAATGCAGATGGAATAGATAGTTAAAAACTGAAAAGTTATAACCATGAAGTATGATTTTAGGTTTCATCAATCTTTCCTTTCTCTTACATCTAAAAAAAGAGAATCATATTTTCGAGGTATCTATTTTAACAACAGTGAAAACAACCACACCAACGAGTCCTCGTTATAATACGCAATCAATTAGAAGAAAAGTTCTCCGAATTCAAACATGTTCATAAAACATTTCATGTAAAACTATAAATTTACTTTGCATTACACAAGAACTATATCTAACAAATAAGTGTCACCAAAATTTAATTGATATGCTGATCACTATCCCATACTCATTTTGTCGACAAAAAATATCAGTTCGTCTTTTTGTAAATAGCTGAAATTTTTAGCAATACATGCAAGTACACTGAGGAATGAGGAATCAGAATGTTTCACTCGTTTCTAACGAGCAGACTAAAAGACAAATAGGATTCATAAATGCGATATTACCAACAATGTTAATCTCAAAATGAACGTCTTCAAATCATTGCACACATAACTCTCACACAGTGCGATAAATTGAGGCAATTCTAAAAAAGTACGGAGAAAACAGCAACAAACAATACCTAAAAACAGTATTCAAAATAACTGCTGAAAGACATACGCAAAGAAAGCTGCAAGAAGTCCATTGAACCATAATAAGAGCTTTGAGCTCAATCAAACAAGCACTTACGCTCATGTTCGTAAATGTGTTTGCATGTCTGTATCAGACAAATTTAAAACAAAGTATGACTCAGCATACATGTGGTTGAATCTAAATCCAGTGTGTGTGTGTGTGTGTGTGTGTGTGTGTGTGTACCTGGATTAACATCGGGGTCTGAGACTACCGCCGACTTGGTTGGTGTGTGTTCATCCAAAATAATCTGCCACATCCGGTCTACAAGAGAAGGAGACCAGAAAAAGAATGATAAATCTTAACCGCCGCCTTCAGAGATGGCTATAAATGCTCTTAATTGAAAATAATTACATTAATTTTGATATAACGCAATCCTTAACTCCACAATCAGGAGCGTAAACGGGTTTCCGGCTGTTCGCATCTAGCGAGGAAGGCGACGATGGGAGTCTAGTTCATAGCAGAAGAGAGTCGTTGGGTCCATCTTCAACAAGCCTTAAAGACAAGTGCTATCGCTCTTTGCTTGCAATGACACACACAATTTTCCACTTGGATGAGCCCAGTGGTGTTAAATGTATATGTGAAAATTAGCCCTAATTAGGGGTCACGAATGATCAAATTTTTTTTTTTTGGGGGGGATAAGTTTTTCTTTAATATAATTGGATTAGTACAGGCTGCATCGATAATAGTTAACGATTCTATTAAAATAAACTGCGTTTAGATTTAAAGATAATTACATAATTTCAAGGACGGATTTTAAAGAGATCCTTTGATATCATGAGCATAACAATCACAATAATTAAGAGTAATGTTTTTCATACTAGTTTAAAAAGTAACATTTCAATAACTTTAGTCATTAATATTACTCTTACTTATAAATCACATGTCGAAAAAATAAGATATTAAGATGATGCCATTCAGAATTTATATTATAGTAAATCATGATAATGGTAAATTATGATAAAATTATCCGAATTTCAATTAGGAAATGCAAGAAAATTTAATGACCTTGAACTTTAGGAAACAGGATGTTACACTTAACAAACAATTAAATGTATAAATAATTATGTGGGAATTAAATTCTATTTATCGAAAATTGCCGTAATTCGTCGGAAGATGTGCTGTTGCTTGCTTTCGTACATAATAATAATGCGATAAACGAGGAAAGACAAATTTGAAAAGATGACAGCCATACGGCATTGCATACAAGATTGTATAAATACGTGATTGTATAAGAACACATACATATATGCATATACACATTTATATAAAACAAAACAAAAAATACACTCGTTTCTAGTCCACTGAAGGACAAAGGCCTCAGACATGTCCTTATTCATATATGGGGTGTAGACAGATTTCATCACTGCGGATTGGTGATGATAGACTAGTCTGATCGCTCCCAGCAAATCAACCTAGTATGGGTGGACCTGACTATTACTACTTTGCTGATCATGGCGGTAGGTATATATATATATAATATATATATATATATATATGTATATATATATATACATATATATGTAAATAAATATATATATATATATATATATATAAATATATATAAATATATAAATATATATAAATATATAAATATATATATATATAAATAAATATATATATATATAATATATATATATATATATATATATATAAATATATACATACACAAACATACACACATATATATATATATATATATATATATATATATTTATATATATATACTGTATATATACATATATATATATACATATATGTGTATATATCTATATATATATATATATATATATATATATATATATATTACAAAAACAAAAAAAAAACCCGTTTCTAGTCCACTGCAGGACAAAGGCCTCATGTGTGGGGTGTGGCTAGTTTTCATTAGAGTGGATTGGCAATGATGAGAGAATAGTCTGATAGCTTCCAGCAAACCAACCTAGTATGGGTGGCTCTGACTAGTACAGCTTCGCTGATCATACTGTGCATCTCTGTATAGTATGTACTTCTATATTAGTTAACTGCATTAAATATGCCAAGTAATTCTTAGTTAAATATAATGCTATCTTAATGAACATACGAAAAACAAGTTTCAGGAAAAACTTTGGATACAGAAAATTAATATGCAATGATTATAGAGCCAGTGATAGACTCTCACACTTGCATGGCATTTAATATATACGTATTATTAGCTTACAATTCTAGCTGACTGACATTAGAATTGAGGATTTTATATATTTTCAATTCCATCTTACACAAAATCTATTACATTTCACATAAAAATCAGTAAACATCAGAAACCAAGTCTGGGTGATACTATTATTTTCTTATATGATGACAATTTGTAAATTTCCGAAGAGCATAAAAAAAGAGGCATACAGTGAAATTAATTCCACATTTTCTGTGAAATTTCCCCGAGAGCTTCTACGATAGTATTCTACTTTGCTGTACTATTACAACTGCTACTACTTCTAGTAGAACTACTTCTGTTAATACGGCTATTAAAAGGATTAAAGGCCGCTCATGAATGACAAGAGGCAAGGGACAGTAACTCGAACCTCAGTCTGGCGATCACCAGTCAGGGATGTAACTTTGTCGGCCACCACAACCTTAATGAAATAGGTATACCATCACATAAACATAAATAAAAACTAAGAAATTCCTTATGATGATGCTTACAGGGAGTCTCCTTTATATATTTACATACCACTGAGTGATTATCTATCCACTGTACACATAACCTGGTCTACACAGTTTTCAAGAGAGTTCGTGTGTTCTCTACTGGTGAAATGGACCTTCGACCATGGCTAAAAAACAGAAAGGTTCCAATGTTTTCTTCGTGAGTGCATCAATTACTCATTGTCAGTCACAATGTCTCATGCAACCTAGCATTGGAGTTGAATTTACGTTACTACGTACGAGTATTAAGCGTATTATATTTCAATAAATCTACGATATCAGAGAATGGATGAATTTGCATAGCAATTTTGCTGTAGACCTAGGTGATTTATTCTTATAAGCCTAATGTCCCTGTGACATGTTTCTCCACCCTCCTTATGATGATTTTAACTATTTTTTTAAATGAATGCTTCCTTATTTTAACACTAACAATTCAATAATATTGTTAAATCATACTTAAATTGTATAATTCATAGCTATTCATTAACGTAGTAAATAACCGAAAGTTTAAAATTTGAAAACACAAGCATCCTTAAATAACTGAAATTAATTTCTTTGTGCGAAAAACACATACCTGTTAATATTGATTTTTTTTCTGTGCGAAATACTTGAAGTACGATATAATAATAAGGAGTTATTATGCAAATTATAAAGTTTTCCTATCCCACAGTTTTTGTTTGGGAGGCCTTTTCTAATCCTCAATATCGATCGGAATGTAAACTGGGTGATGCTTATATATCATACTGTATTGAATAACAACAGTGAATAAAACTTACAGAAGCGAATGAAAAAGATAGAAACCGTTTTCAAGATGAGAAAGTAGATTATGTATGTTAGCAAGATTTATCATCATCCTCTCATACGGCTATTGACGCAAAGAGCCTCGGTTGGATTTCGCCAGTCGTCTCTATCTTGAGCTTTAAATTCAATACTTCTCTATTCATCATCCCCTACTTCGCGCTTCATAGTCCTCAGCCATGGAGGCCTGGGTCTTCCAACTATTCTAGTGCCTTGTGGAGCCCAGGTGAACGTACCAAGATCAAGGTTTTACAAAGGTTATGAGGTATATGGAAGACAAGATGGGAAAATGAATGCAATTGATGAAAAATTTAAATGGTTAGCAGAGAAAAAATGGTGCAAGGGTAAAAAATTTATTCACAGAACATGTGATGCAATATATTACTGGAGATCTGTAACACTTTTGTAAAGAAATAGGTGTTAAAAGAAAAAAAAATCCTGAAGACAGCCTACATTTTTTTAACGCAAGTGAAATGTGTATTTGGGAATCGAACGAAATAAAAATACAGTGGAAGCCGTTGATATGAATAATGTGTGTTGTGTATGAAAAGTAATAGAAGAAGAATTATGTTTGTCCTTAAACAATATATACTAGACACTAATTTCATCTTACTTCAATCGGAGTTTAATTCGGTTATAAGAGGATTATCAATTACAAATCGAATAAAGCTATCAATTCTTTGATATTAAAGCAAATAATAATAATAATAATAATAATAAT
>NC_090732.1:16872040-16904540 GCF_036898095.1 Palaemon carinicauda
AATCACTAATCTAAAATTGGTGGCGGGACGAGGGCTTCAAATTATCACTGTCATTGGTCAAATGATAGATCCTTGCTTGTCTTCCCATTGGTCAAAGATACACGTAACGTTTATTATTGCCCCGGGGATTCTCATTTCAATCTATATAATAAGTAGACTAGCATCAATTTTCCCCGTAATTACTTTAATTTAACAGGGACTACATTTATTTCAACTCTCTCTCTCTCTCTCTCTCTCTCTCTCTCTCTCTCTCTCTCTCTCTCTCTCTCTCTCTCTCTCTCTCTCTCTCTCTCATATGTACGGACAGATACACGGATATATGTTTTTATCTATCTATAATGTATATATAATATATATGTATGTATGTATATATATATATATATATATATATATATATATAATATACACATAGACATTATATATATATATATATATATATATATATATATATATATATATATATATAACCAAAAACAACGCAGTGAGAGGGTTTGGGTATTGTCATGATCAACACTAGTCGCTGTGAGCGATCTGGCAAAAGTGTTCTCCCATCACCAATCCGCACTAGCCAGCGTGGTGATGAAAATTGGCCAAACCCCAGACATGAACTGGTTTATATATATATATATATATATATATATATATATATATATATATATATATATATATATTTCCTACAGTATTTGAAGTCAGACCTATATAGGAAGTTGAAATAAGTAAGTAAAATCTAATTTCAAAGAGCTACATCAAAACTACTCGAGCTATTCCAAGTGATGTGACACCTGCATGCACAAATGAAATACTTTCAAACACTTTATTTTATGAATATTTTTTATAATTAGGACACCGTTTAAAACCTTATGATTAACAAATCAAAACACGGAATAAGAAAACAATAAACGAAAACACAATAAACTCATCGTTTCTAATAATATTTTTCTTTTCGAAAAATATTCTCTTATAACGCATCAGGTATACTGTATATATGTTTTACATCAGAATCGAAATATGTTACGTCCATACGTTCTTCACTCCATGGTAAGAAGATCAAAATGACTGATAGGGTTTGGTTAAATAAAAAAAAAAAGTACCCCAGCAAGAAAAAAAATACATCTTTTTAAACGAAAGTGATGTTTATCTCATTTTTTCCTTTTTTTTCAGACATACATGGTTTATGGCCCTGAGATTCCTCTCCGTACCTTCTTTCCCATATCCACCTCTTATCTCATCAATGCTGGATATTATTAGTTTCTTGTGACCGTTAGGGAGGAAGGGTCACAAAAAAGGGATTAAAATCGCTTGAGGAAGAATGATGAGAAATGCACTAAGGTTTGCCCCACTGATGCTGATGAGATGACGAGAAGATGAGAGACCCTCGCCAGCAATCACTCACTCTTATCCCTCATTCTCTCACTTGGGACATCATACCTCATATTGTGAGCAAGTTTTGCTTCTCAGTATATTAAAATTTACTTACGAATTCAAATATCACTAAAATTAAGATATATTTATTTTAATTAGAATTATTTTCATTGATAATTATGTATGAAAGCTACCCATACATCACGGACATAACTACCTACGTAAATGAGGTATAGAGCATAAGCGACAAGATGAAAAAAAGTTTTTAGTTCTGTTAAAATTCATTACAATTTATATTACTCCATCTCTCACTTGGAACATCATACCTCATATTGTAAGCAAGATTTGCTTCTCAGTATATTATATTTTACATACGAATTCATATATAACTGAAATGAAGATATATTTATTTTCGTGCTAGATTGGTTTTTTTTATATTGACAATTATGTATGACAACTACCTACGTAGTTGAAATTAAGTCTTTAATTTTGTTAAAATTAATCACAGTTTATATTAAAAGTTTTGATTCTCAGTATACTAAATTTTACATAAGACTTCAAATATAACTAAAATTAAGAAATATTTATTTTTGTTTGAATGATTTATTTGATAATTATGTATGACAGCAAACCATACATCACAGAAATAACTACCTACGTAATTGAAATAAAAAGCGTATACTACAAAACGAAAAAGTCTTTAGTTCTGTTAAAATTAATTACAGTTTATATTGAACTAGGGGGAAAACGAGACAGACTCGAGCGATGTTATTACAAAGAGCTCCAATCTCATCAGAAGAGATTTCACAGAAATACATTCGTTAAAAAAGAAGGTTTGTGTAGCGCAAGGATTTGTCTGGGCTATTATGACTGCAGGTGGTCGGGAAACGTAAGACTGACCATAAGGATAAGATAGGGAAAGGGGAGGTCGAGAATAGAAAAAGGGGGGAGAGGTAGGGAAGGGGAGAAAGAAAGAATACAAAACCAGCACCAACGGGGGGAGGGGGGAGGAGGAGAATTATGAGTGGGGGGAGGGGGGCGATGGGAACTGCAGCAACTGTGCAGTAATTAGAGGGTGGCAAAAACGCTCCCCTTCGATTGGTCCCACGACCGAGATCACCGTCTTTATGGTCATCAGGACATTCTTTTTCGCTAAACTAATAACTCATAAAAGCATTGAGGGAAAGCCTAGCAAAAACTGTATTTTTTTTACCGTCTCATTCATACTGCCATCTGCTCTGAACGTCTCGGAAAATTAATAAAAAAAAAGATAAATAAAGTCATTTCGCAGAACGTCATTAGGGAATTTTATCTAAAGACATTACTAAAAAATTCTTCATTGCGAATAAAGCCAGAGAAGGCTGAATCTGAAAGCGACAGCGCGACAGGACCTGTAGGATAAGGAGGAGGCGGAGGAGCTCTAAGCCCGTCACGCCAACGATGAGATTGGAGAAGGCCAAAGGCCCTCCGCCTCTCTTTTCTTCATCTCCTCCTCCTCCTCCTTCGGGGGTCCAATAGGGTTGTCGTGGGTATGTCGAAGGCTGCAGCTGCGCTCTCATATAAAGGGACGACTAATGGAAGTCCGCCATGTGAAGTGTTAGAGACAAGGCTTGACTGGAGATTATTCAGCCTACGAGATCGGCGACCTGCGAGATGGGTTAACCGATACGGGCATGAAAGAGAGAGAGAGAGAGAGACACACACAAACACAAGAGAGAGACGGGCTGAGAGTAAAAGAGAAAAGGCCCGCAACGTATAGGCAGCGGGATCTTTTTCAGTTACCAGATGGAAAATCAGATAAGGATTTTGGTGGTTGATGCTGATTTGAACGCCCTTATGCTGCTACTAGTAAACCGTCCTTCACGAACGACAACCACACCAACCCCCACCCCCCTTCCCACCACATACCCTTGCTTCCTAATTTATTCATCCGCTTATGTTGGAAAAGGAGATTAATGAAGATTTAATTGAAACAAGGATCGTCCCATCAGTCTTGACATGGAACAACTCTCAACTATTTCTATTTTCATTATATATCTTGTTGGATTACTAAAGTCAATAAGAAGAGCAATAGCATTTCATATTTAAGCAAAGGAATATATATATATATATATATATATATATATATATATATATATATATATATATATATATATTTTAATAACAGAACTTAATAACAATAATCACTCGAAATAACCGGAATTTGAATAGGAATAAAACAGTGATTCCAATGCGTCCCTTCCATGAATAGTAATCCAAGAGAGAGAATGGGTCAAAACACATCAGCAACATTAAGCAGAAAGTGAAAAATAACGTATATGTCACATTTACATTCATACATATGTAAACACATAAACACAAGTACACATATTATATACACAAAAATTTCTACCTCACATTGAAATCAAACACTAGTCTCGTCAAATGAAAAACCTTTATTTGAGGGGACTAGAGTTCGATCCCAAAGTGAGACTTTCTTTATATAGGCCTATATATATTATATATACTCTATATATACGTGTGTAAATTGAATAAAGTTAGTAAAAGCAGATCTTTGAAAGTTTGTGTGAATATCTATCTATCTATCTATCTATCTATCTATCTATGTATCTATCTATGTATCTATATATATATATATATATATATATATATATATATAATATATATATATATATATATATATATATATATATATATACTGTATATATTGAAAGTTTGAGTGTATATATATATGTGTATAGATATAGATATATATATATATATATATATATATATATATATATATATATATATATATATATATATGTACATCTATAGAAAGTTTGAGTGTATATATATATATATATATATATATATATATATATATATATATATTGTATGTGTGTGTATATATATAGATATATTTCTTTCCTATCACGCTCAGGGGGAGAGTAATAGTCATACGCTGGTGCGAGGGGGCACCTGGAGAGTTCTCTCTCTCTCTCCTCTCTCTCTCTCTCTCTCTCTCTCTCTCTCTCTCTCTCTCTCTCTCTCTCTCATTCACGGCCTAATAAATCCCTGACGTCAGTGTCTCTTGGTGACTGGTTAGGGCAGGATGATATTACTAGTCAAGGCTTATCCCTTCGTAAGCCCAAATTAAGCTATGTCTAAGCCTTCCATTTTTTCCTTGTACCTCGCCGCCCACTTACACAAGATAGCCTATGTCTCCAACTTCTTCAAAGAACAACGCAGATTTAACAGAGACAAATTCTATCTAATATTACACACTATATAGTGTTGCATGTTTACAAGTGACTCATGATCTTTCTCGGAACCACCTCCCATAATTTCTTTGCTTTTCAGCAGATCACAGTTCGTGATATACTGTATAATATGAATATTCAGCAATCAATACTTATTAAAACATTTTCTATAGCTCATGTAAATTCGCAATATTCGGCTGATAATTAAAGTTGGTTTAAATGCACAAAGTGAACGGCAGGCTGGGGTTCAAGGCCAGCACAAATTCGATAGTTTCTTTGGTCGCTGCAACCTCACCATGCTTGTGAGCTAAGGATGGGGGATTTGGGGGGGATCCTATAGGTCTATCTGCTGAGTCATCAGCAGCCCTTTTCTGACCCTTTTTGGTCCTAGCTTGGGTGGAGAGGGAGCTTGAACGCTGATCATGTGTATACATGGTCAGTCTCAAAGGCATTGTCCTGTTTGATAGGGCGATGTCACTGTCCCTTGTCTCTGTCATTCATGAACGGCCTTTAAAATTACAAACTTACCAACGTTATGTATGCCATCGAATTGGGTTATATGAACTGAATTTTTTAAGAAATAACGCTCGTCTTAAGTTTCAAGTACCCAGGCTCTGCAATTAAATAGAAAGTTAACAGGAATAATTTCTTGAAAAGCCAATAGTTTCTCAAAAGGAAGTTGGAATGATATTGAACAATCGTAGAAATTATCAAAGAACTATACCGTAATTCATGTACTTTTACTTATACAAACAATAAAATCTAACAATGATCTAGAATGTGCTTATTCTTGTTTTTCTAGAAATATTAGAAAAAAAAAACACTTCAAGCTTAACCAGTACTCTAGCAAACTGGGTATTACTTGTCAAGACCATCTTCATCGGTTCCTGGGAAAAGGGAGACACAAACAAATGACTTAATTGAACCTGATTTCCATAGAAAATCATTATGCTATTCCATCACTTCTCTGCAACAAGATTTTGAATATGTCTACTCGTAAGATCCAAAGGCCTTTTAATAAAGGAAAGCTTCGACCGGAGCATAATATATCACCACTAGATATTCTTCCTTTCACCATCTTATTCTAGACAATTTAATTCTATTTGGGATTTGGCCTGTAAATCTGCTGAAGCAAATACACAGTTAAATAAATATATCAATGAAAGATTCGTTATTTTCCCTAGGCGTAAAATACAAAATTTATTCTAAACGCATTCTTAGAATAAGATTAGTCCATATCCTTAAACTTAGGATAAGTTTATCTAAACATTGTGATGCACATTGCCCACGTACCTATGCATAATACACCCATAATACACACATACCATGGGGAAAGCACCCGGCAACAGGTCTGGTACTCATCCATTCAAATAAGTCCAATTGGGAAACGAAAACTGAGAGGTGGGTGAACCCTTACTTCCCCTCTCACGTCAAAGCTTCGCAAAGGTACTCTCGCCTGCAAGTAAATAGCACACCCTGTTCCGTATACAAAAGCTTACGTTGGACAAAACCCTGTCCCACGGCCAGGAAAAAAGATAAAAATAACAAAGTTAACAATACACCAGTAAAAATTATCGATGAGTAATATCCGGCCTCCCCTCTCTCCGGTAGCCTAATGCCCGAGTACATTTTAAATTAAGCTTCGGGGATTTTTTGTTTCTAATTTCGACAGAGATTTTCAACCGACATACTAAGGAATAAATTATAATTTCTAAGCTTGAAACTAATATTTGACATAGGATATCCCAACACAAACCCGAGCATGACAAGTTTTACTTTCAATGGCCATTGTAGTATTTTAAAGCATAACTTCACTTGGCCCTTTATCATAGAAAGAGGCTTATTCGATAATCACACATCAAACCGAGTATCTTAGTGCCATCATATAAAATATATAATGAATATATAAAACAAATTTTATGGTAATATAAACCTCATATGAGTTCCATAGACTCAAGGATTTTATCGTAAAATCATATTATTATTATCACCTCCGCCAAGGAAGTTATAAAATCGAGTCGGTTTATTAATTTGTTTGTCCGCTTTTCTGTGTCTCTGGACACGATTACGTCAAAACTACTCGACGATTTTGACTAAATTTTCACAACAAATAGACCTTATGTCACGAACGACCCCATTACATTTTGGTGACGATCCGGATCCGGATTCTAGATCCGGATTTGCATTTTTCGCCATTTAAAAGATAACGTCAAAACAAATTGATAGTTTGACGAAATTACCACCACACACAGATTTTTGGATATGAACGATTTCATTAACCCTTGGCAGAGGTCAGAAATCTCTGGTTGTTATTATTATTATTATTATTATTATTATTATTATTATTATTATTATTATTATTATTATTATTATTATTATTATTATTATTATTGATGTTCTTCTTGTTGTTGTTAGCTAAGCTACATCCATAGTTGGAAAAGCAGGATGCTATAAGCCCAAAGGCTCTAGCATGGAGAAATAGTCCGTGAGGAAAGGAAATAAGGAAATAAACAAACTAAAAGAGAAGTAGTGAACAATGAATACAAAATATTTTATAAACAGTAATAACATTAAGATACGAAATAATAAGAAAGAACATAAACACCTTTGAAATATAAAACCGCCAAGAAGAGTTTTTATTTAGGTAAAACAGTCCTCTCAATAAATTCCTTTTCATTGCCAATCCCCTTATTAGTTTATGAAAAAGAAAAGAAAAAGGGAATAGTGTCATGGAATATAAGGAGGAACAAATTACACACACTTCAGACAATAGAAGCGACACGCATTGCATGTTAATGCCTTTCTGCTTTGATGCCTCTTTTCACGTCTCTGTCACAGGACCTAAGGCTCAGGTTACAGCTCGATGGGGAGGCCACAACCATAGGTGTTGGAAGGGCATAACGGGGCAGAGGAGCGGTTTGGAGAAGAGGTACGGAGGAGGAATAATGGAAACGCGAATGTAAATAGAGAGGAAGGCCTATCTACGATTTTAGTACGAGCAAATAATCAAGACAGGTTGCAGAGGAAAAGAGAAAAAATAAAGTATAAGGAAAAAGGATACAATTTTGTAGATAAAGGAAATTTACTATTTAGGATATGAAACCAAATTTTACCATTTTCCTCATACACGAAAGTTTTATTTTTTTTTTATCGAAACATTACTATTTCTTCACATGAGAACATATGAAGAAAAAAATGGGATTAAAAATTTCAACGAACTAGGGCTGTAGCATAGGAAATAATAATAATAATAATAATAATAATAATAATAATAATAATAATAATAATAATAATAATAATAATAAGAATAATAATAATAATAATAATAATAATAATAATAATAATGAATGATAAATAACTATAATAAATAACGATAATAATAATAATAATAATAATAATAATAATAATAATAATAATAATAATAATAATAATAATAATAATAATACTGAAATAGCTCTCCCCAGGCCATTCGTTATACCTGTTACCCTAATACGAACAAAGCATCATCGACGACGGTGATCGGAAAGGAATTCAAAAAGAGAAAATCTCAAGAGCTCAGTTTGTGCCCAACGTCATACAATGGCTCGTTAGTATCTTTTTTGAATCTCGAGATGTTTATCACCAACCTTTCTGGTCATTTGATCCCAGTTTTATTCTCTGAAAACTATATTTCCATGTACACTGACTTTACATTTCCAGTACCAACGGTGTGGCCAAACGCACCAGTTCCTATTATTATCATTATTATTATTATTATTATTATTATTATTAGCTAAGCTACAACTGCAGTAGGACAATCAGGATACTGCAAGCCAAAGGCCTCCAACAGGGTAAAATAGCCCAAGGAGAAAAGGAAATAGGGAAATAAACTGCAGGAGAAATAATGAACAATTAAATTAACACATTTTAAGACCAGTAAAAAGATTAAAATATACCTAACTATAAAAAGATACTTATGGCAACATACCTAAAATACAGTATGGCACCATCACCTTAAATCACAGCACTTAATAAATTCGTAAGGATCAAGACAATTGGGAATAAGGGAATGACTAAAACTCTAAAATTGTACCTAAGGAAAAGAGGAAGAACAGCAACCTAAAGTGGTGCAGAAATAAAGTGCTACAGATCCCTAACAATATCATGTGGGTTTTACATGTACACGAAGTGTTTACCCAGAACTAAATGGATCATATCTCTAAAGAGTACTTGCAGTTATCTAAGGAACTTGTTGAAATGGTTTTGCTATGGCAACCTCAGGCGACGTTAATATTTATTTTTCCAAAGCCACTGATAAGATTTTTCTTATTCTTCATTCAAAATTATAAGATCTAATATAATGGTTCAATAAAGCCTAGGGAAATTTAACAATGAAAAATCTAGTATTTTCCATAGAGATTTTCTTTTTCTTTCGTCTAACAAAAGAAAAAGTTGACTTATGTCCAGTGAGAAAGTACCTCAGAACACATTAATATTTACTTTTCCAAAGCCACTGATAAAATTTTCTTTTTTCTTCATTCAAAATTATGAGATCTAATATAATGGTTCAATAAAGCCTAGGGAAATTTAACAATGGCAAATCTCCTATTTTCCATAGATATTTTCTTTTTATTTATTCTAAAAAAAAGAAAAAGTTAACTCATGTCCAGTGAGAAAATGGGGACTACACAACTGCCTGAGAAATATGACAGGAAAACAAAACCACTCTCACAAGTTAGCCTTAGATTATCATTAGTGAATGGAGACAGGAAGCAATCATCACGTTCATGGTTTATTGCAACTAAAATGGATGAGCAAATCATCCAAGGAGAACAATTATGAGGTTGGTTATGGCACCAGCTACCTGTAAGGTTACCCACACTAAAAATACCTTGGATCCTTCAGTTTCCGGACGGGCCAAAAATTAAGAAGTTGGTTTGTTATCTAGCCAGGGCGGGTTTTTTGGCCAATATATATATATATATATATATATATATATATATATATATATATATATATATATATATATATATATATATATATATATATACATATATACATATATATATATATATATATATATATATATATATATATATAATATATATATATATATATATTACAGCCAGGAATAACCCTTACTTATTCTGACAACACAAGCATTCCATACTTAACCCTCCCACCAAAGTATGGATAGTTACTGTTACTGCTCAATGACAATTGGTTAAAAAATTATGGGTAGGGGAGACTAATAAATGTAAGCAGCTCCTCAAGGAGGACACTCCAAAATCAAAGCCAAGGTTCTCAAGTCATGTTTAGTGAAATGTCCTCTTTCATAAACCATATGAAAGACGATTCAATTAAATCATATATGAATATTTGAAGTAGTAAAGGAAATATCTCTCTCTCTCTCTCTCTCTCTCTCTCTCTCTCTCTCTCTCTCTCTCTCTCTCTCTCTCTCTCCTCTCTCTCTCTCTCTCTCTCTCTCTATATATATATATATATATATATATAGTCACGAAAATTAATACTAGGATGTATTTCACCACGAAAAAGAAACAGGAAAATGGGGAGCGAAACAGAACAACAATTTCCTCTAATGTTTTTTTTCTTTATTTTTACGGAGTACATCATGTATATATATATATATATATATATATATATATATATATATATATATATATATATATATATATATACACACACACAAGTTTATGATAAGCATGAAAGTTATGAATTAACATAAAGGAAAGACAAACATAACAACGTTTCTCCATTCCTCTAATTGCAACGCTTACCAAACCGGTCTATAAATAACCCTTCTACAGGTAAATCTGGTTTCCCCATAGTCCCTTAAAACACAACCTCCATGAGAAACAGGAATGTTTTTTTTTTTTTCTTATGGAATGAAGAAAATCTACTGACCATTTTCTTTTGTCTAAAAAAAATATTATTTTTGAACAACGCTGTGGGGAAAATTTTGAGATCGCTGGACAAGATCGCTCTTGTCGGCAACATCAAAGGCTCTTCACCTGCAACCCTACACAATAAAATGTGGAATAAAGATGGAATTTTCGTGCATAGGCTTCTATCCATTAATTCTAAATTCCAGATAGAATATAACGCAGCAGATTGAAAGTTCAAAACAAGGCGAGGCATCTTCTTTGACTTATTTGAAGAAAAAAAATTTGGTTAGCTATTTCGATGTCTTGGAACTTCGGAATATTTATTGTTAAGCAGAGAATGGTAAATAAATATGAAATATACACAAGATAACAAATGAAATATGATTAATTCTAAAAAAAATACTTAAAAGAAATTGAAAAGTGTGTAGTGAAAGCCCCATCAGTTACAGTTATGAAAGTAAAATACTGTTCACGCAATAACAATTGAAAAATCTATATCATAATACATTTAATGTCGCCTAACCACTTTAACAAGGTTACACTAGAAAAAAAAATCTGATAAATTTGGTGCAATAACTATACCATAAGCATATTTTCAACAAGAAGAATATCATTTTCACACCTACAGCAGTTCCGAAAGAGAGAGAGAGAGAGAGAGAGAGAGAGAGAGAGAGAGAGAGAGAGAGAGAGAGAGAGAGAGAGAGAGAGAGAGAGAGAGAGAGAGAGATTAAACCAGTTTTTCGTACAGTCTTTGGTACACCCATAGCTTAATATGCCACACTAAGGAACAACCAATAGCAACTTTCAAATGACTCCATTCTAAATAATTTAACCAAGGGTAATTAGTACACTTTATTCTCTTTACAAAATCATTAATAGATTCTTATCACAGTAATTCATATACTGGTCTAAATGGGATATTAAATGGAGTTTTAGAGTCAATCAATTAGCACCTATCATCATCATTATTATTATTATTATTATTATTATTATTATTATTATTATTATTATTATTATTATTATTTTTATTATTACTTGCTATGCTACAACCCTAGTTCGAAAAGCAAGATGCTTGAAGCCCAAGGGCTCCAACAGTGAAAATAACACAGTGAAGAAAGGATATAGGGAAATGGATAAACTACAACAGAAGTAATTAAAAATCAAAATAAAATATTTCAAGAACAGTAATAACACTAAAATAAATCTTTCATATATGACCTATTAAAACTTCAAAAACCAAGAGTAAGAGAAATAACTTAGAATAGAGTGACCGAGTGTACCCTCAAGCAAGAGAACTGTACAGCAGATAGAGAAAGACTAGATGAAGGATTTACTATCTTCAAGTTTCAAAGCGAATATTCGGAAAACAAAAATTTGATTCTTCTCATCACTAAAACGTACAACAGATTGCGCAATAATAACAAAAAGAAAGATTAGAAGCATAAAGAAAAAAGAAAGGGATCGATATCCTAATAGCAATAAACAATATATAGTTTTAGCTAATTAAACGAAAAACCTTCAATATATCGTGAATAATGATTACAACCATTACATCAGAATCTGGAATAAGGTTAACCATTTGTTTCATATTGTTTTGAAATGGTGTAACTTTAGCATGTTTGGAGAGAGAGAGAGAGAGAGAGAGAGAGAGAGAGAGAGAGAGAGAGAGAGAGAGAGAGAGAGAGAGAGAGAGAGAGAGAGAGAATTATAAACTTTAATATCATTCCTACTTCGTAGTATGCAGACAGACAGACAGACGAAACACCAAAGACCACTACTTAAATGATTGGTAGATTCATATGCATTTCCGATATATTAAACCAAATTTATGACTAATCCTCTTAACGACAAATCATTAATTTAAAAAAAGGGGGGAAGCTAAGTTTCTCACGGCAATAGCTGGTTATATCCAAGAAATATTTAACAATAACAAAATGATTGCTCAGTACTCATCATCATCAGCATCTCCTACGTTATTGACCCAAAAGGCCTCAGTAGTTTTCGCCAGTCGTCTCTATCTTGAGCTTTTAAATAATACTTCTCCATTCATCTACTTCACGCTTTATAGTCTTTAGCCATGTAGGCCTGGGTCCTCCAACTCTTCTAGTGCTTTATGAGCCCAGTTGAGAGTTTAGTGAACTAATCACTCTTGGGGAGTGCGAAGAGCATACCGAAACCATCTAAGTAATACATGATAAATGAAAATGCACCTTTATATTAATAAATCGGTATGATAATTACACTGAATATTTAATGGGAAATAAACGTTATGGATCTGATTATTTTCAATATACCCACTAGTTTTCTTTTAGTAATGCTGAAATGACAATAATATTCCATTTCTAACACCATCTTACGATCGTCAATAAATGACGGAGAAAGATTTCATGAAACCGAGTATCGTGATTATCAGCCTTCCCTTACAATCGTGAGATTCAAACAGTAACCACATCTGAGAACCTAAGCGACACAATCGATCGTTTGATAGTCACAGAATAAAAGAACAATGATGAGCACAGAACTACAATTGGAATTCTACACCACGAAGATGACCGATAAGCGAAACATAAGATGAATTTTTGTTGTGATTATAATTGAAATTTGGAAAATAATGATTATATCAGCGGCAAGTACGAGACTATCACATGCTTTGCAAGGGACAAACGTTGTATATGCAAACGAGTCGGACTGTAAGACTTACTTCTCGAAGGACAAACAGTTTTTGAAAGATTTTAGTAAGATTTTTAACAATCTTCAAAGGTTGGAATATCAAAGCTCCAGCCTTCACATCAAGAACACTCGTACCTTAATATCAACAGTTCTTATATTAAGCAATAATGAATATATACAATAATTACTTCGCCAATCTTAAGATTTTTTTTTATCTAGAAAGTAAGACATTACCAATGCCATAACAATTTACATAACGAGGAAGACGACAAACAAAAAAATACAAATGTTTTGTTACTAAAGAAAATCACATTCAAAAGACGAATATCTGTTATCCCTAATCTTATTCCCCTGAATGTACACCCTCATCTCCATTTACGGCGATCACCAAAAAAATTTGGTATAAAAGACTCACTTGAAGATAAAATGTAGTCAATTAAAATAGAAATATACGATATATGTAATAATCGTTTTGATACAAAACCTGTAAAAATTCGTTTTTACAGTGAATAATATATGATGAAAAAATAAATCGGTAACACCTGGGAAGATTTGAACTAAACTAATAATTACACAGAACACAATACTTTTAATCTTTTCATGATTGAATATAATTGCATTTACTGAACCTGTAAATCATTACCCCTTAGATCGAATACCTTGTGCGATTTTTATTTCTCTATTTAGTTCTAGCTTCTACTCAATATAAATAATTAATTCTGGAGCCTATCAGTTGCGTATTTCTGATGCCACTGAGCTTTCAGGTATAAGGCAGTATATACTATCATCATTAACAATTTCATCTTCATTATAGATATTTTTCTGATGACAAGATAAGAGAAATAGTTGCAATGGGATGTAATGTAAAAATAATCTCTGGGTAAGAAAACTATCAAGACAGGTAATGATCTTCAGTAATTAACTGACAAGAGATTTCATTAAAGAAAATTATGGGCTAGCAAATATTTAATGTTAACTGGACAATGAAATGTACCATCTCACATTTATTATAATAAAGTTTCAACTAAAACTGTAGCACATCCTCCTTAGTTTCTATTATACAAATCCCAAGAAACTAATCATCAGAACTTGTAGGATTATCTCCCCTATATAATAAAGAGCAAGTGCCTGGCTATCTACTGTATATATTTCTTTACGGTCATTCTTAGCTATATCCATCCCTCGGGTAAAGGGGGGGGGGGGGAGGGGGAAAGGCAAAGATTAGTCATACCCTCGTGAGAGGGGGTGAGTGTGCGCATATATATATATATAATATATATATATATATATATATATATATATATATATATTTATATATAGACGTCATTTTTGACGGGTCCCATACACCAATTACTGTACATTTTTTTTTTAAATCTATACACCATTTCTGCCAGATCTACAGATTAATACAAAATGCATAATTGTTTTTGCATGGATTCATATTTTTATGAAAATTTACGTATTCATTCCTGTCTCATCTGTAATTTCACAAAAATCCCAGTAAGTGACCAGTAGTTTTCAAATATTTAAATTTCATAATAAAAATGGAGGGAAAGTAGTATTTTCCTATAATACCTTAGAATACAAAACACTGAGATGATGTATTCCTATAATCGCCGATGTGTCACCAATGCATAACAATTCTAACCTGAAGAATACATTAGTTTTGACAACGATAAATTACTATCGACCTTGTTATGGCCAGAATAGACTTTATGGCACAACAAACCAGTTTCTTTTTTATTGTTTAAAGATTTTTTACTTATAACCACTGACGAATTACTTTGTTCTATATTAAATATGTTTCAATGAGTAGAGAATATAAACACTTTTCTTAAATTTCATAATGTATAGTAATTGGGGAATTACCTTGTTTAAGATGAAATTAATACTGAGGAGTAAATTTTCCTGGACTTTACCTCAAGTTACTAATTTCCTGTATAAATACTTTATTAATCATGTATAAGATACACCCATAACACGTTTTTCTATGATTAAATTTCTACACACAGTTATACAGATACATTCATGCAAGTATTCCAATTGAAAAAAAAAAAAAAAAAAAAAAAACTCATGACTAGTACAGTGGCATGAGCGGCAGATACGAACCCGCTTCAGCCCGTGAATTTCTAGCTGTTTACTGAGAAGGTTACTGCTGTGCTTTGGCACCACGGAGGTGGGTTGGGCTTGCCCGGCTGACGTTTTAATGAGTATTTCTTCGGATGAAATTGGAACTGGAACCCGACACCTAAACCTTTAACACTGTACAAGATAATACCATAACGTTTCGCCAACTTTCATCTACAGGTTTAAAGGTCACTCATGAGTGGCAGAGGAAAGGGACATGATGTCATATAGATCGACCAAACTAAAGCAAACTAAAGTAGAGGATATTCTAACAACATGTAAGAAAAAGAAATGGACATGAGCAGACATATAATGAGAATGGCAGATAATAGATACACATTTTAAGATTAACAAAATGGGTCCCTAGATTTTACAAAAGAAACAGGGAAAGACGATGAATTGACTAACCAAGAGAATTTGTGGTTATAAAACGGCATAGAAAGTCCATATATATATATATATATATATATATATATATATATATATATATATATATATATATATATATATATATATATATATATATACATACATACATACATACATACATACATACATACATATATATATATATATATATATATATATATATATATATATATATATATATATATATATTAATGACCAAGACCCCTCTCCACAAAAGCTAGGACCAGGGAGGACCAGGCAATGGGTACCGAGGACTCATGGAGTAGAATCATTGGCTCCTCTAAACCCACACTCACTAGTTCACAAGAAGGGTGAAATTGCAGGCACCATTGATAGCTATCGGGCTTAAGCAGAAATCTATTCCGGTCCAAAATATCTCAATTAAAGGAAGTTTCCAATAGCCAAACCCCAAAACCTAGTTTCCTCCTTCAATTTACATCTCTTATTATCATTATTATTATTATTATTATTATTATTATCATTATTATTATTATCATTATTATTATTATCATTATTATTCGAAAGAATATCATAACATCTTCGTTCAACAAATAATTCTAAGGGGTCAAGATTGTACACTGAATATTAAAGAGAGAGAGAGAGAGAGAGAGAGAGAGAGAGAGAGAGAGAGAGAGAGAGAGAGAGAGAGAGAGAGAGAGAGAGAGATGGATGCAGCATCAACCAAGAACAGTGTAAATAAACAAGCTGACAGGTTAGAATCGTAATCATTCATTAAGCAATAAAATAAATGTGCTGAAACATTATACCAGCAGTAAAGATCAAACACACCTTAGGTCAGATGAAAACACAAACGAACGCACGCACGCACACGCATACACACACACACACAAAAAGAAATTACTCGTTAACTTCATCAAACGCCACTACCGTTTGACAAACGATCATATGGCACAAACGAGGCACAGCGGTTGACAAATAGATCTCTCTATATAAATAATCCATCTTTGCCAGAGGAAATGTCACCAGTGCTGTCATCATAATGGCAGAGACACGTAGACAGTCAGACAGCCAAAGGCTGGCAACAACAACCAAAGGGAAACCGATTCATTCGATACCACTGCACACAAAAGCCGACCACGAGAATCTCTCTCTCTCTCTCTCTCTCTCTCTCTCTCTCTCTCTCTCTCTCTCTCTCTCTCTCTCTCTCTCTCAAGTGCTATTTTCACTCCTCATAATTCCCGTATCATTCAGAACAACAAGATTCTTGGCGAAAAGGAAAGTCCATATTTCCTCGAGGTCAGGACGCATTGACAGAAAATCCGTGCCTATGAAACATGTCTCAAACAATGGTGGATATTCCGGTCCCTTTATCTTTGTATTTAAGCAGATAAATAATGCCGCTAATGGCGGATGGTCGAGATATTTTCGGATTAGCGGGGTTAAGACGACGGTAGAACAAAAGGCGCCGGCGGACCTGATACGGCTGCGGCCTCTCCTAAGGCGGAAGTCGACCACACCCGCGCATGCCTTTGATCACGCCGACAAACAAATAAATCTATTAAAAAGAGATCAAAGTGAAATGACGTAGTGGTATACCAAAGTGAGGACTGAGCACTCACTTCCATCAATGGCAAACCAAACAAATCTAAAAGGTACAATTATATCAGAAATAAAGGAATGAATGGTGAAAGATGGTTTTTGCGTTGTTGTTCTAACAGTTTTCTCCTTTCTTTATTCCAAGGTACTGTACGCAGTAAAAAAAAAAAAAAAAAAAAAAAAAAAAAAAAAAAAAAAAAAAAAAACCGTGAAAGCAGAATATGATGTGCTGAACAAAGGAAAGAATAAATGTGACAGTATATATATATATATATATATATATATATATATATATATATATATATAATTATATATTATCATTATTATTATTAGCCAAACTAAACCCTAGTTGGAAAAGCAGAATGCTGTAAGCCCATGGACTTCAACAGGGAAAAATAGCCCAGCGTGGAAAGGAAATAAACTACACTATAAGTAATGAACAATTAAGATACAATATTTCAAGAACAGTAACATTAAAATAGATTTTTTTATATATAAACTATAAAAACTTAGTGCAGAAAAATAACACACACACACACAAACAACAACTAAAAACATCCTCTTGTTTTTGTTCAAAAACAAGAACTATTTTCAATTTTATAAAGAAATCAAAATACAGACGGCATGAAAAAACGGCAAATAGAGAGAAAAAAATTTAAATTAGTGTCGTATAAAGTTTCATGTGGAAATAATTTGAAGACGCATTTAAGTGACACAATTTCAGATTTTCATTACTAACAATATCTAAATGGTACAGTAACATCTTTACAGGCATGGATTTATGATACCATGAATAATCATCACTACTCTTCAACGCAATTATTAATGTTTTTTTTTTTTTTAAACAGTATATCTTATAAAGATTTATCACAAATTATATTTGTGTATAAAATAATAAATATATTGCAATAATTTAAAAAAAAATAATCATAATGGGTATATGAGGAAATGCTTAGTAGGTATAACAAGAATTATCATTTAATAGTTCGAGTTAACTTAATTGTAAAATATAGTACAGCAAAAGCTAAAAAAAAAAAAGGTAAGAAAAGATCACTCATTAAGGTACTTAAAAAGCCTTCTTAGTACTGTAATTTTCTACTTAAGTACATGTCTTCGTCACGCCAGGCAGTCTTATTTTGCTCCTAAGTCCACTGCTTACTGTACTTCGATGTATATCTTTTTCTTTTCTTTTCTTTTTTTTCCCCAAAAATCTAATGGATTTGTTTATGGGCCGTCACTCATATGTCCATTAAGTTTTGTCGTTAAAATTGGTTAGTTTTTGCGTAATGTTCACAAAGAAAAAATAATCCAATAAGATATTTGACACTTAATTATCATTACGATTATTTACTAAGTACAGCTGCGTACTTATGCTTTGATGTACTACATCTAAAATGCTACAGATTCATAGCTTGGAAATAGCCAAAATGACTACCAAGTTTGGTCAAAGTAAATACCTTAGTGTTTGCGTCAAGTTGCTCACAAACATAAATAAACGACAACAGGGGTGAAAACATACACTTAGCGGGGAAGGCAATAACCTAGAATAGGTTTTCTTAACAAAAAGTGTCTTATTACTCGAGACGGAAACCTGATATATAAAGAAGACTACTATTTACCTAAGCATGCCATCTGAATTCACCCTAATTAAAAATAAATTATCTGTTCACAATATTGAATTTACGCAAATCATGAAGTTATTACAATGAAACTAAATACTGTGAATCATGGCTATCCGATAAAGTGAAACAAAGTTCAATATGGGGAAGTTTTTAATAAACCCAATTCTTACTGATTATTACTTTAAGAACAACAAACTAACTTTTCATAATCAAGATATATTTTTCCATGAGAGAAGTCTTGGCAGGTATTTTAGATCTATTTTCAACAACCCGTAGCCTGGCTAAGTGTGCAGTTCGATGAACTGAACTGTCGCTTGAAATAAAATTTCTCTTAAAAACAATTCAAACATGACGCTAGGGAAAACGAGTATTGACATGAGACCATTGTTTGAATCCTTATTTTTGTCCCGGAAAAATGTAATGTTCTAGAGTAAGAGCAAGACAGAGTCACTGTCCTATTCATAATCAACACTTAAAAATTTGCCTTAAAAACGCTAACAATCCTGGAATAAATGTTGCCAGGCATTTACCATTTTAAAAACAGATATATCGACGAAAAGGGGTGATGTTACGGTCACCAACCCGTAAAATATAATAAAGTATGGTAAAATTACGGTCTCCTGTATTTTACTGAAATATGGTGAGAACACCATATTTTTTACGGAGAATTTCCGATTAAAATTACGGTTTTTTTTTCAAGTCTTAACTGAAAAATCAAACATGAATTACTTCCACAACACTTGGTTATTTACACACCGAAATAAAGGACTCCTCACCATCACGTTGAACAACTTGTAGACATGGAGTTAATCTATATCTATATTTCGACCTCTATCTAACTTTCTGGATATCAACACCCCTCCCCCTTCCTAATATCTATCCTACTATATATCGTGCACTCTTGATCTTTTCCACATTCATTTAAAACGCTCCGGCTTTATCCACTTATATACCCAGGCCATTGGCTTTCATCCCTAAGTAACGAAACATTTTATAAATTCTCTGTTTCACCTGCAATACGCTGATACCGGTGTACGCGACCCGTCAAAAATGATTGCTAAATATTTACATAGATATGCACGCACACGTACATACCAGCACAAACTCAGACCTCCCGCCCTTTTCCTCATGGGGTACCCCCTCTCACCAAGGTATGACCACTCCCTCCCCACCCCCAGTAGAGGAACTGGGAGAGGCCTATTGGTTATACGTCTGGCAATGTCCGCTGAGCGTGGCCGAAAAGAATAAATAAATATATATACATATATATATATATATATATATATATGTGTGTGTGTGTGTGTGTGTGTATTAAATACAGTATATGTATGTATATATATATATATATATATATATATATATATATATGTATATATATATATATATATATAATATATATATATATATATATATATATATATATATATATATATATATATATATATATATATATACAAACAAACAGCCAGACACTTGGTCTTTATTACATATGAGATATAAAACAGAAACCTCAGTATGCAATATAGGTAGGTAAGAGAGAGAGAGAGAGAGAGAGAGAGAGAGAGAGAGAGAGAGAGAGAGAGAGAGAGAGAGAGAGAGAGAGAATCATGGGATTAGAAAACAAAATACAATTACTATTACTGATTTCGCATTATAGTAACTTTTGTGCAATTGAAGAAGATACAGACTGGATATATTCCTCAAAAAGTGAATATACGACCAGTAATCACATTAAGAGTTATACATGAGCTGCATGTAGTTGAAGAAACACCATTGATGACATTATCTAGGGTTATGGACAGGTCTAAATCACGAGACCTACTAACAATCGTATTTTGAATTGGCTTACGCTTTAGTTTCATCACCCTTTTATATGCAACAGGGATGTGATAGCCTACTGGAAACGTCCCTACCAAGCCATCTGTCGGACTGGGGTTAGAGTCCCGCTCAAGCTCGAACGTTTCTTGTGATGTCTGTACCTTCCCTATTCTTGTGTGCTAGGGATGCAGGAGAGGGTGTTTGCCTATAGATCTACCTGCTGAGACATCATCAGCCATTGCCTGGCCTTCCCTGGTCCTAGCTTGGAGGGAGAGGGTCTTTGACGCCGATCACACGTATATATGGTTAGTCTCTAGGGCATCTGTCACAGTCCCTTGCCTCCGCCATTCATGAGTGACCTTTAAACCTTTGTGTTAGCTTGAGACCTGTTAGGAGACATCTTACCGGAGTATGAATATCAGAGAAATGTGCTCAGTTTTAATGACTAATGAATTAAAGCTTGACCGAAGTCTCCATTGGAGGAACAACCATGCTTTATGAAAAAAAAAAAAAAAAAAACTGGAGAATCGGTGAATACTAGGACGAGGCAGTTACCAGAAAAGAGGGGCTATCATATACCCTGATATCTGCTTCAAACACTTACTAACAGATCTGATTAAACACACAGTAACATTTATCATACAATCGACATACCCATTGCAAGCGAAATTGCAAAAATAACTGAAATAGCCTGTAATTATAACTTGCAAAATCAAATCATATTATCTAATAATCTCCCTAGTTCTATATTTAATGCAAATCCTTTCTTTTTGGTTGACGCACGATTCATTTCACAGATTCTTTTATAGAGACTATCTTAATTATGTATTTTGTTTTCGTTTTGGCCTAAATTTCTATTGGACCGTTAAACTTGAACTTTAAGCATCCTGATTTTATTGCTTGGGTTGCAGCTGGTCTAATAATAAAATAATAATGCACGACAGGGCAACAAAATATATTTTTTCTGGCGTCGTTTATTACCTTGTGATCAGGTTTTGCATATTGGGGGAAAAACTGACTGGTGACTTGTAGATAATTGAGGTGGCAAAGTGTTGAAATATGTCATTAGCATAAGAGCCATTCGTAATAATCACGTTTACTTTTTTCAAAGCTTTTTTTCTCAATAAAAATATACTTTATATTTCAGATTTAGTTCGTCCCCTAACTGCTGCAAACATAAATCACACATGTAATGCAATTTGCTAGATTTAGCGAAAATTTTACTTTTTAACACATGTTTTTCTTTGATTTTTGTTTCTTTGCTATTTCTCATGGGATTTACAAAAAAACAGTTTTTAGAACAATTAAAAAATTACGTCAACAGGAAGCCGTATACAATAAAACTACCCATGAACTAACAATACTTATTATGATTACGAATACTATCAAGAACTATTTTTCAATATTTTCTCTAAAAAACCGATCTTCAAATTAATATTCACGACTGCATGGAGTTGTTACTATTCAAACAAACAAAAATAAAAGCAAGAGAATCCATTGAGTTATTGGCAATTCTATGATAACTTTAAAAAAAAAAGCAAAAAAAAAAAAAAAATTAAAGTAGCAGCTACTTGGAATCACTGCAAAAAAATACCCCCAGAATATTATTCATAAAAATCATCCTGAGCCAGGACGTGAATCTTAATTCATCAAAAAGAAAAGATCCACAGTAATTCGACAAAATACAAAAGGAAAAACCAGTCCAAACAACAAGGAGCGATGACAAAAGAGTGAAAGAAAAACGAAAAAAAAAAAAGTAAGCAAAGGAGGAACGGTGTGAGCGGGCGGCAGGTTATAAAGGGCTGTGTAAGTCGGTAACGGGATATGCCAGTTCACCTGAGCTTTTCTTATCCCGGTAAGGTGAGAACAACCTCCATTATTACTGCACCTCTTACACCTTCCTTTTCCCTCCTGCTGACTCCTGTTGCTGCTACCCTTAATACTCGCTATCTTCATCTACGCTACAATTGCCTCTGCTGTTCCATCAGGTGATGTTACAAAGACTTCTCAGAATGTTATTACCTAATGCTGCTCGTTCTGCCTCGCTATTTGCGGACACGCTTCTGTCTTACTCGTTCACTCGAGCACACTGTTCTATCTTATTATTATTATTATTATTATTATTATTATTATTATAAGTAGTAGTAGTAGTAGTAGTAGTAGTAGTAGTAGTAGTAGTAGTAGTAGTAGTAGTAGTAGTAGCTAAGCTACAACCCTAGTTGGAAAAGCAGGATGCTACAAGCCCAGGGGCTCCAACAGGGAAAATAGCCCAGTGAGGAAAGGAAACAAGGAAAAATAAAATATTTTAAGAACAGTAACATTAAAATAAATATCTCCTGTATATACTGTAAAAGTTTAACAAAACAAGAGGAGGAGAAATAAGGTAGAATAGTGTGGCCGAGCGTACCCTCAAGCAAGAAAACTCTAATCCAAGACATTATTAGACCATGGTACAGAGGGTATGGCACTACCCAAGGTTTGGTTTTGGAATATCCTTCTCCTTCTTCCTCTTGTTTTGTTAAATTTTTTTATAGTTTATATAGGAGATATTTATTTTAACGTTGTTACTGCTCTTAAAATATTTCCTTTTCCTTTTTTCCTTTCCTCACTCGACTATTTTCCCTGTTGGAGCCTCTGGGCTTATAGCATCCTGCTTTTCCAACCAGGGTTGTAGCTTGACAAGTAATAATAATAATAATAATAATAATAATAATAAATAATAATAATAATAATAATAATAACTGTTTCTTTTTTAAAGGAATTATAATGAAACAGTCACGAGAAGTATTGGTCTTCAAAACAAGTAAATATTACGACAAAAAACGATGGTATCTAAAACAAAAAAACCTCATGATGAAAAAAGACGGCCAATCTAATGAAAAAATTGGGAAATTTATCATTGTCAAAATTCAGATGCACCCATCCACTCATAGTTACTCACCCATTGCCAAGCAATGCATAACATGTAAGATATGTGGAAAATGCTTATATACATCATTATTACCAAGACAGCAAAATTAAACTAATTTCCAGATAATGTGTATTAACATTAGTCAATATATAGTACATCTATATAATTAATACACGAATATACGCACACAAGAATATAAAATGTCATTATAAATACAATATATTAATAAACCTATGATTAATGAGAGAGAGAGAGAGAGAGAGAGAGAGAGAGAGAGAGAGAGAGAGAGAGAGAGCCCTCCCGAAACATAAAAACATAAACAAATACACGTGATCGAGAGAGTCTTAGTCATCGTATACGTCATTTGCCTTATCACCATGTCATGCCAACCAACCTCCTTGGAAGAAATCACACCATCTTGGAGGGTATCGAGTTTGTCGGCATAAGGAAGCTATAGTTTCTCTATCTGATCTGCCTGCGATACAGCTGGATTTCATTTTACATAATGCCCCAGTTCAGGTTTTGTGGAGAGATAGGAAAAGGATGAGCCGATAGAAAGGAAGAGGCACTCAAGTATTTGTTACTTTGTTTTAGGCAGACATGAGATCCTTGCTTATTCATTATCGCATTAAACGAGATGAGAAAAATAAGATATCTAAACGTAAAGTTAAGAAAATTCAATTCAATATCATGACACACCACTGTTTTGCAAATTATTTTACCTTTACAATTATTTGCAAATGAATCTTTGAAGAGTTATTCCGGTAAAAGGATCTTCTATAACTATATTTTTTTTTCTGACTTCGTGGTTATACAATGCAGCACTAAAATATAATGGAAATAATTTTATCTTTACAATTAATTGCAAATGAATCTTTGAAGAGTTATTCCGGTAAAGGGATCTTCTATAACAATATTTTTTTCTGACTTCGTGGTTAAACAATGTAACACTAAAATATAATGGAAATCAAGTACACAATACCACATTCTTCAATCATTTTTTTGCGATATAAAATTGTTTTTGGAATGGATGAGTATTTCGAGTGGAAATGCTTTTAAGAAAGGAATGCAAATAATTGTTTGGCAATGTCTTTAATTGTGCAAGGAATATTTAAAAACTGACACAGCAAATCAAGATGATAAAAACTGTCATATAGAGTAAGCATATGTGATTTAAAGTCTACATTTAAGCAAAAAGTATAAACACAAATGAAAGGTTACCGCTTGATTTTTTGTTTCAACACTTTACTGATGAAAAAATTATCGTAAAGATGAAGAATAACAAGTATGTCAGACAAAAATACTTTTTCTCCATTAATCATAGAATTTATTTAACGAATAAGTGAATGAATAACTAAATAATTACTCATAAAATAGACAATCTGAACTCTTGACAGCAAGAAATCTTAAGCCATTTTTAAGACCGCTACACAAATACAATGCCGCATCAAAATGAACATCGTTTTTATCTCCCGCATATTTGAACATGTGTGTTTAATAGAACAAATAGAAGACAAATCAGTATTTTACTCACAGTTAATGTTAAGACAACTATCGAGCCCTGTTTTATATTGTCTCACCTATATAATAAAGAGGAAGTATCAGACACATATTATATATATATATATATATATATATATATATATATATATATATATATATATATATAATTTCCTTTCGAGCTCAGGGGGAGAGGGAATAGTCACACCCTGGTGAAAAGGCGTCTACCGAGAGGTAGACCAGGAAACTAAGACTCCCACAAATTGCCGAACCAACAGGTTGTAGTTTGGAAAGGGAGGAGGGTTTAATCTGTGTGTGTGTGTGTGTGTGTGTGTGTGTGTGTGTGTGTGCATATCTATCTAAATATTCAGTCGCAATATTTGACGGCTCGAGTACATTATAGTTACTACGTAATTCAGCTCTATTTGTACCTTAACTCAGTCACGGAGTGACAGCATCTTATTGAAAACAAATATTTTCATATGATCGTACTCAAGCAAACTCTCAAGGGAGAAGACTCATACAAGAAGAACCGATTCTTCATTTCAAGTCACGGCGCAAGTAAACAGACTCCGAAATCAGAGTCCTTCGTACTTGGATCGAACGGGTAATAAAATGACTTCCTGGGTATGACGACACACACTTGGTAAATGGAACCCAATTTTGCACGTCTCGATTCGCCAGCACTTTTTCCGGTCGAATAACTCTCTCTCTCTCTCTCTCTCTCTCTCTCTCTCTCTCTCTCTCTCTCTCTCTCTCTCTCTCTCTCTCTCTCCTCGTGCATTTTCCCTTCGAAGAATGAGGAATGGAAAGCAGAGAGAAAAAAAACTTTATTAGTTGCAGCTGTTAATTCCAGCTACCGTTTCTCTTGCTGTCGTATAAACGCTAAAATCCGTATTGCAGTCTCTCTCGGGTCAAAAACATGCAATAAAATCATGCATAACAAGGTATTTGTCTTTTTATTACACGATAATATAAAAGCATTTATTGGCATATCGTTAAACAAACTCTTTTTGAACACCAGTTTCTTAAATTAATTTGAATTCTTAAATGATTAAAATTAGCTAAACAAAAAAAAATTCATTTAAAGGAATGCTAATCCACTACATCATAAAGTAAACTTTCTTCTTATTGTTTTCCTTTCAAGTATTTCGTATTCGAATGAAGCTTATTATTATTATTATTATTATTATTATTATTATTATTATTATTATTATTATTATTATTATTATTATTATTATCATTACTATTATTATTATTATTATCATTACTATTATTATTATTATTATTATTATTATTATTACTATTATTATTATTATTATTATTATTATTATTACTAGCTACGCTATAACCCTTGTTGCAAAAACAGGATGCTATAAGCGCAAGGGCTCCAACAGGGAAAAACAGCTCAGTGAAACAAGGAAATAAATGAACTACAAGAGAAGTAATAAACAACTAAAACTATTTTGAGAGCAGTAACAAAATCAAAATCCTTCGAAACAAAATTTTTGGTACTTTTGGGTAGTTTTCAAAAAGGCAATAAGCGCAGCATGACTTTGCAAAATGTCAAGAATCGCAATTCTCGATAGAATCTGGAAAGGGGGAAAACCTCTTATTCACCGCCTCCATAAAAGGTACGGCGGGTTTTTATCCTTCCAGGTAAAATGCCACTTCATTCAGAGGAAACATAAATTCATCATCGTTTACATTTCGACTCGAGATAATAAATGGAGAGGAACACACGAGCGAAAAGATGTTGAAACGACTTGCCTGATGACGTCGTTGGGCTTCAAATAATACCGCGATTTAGAATGAAAATGAGGCATTTGGAATACGGTACACAGTTAAAAGAAACTGTAATTTCAATCGGAAATTCTCGGTAAAAATATACTCTTCTTAGCCGTATTTCAGTAAAATACAGGCGACCATACTTTGTTATTATTATTTACGGGTTAGTGACCACAATATCCCTCCTTTACGTCAATATATCCGTTTTTAAAACTGTAAATGCCTGGCAAAATTTATTCCAGGATTTCTAAAGTTTTTTTAATGAAAAATGTCTAGTGTAATTTCCGGAAAAAAACAAAAAAAAGTTAAAATATATAACGCCCAATGCAAAGTAATGTTGAATATTAAGGTTTTTAGACCATGCAATGGGAGCACAAATTACTGCTTCAGATTAGTTAATATAAAAAAATCATACATAATTCATAAAGTTCAATACCTGAAAAGAAGAAACTTAGCATCGTTTCAAGAGGTAAAAAATACCCTATCATTCAAATCAGTTTTAAAATTTTACATGATAACTTAAAGCAGGTATATTTACCATGATTATCCTCTTATTAATAAATAAATTTGATCATCTTTCTATTATTCATTTAGAGAAAATGCATCAAAACAGATTCTGCCATTTACTACGTTTTTTTCTTGACATAAAATTTTCACTTTTTCATCATGAAATCCATAAACATTGCTTCTTCATTTACAACAGAGTAATAGATGTTTAATAGTTTACATTAACGTTGAGGCTGTGTTTAATAACAAATGTCAATAAGTACAATATTTCCAGATGTTCATGCATGCATAGGCTACAGGCTACTCCCAGGAAAATATTTCTATCAAAATTAGCAAACGATTTAAATAGAAATAATGATACTAATAACGACAATTTTAATAATCATAATAACAAAAATTCTGTCAGGGTTTTCCTCTAAAACACAGATGGGATCTAGGCGTTACCTTCCTGATTCCAAGCAACTGAAACTCAGATGTGGTTGGTAACCTTATGCCTTGTCATGGTTAAACAGCTGTTTATGTCATTAATGGTTAAGTGGTATATCCAGGCATTATTAATGCTCTTAATTTTGCCTGATCAAGAAGGAATGAAAAAAGAGAATCAACGTGAATATAAAAGCAATATTCCAGAATAGAGATGGCAAAGGATATTAACATATTCTTTTACAAGGATAAAAGAGAGTATTTGAATATGGAAAAACAGACTTACTTTCCTGACAACTTCCCAAGGAGTCTGAACAATGAAATTTTACTAAGATAAGAGTCCCAGCTTCATCAAACAATACTGAGAAATTAGATGGGAGAGCAGTCAGAAAAAAAAATAAAATAAAAAAACATTTTGAAAACTGTAATGGAAGTTTAATAAGTTATGGAATCCTCATTCAGATCGGTTTTCAACAAAAAACACTGGAAAACTGATAGAAAGTGTTGTATGCCAGCAAATAAATAGTAAATTCGAAAACATTTCTGCGTGACACACAGAAATAATAAGTGAGGTGTTGACTCTACAGCTGAGGGCTCGTGTACATTAGCACTAGGTGAGAGTACTGACATCCAAGATACTGCATAGTTACTTTTCATATATGGAGTGGATAAGGATTTCTCTATGTCACTGACCTTCGATGTCAGGATGCCAGAAAACCTCAAATCAACCAATTAATCAATCAATCAGTATAACAGAAGAATTGTTTTCACTAGAGAATGGAGGAAACATGCAACATTAAGTTGGGATTTTTAATAATATGTGGTCAATGCAATAGGAAAAAGTGCATTATCATCAGAGAGATGGACAAACATAACAACAGACGTTTTTGTAACGAAAGGTATCACCTACCGTGACTCAGATACACCTTTCACAACGATATACGATACAGTTTTAAATTTTATGGTTCAGGATATACGCCTTAATAAGTCTCCATTTGACTCGGGGTCATACAAGAGAACCACTTGTATTCCCGGTGTTTCATAGCACCAACAGTCTGTCAGAAGGAATAAAATACAGTATATACCAAACAGCAAACTTATTGGTGGAAATACGAAAAAAAAAACATCATATATTTCCTTACAATACAGAGAACTCTGCTTGCACTATCGGCGAATATTCACCCTAATCATGAAAAGTTGTGTCGAATCTCTCTCTCTCTCTCTCTCTCTCTCTCTCTCTCTCTCTCTCTCTCTCTCTCTCTCTCTCTCTCATATATATATATATATATATATATATATATATATATATATATATATATATATAAGGTGCGTGTGTGTATGGAAGCCATAGATAAAAATTGAGTAAGACAAAGTTAATAATAAGTCAAACGAACAACTAATCACTTGATTGTTATATAGTATATAGAAGTTCATAAGATTTGTTACCATCCAAGTACTACCCTATAATTAGAAGAGTGATCAATAAGAACAGTATTACGAAAAACAGGAAAAGCAGCAATAGTAGCAGCAACAGCAGCAGCAACGGAAGCATAAGGGAAGATCACCTCTAGGTCCCTACTCGCCATGGCCCATTACACCCTTAAATAACCATCTTAATGAAACCCCTTCGAAGGGTCGCAAGGAATTCAACAGAATCTCCCATTCCATTATTAGCATTGAGGGTCGGCCAGCGCCTATTAGCCGAAGCTGTCAGCCATTGAGACCCAGCAGCCTTTCATCGGGCGCTCTTGTTCTTCGGGCTCTCTTGCTTCTGTCTATCGAGGCATCTTATTGTTGTGTCATGAGTATTCAGAGGCAGATGCGTTCGATTCCATGAAGTAGCTCCTGACGAAAAGTCGTAAAATAACCCTGACGGCGTCGGTATCGCTAGCTTCACATGCCTAAGCTTCACCGACACCCGTCATCCCCTGGCGACGTAAGATTAGACGCGTTAGAAACAGGAAAAACGAGCTCGTCGAATGAAACCAGGTGGAAATCAAAGCCGAAACGCCTTCCATCCGGAGAATCGGTCGTGGTCCCCACGTGGTAGCCCCCGTGTAGCGCAACAGGGGTTCTTTTTGTGACGTGGACGTCGCTCTCTTTTTACGTCACGATCGCCTTTGTGACGTCATAACAGACGGGCACAAATCAAAATGAATCAAAGACGCCGATGAAACAGATCTCCCACTTGAGAGAGAGAGAGAGAGAGAGAGAGAGAGAGAGAGAGAGAGACTACCGGAGTTCATTTATTTCCATAGCCTACTAATTTTGATTGTAGATAACTATAATAAAATTTACCTGGCAAGCCACCAGGGGAAAGGGGTACACTGAACCTTAGATTCCTGTCCGGGATCTAGAATTACGAGAGCTTCTCTGACCTTCTGATGGCAATAATTACATCAATTAAGAGATTAATTTTCACTTGGCGGCCTGCACACAACATCAAACGAACCGACAGGAGGTCTCTCCCTCTTAGGAAGGAAGGGGAGGGGGATCCTTCTCTCACCAGTAGATAAAACCGAAGTAGCGAAGAGGGGTTATATGACAATGAAAGTCCGTGGTTTTGATAAAAACAATCTATTTTTTTATAGTAAGATAAGACGTGTCCGAGAATATCAGCCGACTTTCCTTTCTCGAAATAACGTTTTCATGACCTGGAATAAAAACCACATATGAAGTTGAGCATTTTGCATTCAGTAAATTAAAATTACAATTTAGTCGATAGTACTCTTAAGAATTTGCCGTAAAAAGCGGTAAAAATACTGGAATAAATGTTGCCTGACATTTACCGTTTGAAAAACATATATTTTCCAACTCGTAAAATATAACAACAAAGTAGGGTTCAATTACAGTCGCCTGTATTTTACTGAAAAACGGTTGAGAACTATATTTTTAAGAAAAATTTCCGTTTTAAATTACGATTTTTTTAACAGTGTAGTACTAATTTTCTTTATAGTCCAAAGCAAACTTTCCGTCACTGTTTTAAAGTGGTTATAAGCTTGAACTAACAATTAACTCCACGCCTGGAATAAGCAACAGCTGTAATCCCAATCATGCATTAAAAAACAAAGAAAAGAAAAACATTACCCAGTCGACCATGGAAAGGTTCAAATGCCCCTCATAAAATTATCTATTAATGAGATCATTGTGATTCTTTTTCACTGTGTGTGAGCTCCAATACCTATTTTAATGTTGTTACTGTTCTTAAAATATTTTATTTTAATTGTTTCCTTCATTGGGTTATTTTTCCCTCTTGGAGTCCTTGGGCTTATAGCATCCAGCTTTTCCAACTGGGGTTGTAGCTTGGATTGTAATAATAACAATAATGATAATAGTAATAATAATAATAAATAATAATAATAATAATAATAAATAATAATAATAATAATAATAATAATAATAATAATAATAATAATAATAATAATAATTTTTGGAGACACTTCTACTACCAGCGACCAAGTTAAAATCGACAGAAAACACCATAAATTAATTGTAATCGAAATATTTCTGATGATCTGCTAAACGTTATCGCCTGCGTCACGCAACTATCCACAAGATATTTATCTAAAAAAGTATTGAACACCTAAAGTAGCCAATGGCGAATACTAAAGATCGACATTAAGATTTTATATTATTACACATTTTTTGCCATTGATGTTCAAGTCATTCATGTCTGCTCCTAAAAAAATTTCATTAATTCTACAATTTTTAGTAAAAGTTCAGTCAGGTAAATAACTGTGTAGCCAAATTATATGGCACATTTGTGCTCTTGAGGATTTTTTTAAATCATTATTCATGATCGAATAAACAAGCGCATGTTTTCTTTGTCAACTGGAGGGGCACTCAGTAGAGCGCAGACCTCCGCCGCAGCAGTTTATTTCTCTACTTTTTGCTCGACCTTGATCTTTGGCTTAACATGTATTAATTGGAGTGGATTTTCATACACTAAAATATGAACCAAGTTGGAAGTTTCTGTGACAATGATGTCCAAACTTATGGCTGATTACGTGAACTGGACATTTTGCTTGACCTTTGATTTTCACCTTCCAAAATTTAATAATTTTACAGCTTTTTACATGTTAATCCATGCAAGTTTCATTATTCTACGATTAAAATTCTGGCCAGGAAGCTGTTCACAAACAAACACAAACAAGGGGTGAAACATAAACTCCTTTCAACTTCGTTGGCGAAGGTAAATATGGTTCATATCATGATTTAAAAGAACATTATCCAATCTCAAGACGGATATGCAATGAAGAGAAAGTAATGGGGGTATTTCGCTTATTATAAATGATTGACAATTGATCAATAATTTCATGTCGGAAGACTAAGCAATGAAAGGAAGTCAAAGTGACCGTTGGCTAAAGTTCAACATTTCTTACGGGAAAAAAAAAGAAAAAAAATAATGAATAAAGAGCGATTTGCGTTCCTCCAAAAAAAAAATTAAAACATGGAAATGGCTACAGATTAATTCACGATTCTCGAAGAAAAACTGGGCCCACATCATGCACACAGGGATGATTAATCACTATTCTGGAAAAAGTAGGCCTCGTAAATACACTCTTTTATCTCGCATGCAACTGCAGACTGAATGTTGAGTTTTGTATTTTTCTATGATTTGGATTTTCACCTTTCCAATGAGAATACATACATCTAAAA
>NC_090732.1:16917040-16919540 GCF_036898095.1 Palaemon carinicauda
GTATTTGTTCAGTGGCCACTTTCCTCTTGATAAGGGTAAAAGGGACTCTTTAGCTATGGTAAGCAGCTCTTCTAGGAATAGGGCACTCCACAATCAAACCATTATTCTCTAGTCTTGAATAGTGCCATAGCCTCTGTACCAAGGTCTTCCAGTGTCTTGGGTTAGAGTTTTCTTGCTTGAGCGTTACTCGGGCGCACAATTTTATCTTAATTTTCTTCCTCTTGTTTTGTTAAAGTTTTTATAGTTTATATAGGAGATATTCATCTTAATATTACTGTTCTTAAAATATTCTATTTTTCCTTGTTTCCTTTCTCACTGGGCTATTTTCCCTGTTGGAGCCCCTGGGCTTACAGGATTCTGCTTTTCCAACTAAGGTTGTACCTTAGCAATTGATAATAATAAAAATAGCATAATAAAGTTAGGTAGCTTACAGGCTACACTTTAAATTTTAATTTTTAACTTTCTATTACAATACGCTTACTTTCCCTTGGATGAACTTTTAATCAATGTACTGTTTACCTTAATCCTTATTACCTACCTCCCTATGATTGCTTATTGTTTTAAATTACTATCCTATTAATATGGTAATATCTAAACTCCACAAAGAGTAGTAAGCCAACAACAGAGGTCTATTATACAGAGGCAATTAAGTACAAGGACAGGTTTTAAAACAATTGCGCGAATCAGCATCCATCCGCAATTAGTGAAACGAAAGTTATACCGTGGAAAAACTATAAAGAAAAAATAAATATATTCAAAACAAAATTTAAGTCATTAAGAATACCATTCACGTCACCCCCAAAGAAGTGAAAGGTTTCGAGAAATCGCTTAGTTTCTTTGCTTAAGAAAATACATTGTAATAAATCCCAGCAAAGGAGAAGCAACCGAATAAAAATGCCCCCACATATCTCCTTATCTGGGAACCCCAAAATCATTAGCAACGTCGAAAGAGCAAAAGTGCACCGTAATGCAAGACAATGAGTATTGTTAAGGAAGAATAAACATCGTCGCGAAAGCTGCAATTTCTAAGAAAATCAATTAAAGGTCCGCAGACGAAACAAACTAACATCAAGGGTAAACAAAATCTATTGACAGAACAAAAAGAAACAACGCACCGTAAGAAATGTACACACCGGAATTCTCACAGAAATCACGTTCAATTTAAAATCTTTTGCGGAGGAGTTAAAATGGTTTTCGGACCGACTAAACAGAGAAGAATAAGTATTAAATGAATCACCATAATGATGTTTAAGGAAATACGACCCCAAATCAATGACAAGTTTAATCTTCCTTTCATATATAAAGATATAAAAATAAGGGATAAAAAAAAATAGGAATAAAGTTTTTTTGACAGACTAAACACACAAGGACAAGTATTAAATAAATCCCCGTACTGATATAATAAAAAAAACAGGATTTTTCTTACCGACTAAACACAGACGAATAATGAAATAAATCACCGTACTAATATTTAAAAAAATAAGCCCCAAAATCAATGACGAATAAAAACTTCCTTTTATATATCAAGAAATAAATATAATGCGTTCAGACTGATGCCTAAAAATAAACAAGAAAAGAAATTTCGAGCCACTAAACACAGAAGAACAAGTATCCAGTAAATCACCATAATAATATCTAAAGAAATATGTTCCCAAATTCAATGATAAAACGAACTTCCCTTTATATATCAAGAAATAAATATAACACGTTCAGACTGAGGGCCAAAAGAAAACAAGAGTTTTTTTTTCTTACCCACTAAACACAGAAGAATAAGTATTAAATAAATCACAGTACTAATATTTAAAGTATCAAATAAATCCTCATACTAATATTTGAAAGAACTAAGCCACAAAATCAATGACAAATCGAAACTTCCTTTCATATATCAAGAAATAAATATAACGTGTTTAGACTGATGACTAAAAAGAAAACAAGGAAAAAAAAGAGGAAAAGGCGAAGTGCAGTGGCACATTGCAATGCAGTCATTAGGGAGTTTGTAGTCACACAAGTTCACCATCCATCTTGAACACAATTGAACACCGCCGCTACTACCCGGTAATTGCTCACTCCTGAATCCACATCTTGAAAACTTTACGATGAGCGATGGCTACCCAGATTGCAAAGATGGTCAAAGCGCTGAAAGGAAAATGATTGCAAGACGGATAACGATAAAAAGGAAAAGAACATACAGGTGAAGATATGGAAAAAAAATAGATGGAATTTTGTTATCTTAGGGGTAACGGTGGGTGTGATTTGTGCAATACCAATGACATAATTTCTGAAGTAAACACTTTTGATGAATAATGTTTTCAAATTTTGACCGATTATATATATATATATATATATATATATATATATATATATATATATATATATATATATATGTACATATATATACACATATATATATATATATATACATATATATATATATATATATATATATATATATATATATATATACTAAATACATCATAATATCTGAATTCTCTCTACCTTG
>NC_090732.1:16922040-16924222 GCF_036898095.1 Palaemon carinicauda
GGGTGACCCAGCCCATGTGCAATCTGCGATAATTACATTCCTGTGATGATATGAATTAGGCCACAGGATGTGGCGTTAGGACAGAATGAAGGGAATACTATTAAAGGTCAGGAAGATAAATTGAGGTGAAAAATGAAGAAGGAAGAGGAGTAGGAGGAGGAGGAGGGAAGATAATAAAAGTTAAGGATAGAAAAAAAGGGTATTGTAATGCGAGGGTTTATACAACCCTCAAAATGGAGTAAGAAAATATCTTTATATTAAAAGAAAGGAAAATATTCGACTCCCATGAAAAGACAACTTAATTACATCGAAAGAGAGAGAGAGAGAGAGAGAGAGAGAGAGAGAGAGAGAGAGAAAAAAAAATCAATTTAGCCTCTGGACTTTAAATGTCAAACAAAACACGTCAGCGAAGGAAAAAAAATCTCATGGTGACGAAGTAGAAGAAATTAATTACAAATACTGGCTAAACAAAAATAAAAAATAAAATAAAATAAAAAGAGTAAATCGTATAAATGGAACACTGTAAAAACAAAGGAACAGACCAACCAAGAAACAAAATTAACCCACGATAATCAATATGATGAAAATACCTGAAAATTCAAACTCGGCAGAAAAAAAAGAGATCCACTTAAAACCACACCATTAAAATATGCATAAAGATCCCTCGGACGATAATATACGAGAGGCGCCTCAAGAATGCATTAAATTATACCGAAGACACCTATCATTACTTTCCATAATTAAAGTAGCGATGAAAGATGCTAATCACACACCCACCAGGAATCACTATCTCACAGCAGTGGACTGAGATGAACAACTGAGAGAGAGAGAGAGAGAGAGAGAGAGAGAGAGAGAGAGAGAGTATTAAACAATTATGATTTTTTTTCGCTTAGAATGAGCGAGGTCTAATTCTCCACCTGATCCTTTGTCTAGTCAGCGTAGTGAAATATATTTTAATTAACTTGCACGTAATCGAGGATTGAGTCATTTTCTGTTTCTAATAAATGCTTCATCTCAGACATTGGATTATTTTTCATTGAAAAGATTTTCGCATTTCCAAAACGAATGAAGTCGAAATCAAATAGTACAAAACTTATTTTACATCGTTATTGAAATCAATGAATGGTTTTACTTAGCCACTAATCAAACAAAACAATTAATGATATATAGTCCGTAAACAAAACATCTAGATAAGAACAAAATCCAAATGTAACTCCTCTTGAGCAACCGGGTTGAAAGATATGAACCACATGATGGACACATCACGCAACTTTGACCCTAGTGCGCAGGCGGCATAGGATCGCTTTCGAAACAGAGTCTACCTCACAAGCGAGATAATCAGTATGAAATTTCTTGCGTATGATTATCAGTTGGGACGTCGGGGTTTCAGAGAGGGTAGACGATAGGAGACTGGCAACGAGAGAAGAGCCCTGGCTTAGAGACTAGAGGTAGTGGGCGTAGCTGGGTGGGGGAGGGGAGGAAAGGTGGAGCATGTGATATCTTGCTCGTACATATATGAACGAAATGCCAGCAGCCAAGAACAACGGATTAAAGGCAACCTCACAGAAGTGGGGAAAAGGCTACCAATCGGTTTCTGGACAGTAGTGACTTCTGCTGCAGTTGGGATATTTTGCTTTTTATTCTGACTATATACAAATCAATTGATTTATAAGCTTTCAAGCCTGTCTTTAAATATAATAAGGGGTACTTTCACATTATGTTTTTAAAATGCACGATCTTTCATATATTTTCACAGCATTACGTAAAACGCCTTTATTTCCTGATTTTTTTCCGAACGAGTGTTCAATTAATTTACAACAACCGAACAGGGATGCAATCATAAACAACCAAGCGAAAGCAGGTTAAATATAATTACCCTCTGAAAACATAAAAAAATGAAAGCCGGAAAAAACATCACTAATCGCTTAAGTAACTTAATGACCCTCGTCTTGAGTATTCAACAAGCTATCCGCAGTCTTACCTTTAAATTACTTTTTGGTTTTCTTTTCTGACGACAATTACCAGAATTGAATAGAAGTTACGTACCTGAAAATAAAGAGAAATGTAATTAGTTTCACTCAAAAGCTACAATAATTTGTACTTGAAAAATAGTAAAATACCAGTAAATAGTCAAAACTTGGTAGTCTGAATACAAAATGAAAATAAATCATCAATTTAAACC
>NC_090732.1:16924722-16932222 GCF_036898095.1 Palaemon carinicauda
AAATACGGAAAATTCACCTTACCATGTTAAAAAAGCGAAGGAACTTCAACACCATGAAGTAGTGATCCACATGAAGCTTGAAAGATAAGATCTTGCTTTTAGTGAATATAATCAAATTGATTTTTTTGTGATATAACATAGCAAATAAAATTATATATCAAAATGCGAGGGGTTATAGAAATTAATTTAAGGAAATATTTGCGATTAAGTATGATAAACAATAACAACATCCGACTTTCCATAATATTTCTTACAAAAGATTAGACAGTAAATTTATTAATTCTTCCAAATTAATATTTGATAGTGTATTCGTCATATCATGCTATTTATTTAAATAGCACGCACACTCAAACTTGTCTTCTCTCTGGCCCTTATACTAAAGAATGGGAACGCAACGTAAAAAACACACTCACACAATAGGAATTTGCAGACCAAGATAAAAAAAAACACCGGTAAAAATAGCCACGCTTCAACACTATAATTGTTCAGTGGGCCACTTTTCTCTTGGTAAGGGTAGACGAAACTGTGGCTATGGTAAGCAGATCTTCTACGAAAAGGGACACTCCAAAATCAAACCATTGTTCTCTAGTCTTTGGTGGTGCCATAGCCTCTGTACTAGGGGTCTTCCACTCCCTTGGGTTAGAGTTCTCTTGCTTGAGGGTACACTCGGGCACACAATTCTATCTAATTTCTCTTCCTCTTGTTTAGTTAAAGTTTATATACTTTATAAAGGAAATATTTATTTTAATGTCGTTACAGTTCTTAGATTATTTAATTTTTCTTGTTTCCTTTCCTCACTGAGCTATTTTTTCCTGTTGGGGGCCTCTGGGCTCATAGCATCCAGCTTTCAAACAAGGGCTGTAGCTTAGCAAATAACAACAACAACAGCAATAATAATAATAATAATAATAATAATAATAATAATAATAATAATAATAATAATAATAATAATAATAATAACAATATAAAAAAAGGCTTTCAAAACCCGCAGCAATTTTCATAAACAAAACCTGAGACAAACATGGCGGCATTCTGAACCTTCCTTTGTAAACGTATTTACGAGGAAAAAGAGAAATATCTTCATTCATATAGCTGTCATACTCAGTAATTAATTTAATAAGGTGCATACACAATTTCACACTGCTACCAAATTGTTAAAAACAATAAATTGTACCTCACAGCAATAAAAGCAAATAGTTTTTAAAGATACCAGTAGGCGAGGACCTACCGCATTATACCCCAAAAATACAAAAATACTCATCTAATTGCGGCCTGGCTATACGATGAAAAGAAATGTATCTCTGGTAATTCATTAAGATAAATTATAGTGTTTAGGAAGACATGAAATAAAAAGATGGAGAAAAAAGACCCAGCAGTGGTGGAAGTGTCCTTGTTGTGAAATTGGACAAGGTTGAGGAATTAAATTGTTAAATGCGCAACAGCCTAATAATTGGTGAAGCAATATTAAACTTGCGGCCATTTTTAATTAAAAATTAAACGCACAACCATCTAATGATATTGCAGCCGGAATTAAACATCGTAATAGAGGAAATGATATCATTGTCTCGATGAAAGAATTTGCAATGGGGATGAAAATGATAAGGGTAATGCAATTACTTTGATGAAAAATCTGAAACAGTAAAAAGACAAAAGAAAAAAAGGAAGAAAGTGAGAAGATCCAACGGTAAAAAAGATAGTAAATAAAGAAAGTGAGATAGACTTAGCATTTTGGAATGATTTGTTGAGGAGGTAGACACACTTGAAAAAAAAAAAATTCCATACAAATACCGAATGCTCAAAAAATTAAAAGGTCCCATATATAAGAAGTCCTTTTCATACATGTCACCAATAAAACAAAAATCTACATTTAACGTTAAAGGGAATTTTGAATAAAATTTCTTTAGAACCATCTAAGTAAATAAAGAATTATTGCTAAAAAAGACAAAAAATGAAGTAATTGTCATTAAAAGCTTCTGCAAAAGGAAGGATGGGTGTAATGGGAGAGGAGGCATACAAGGGGGTGGGCTAGGAGGGAGGGGAGGGAGGGAGGAGAGGAATGGAAGGGAGGGAGGGAGAGAGTTGAAGTAACTTATCTGAGCAAAGAAGTTTTTAAGATTAATCTTCGGCTGAAATCTCCACCATGTTGCAACCGGGCATCAAGAAAGGTAGAGAAGGTGAGGGAAAGGGAAAGGAGGTCGTAGGTAGAGTAGAGGAGGGCCCTAGGCCCTCCTAATTGCCAGTAATTAGTTGATCTATGAAGCTATTAAAACTGTAATTGCATCTCACTATGCCATATGGATAATTAATAGTCCTGAATGCTAAAATCCGGTCAGAGCTGCTTCTTAATAACTACCAACACCTGCTAACCACAGAAAGTTTTTTTTTTTTTTTTTTTTTTTTCTTTAGGGGGGGGGAGGGGGGGATCTTAAAGCTTTAAAATGAGACGAACATTAATTAGAGCTTTTTTATATATCATGCTTCAGCGAATTTGCCTTTAATTCCCTACTTGTGGTTTCTGGAGTTTTCTTTACGTGGGTCTTTTTATACGAGTTCTCATATAGAGGCGGTGTGATGAGCGGCTAGTTGGTTTAAAGGTCATCGAGAGAGAGAGAGGAGAGAGAGAGAGAGGAGAGAGAGAGAGAGAGAGAGAGAGAGGAGGAGGAGAGAGAGGAGAGAGAGAGAGAGAGAGAGGATTTTGGATGTCTCAAATACTTTTTAGTCCATCCCGCGAAGACTCCATCTGCTCTTTGCTAGAGCGATTTAGTTTAAGCATTAGAGAGTTCTTATGATCTTGTCTAACTTATTCCTTGAACTTGTTTATAGAGAGAGAGAGAGAGAAGAGAGAGAGGAGAGAGAGAGAGAGAGAGAGAGAGAGAGAGAGGAGAGAGAGAGAGGAACTACTAGCGGTGTGTATGTTAATGGCTACTGTCTTACAAATATGGATTACCTGCGTATTAGTATTTCGTTTTTTATCTTAAAAGCATAAACAACTTCCTATCTGATTTGGTTTCAGCACGATATAATTTTAGCATAATATAAGTTGTAATTTTCGTTTTATTCTTTATGTAATCTAAGCAGGGGAAAAAAATCCGATTTGCGAAATTCTAATTTTTCAAATTTTTATTATATATATATATATATATATATATAATATATATATATATATTATATATATATAATATATATATATATACAACACACACATATATATATATATATATATATATATATACACACACATATATATATATATAGTATATATATATATATATATATACTATGAATGGCAGGAAAGGTCCTGTATTCATTACATGTTGTCGGTATATTGAGAGACAAACATCGGATGAAAACATCGCGGCCGCGACCATCAACATATGCAACGACTCGGACGTTTATTAGGCTCCGGCTGCGCAAGTCGCTAAATGATTTATATCGTGTTGGTGAGGGAGCGTTTCGCAATGAACCGCTTCAAAGAAGGCGCCCGTCAACTTGTCATTACCGACGGACAAAGTCCCCTTCCTATTGACAGTCTCGTGATGGTCGCTATTATAATTTCTGATAATCAGGATGTCCTCTAATAGGTTAGGTTTGCGAAGAGCATTTATTTTTATTTCTTTTTTTTCTTTTTTCTTACTTCTCATCTTTTTCCCATTCCCAGATGATGTCGCGTCTTCGAAGGATTTCCGTCTATTTTATCTTCCATATAATAATACCGAGCAATACGTTGTCACTTAATTGACGATTTCGTTCTCCCGTGGCTGTCACTTGATTCGTAATAATACAAAACCGCAATAGGTTCGAGGAGGGAGGAGGAGGAGGAGGAGGAGGAGGGAGTTAGACAGTGAAAAGAGACACGAACAACGTTGGATATTAAAGATGTAGAAAGACAACTGGACGTCAGAAATCTAAAATAGTTTGCAAAGGAGGATTTTTTTTTTTTTTTTTTTTTTTTTTTTTGATTGGTTTCGCCTGCTTAGGAAGAGGATTACCACGACGAGGCTTTTCAATTTCGAGGGCATTCTAAATTTTTAGGAACACGGCCGTCCTATCGTTCTGTATGAAACTAGAGAGAGAGAGAGAGAGAGAGAGAGGAGAGAGAGAGAGAGAGAGAGAGAGAGAGAGAGAGAGAGAGAGAGAGAGACAGACAGACAGAGAATGATTCAGGATGCAATAATATAAGACACACAAAGAATAACCTATGCCAATAATGAACGAGTGACAGTGCAAAAAATAAGGGACAAATGTGTCTGTTTTGAAAAGTCATCAAATAAAATGCTACATGTAATGCATTTAGTAATTATCTGTAAAACAGGAAAATCTATAAGAAAATTACCCCATGTTTAAACTTGATGTCGTCCCCGTCCGGAGCTAAATTAAGCCTTCTGTATAAATATAGTGAATAATAATAATAATGATGATGCTAATAATAATAATAATAATAATAATTATTATTATTATTATTATTATTACTATTATAATAACAATAATAATAATAATAATATAATAATAATAATAATAATAGATTATCATAATAATAACAAAAATAATAATAATAATAATAATAAACAATAATAATAATAATTAATAAATAAATAAAACTCAGGACACTATTTATGTACTTAGACTGTGCAAAGATGATTCATAAGCAAGCGATTGTTAACTTGTTTCACATCGTATGTTTCTTCACTACTGCCGTTCGCCACCGTTAACACACAAAAATTGCTAATGGTTTTCTGCCTTTGTAGTAATTTTTTTTTTTCAAACGTTTGAAAACTGTTACTGTACAATTAGAATAAATTCTTATAAAGTGCATATTATAGAATATATGCAAATAGTTTTCCATCATTGTTTTGCAAGCAGAAAAAACCGGATTTTGGCTGACGCCTTAAAAATAAATAATTAGAAATTGATTGTCAGGAGTCCTATACTCTTAAAAAACTAGAAAACATAATGCTTTTATTGTAATAATTCCTTTTGCGATGACCATTAAAATTTATTGTGTTGCGCTTACAAGAAAAAAAAAAAATTTAAGTGTTTAGATTTATGAACCTATTTTGACAATCCACAAAAAATATAGAAAAATTACGACACAAGTTATATTAAACACAACTGGAAAATCCTCATTGTGAAACTCTAAAGTTCTTATTATTGAGGATACTAAACATTAGAGATCTTTGATTCGCTCGATATTCAAGAAATATTTCCAGAATATTTACCATTATGGCTCGATATTCGAGAAATACTTCAAGAATACTTATTCATTTTGGAAAAACAATAAATAATGACGACCGTTGAACAAAGGGATATAATATATATCTTATTATGAATGAGGTAATGGTTGTCAATTAGTATAATTGTAGCACATTTCTTAAAGCTTTAATTACTCAATAGTTTAAAATACTACATGCTTTAAAGGCGATGAAATCAACTATTTTTTTTAGCTTTATATTCAATTCAGATTACATAAATTATTCATATAATACAAAACAAAAGAACTGTAATTATAAGAACATATTACTTTCATCCACTTGAAAATGTTGATCCTACAGTTTGCGTCAGACCAAGTACTCGCAAGTCATAAACCTTAGAGAATTATTACACAAAATGATTGCAATTAACCAGCTACATCCCGGAAATGGTAGTAAGTACAGCTCGGCAATATATTCATATCGTTTCTGAAATCACTTTCGCATTCTATAATGCAAATCTGTCATTTACGTCACAATCTGCGAGGGGGGTATTTGCTACAGCACATCATATCCTGCAGAATGATCTAAGGACTTTCCTTCAGGTAAAACAGGGTCGAAGTACATTGCATTATGCTTGAGAATACCACAATTAATAAATGTTAAGAATATAAGCCAATTTGTTATGCTCCAAATGCATTCCTTCGTCTATTTACGGAAGGTCTTTATTTTAATTTCCTTGTTCTATTCCTCATTGTCATGAGATATAACACTTGAGAAATATGATGATGTTCTGCGCATTTTACGAATATTCGCTGGAATAAAAAAAAACGATTAGCTTGAACTTAGCTAACAAGTTAAAAATTCGTAATATAATTTATTCATTTACTTATTTTATTCTATTTATTTATTTATTTATTTTCTGCTTTTTTGCCCCGCTTTTCATCAAAAGAGCGAATTGATCAGCAAGGTATACGATTACCTATGGTCAAACTTAAAATTCAATACACTGGTATATACGTGTTCTCTCTCTCTCTCTCTCTCTCTCTCCTCTCTCTCTCTTCTCTCTCTCTCTCTCTCTCTCTCTCTCATACAAACACAAAATTTAATCATACTTCATTTATTTATTTTATTCTATTTATTTATTTATTTATTTTTTGCTTGTTGCCCCGCTTTTCAACAAAAGAGCATATTGATTAGCAAGGTATACGATTACCCTCTGGTCAAACTTAAAATTCAATACCCTGGGTACATACGTGTTCTCTCTCTCTCTCTCTCTCTCTCTCTCTCTCTCTCTCTCTCTCTCTCTCTCTCTCATACAAACGCAAAATTTAATCATACTTCACTCATCTGTCAGTTCGCTAACAAGTTAATCCTTAGCCAGTTTTTTTTTTTTTTTCTTTTTTTTTTTCTTTTTTTAATCTAGTGCTGTAATTAAATAGTCTAATATATTATTTTCAATTACTTTCCTCTTGCAAATTCACAAACACCCATATGGATTCCAAGCTATTAAGTTGTCAGGAGTATTAGCTGAACCATGAAATTCTCTCCCTGGTAATAGCTATATCTTCTCATTATTATTTTCATTATCATCATCATTATGAAATTTCTCAAAATAATTTCCTTTCTAAAAATCTTTATGAAACGTGCATGTAGAGTATTCATCATCTTAATGTAACATCAACCCACGTGACTGTTCGTAAATGTAAGCTGATAATAATATCGCAATCTTTCTTTTTCGTTTTAATAAGAGTCACTGTTCACTATCAGAAATAGATTTAACTGCCAGATGGTACTTGAAATTCAACAATGAAAGATATATTTAGCTTCCTGAAACTGCGCGCTCTAAGCATTTAGAAACACTTCCAATTCCTTTTTATTATCTTTAGAGAACATTTGGCGAAATAATTAATCATTCAGATTGATTTGTTCAAATATTTTTGAATTTTCATGCGACTATATATATATATATATATATATATATATATATATATATATATGTATATATATTATATACATATATATATATATATATACATATACATATATATATATATATATAGTATATATATATATATATATATATATAGTTATATATATAATATATATATACACATTTGTTTTTTCGAGTATTCACCACTTCTTTCTAAATATTATTTAACGATCTTAACTAACCATGAATTTGCTGTTTTTCTCTACAACTTCCATTAGTAACAAATCTGTTGAAAACCGATGGCGTATGATAAACCTTCAACTGGTTTCTATAGACTCATTATTGTCTTAATTTTAAAACTTTACACAGAAGTTTGCTTCA
>NC_090732.1:16937222-16940232 GCF_036898095.1 Palaemon carinicauda
AAAGTGTGTGTTTGCGTAATATGAGGTGGATTCTTAAAAAAAAAAAAAAAAAAAAAAAAAAAAAAAAAAAAAAAAAAAAAAAAAAAAACACTGATTTAATAACACTTGTGGAAAGAAACGGTTTTTTAATAGATATAAAGGACAATGTATTGTGTAAATAGAAATAGCAACTATATGGTCAAGTCGTTAAAATGTTTACATTTTCTGTAGCTTTATATCGCAGATTTAGTAAACATTTAGGGAAGTAGGATTTTAAATATTGGTAACTAATCCACAGCGGTGCTGAGAGCATTGGAGATACTCGGTATTTAGTTTTCGGACATGATCCGAATTTGCCATATGGTGTTTTCACAAAAAAGGAAACCTACCTGTATATATTGTAGATGATTTTCGAACTTTCGTCGCCAATGTAAACAAGAGAGCTTTCGAGATGGCCGATAAGTTTTAAAGATAGCAACGTTATATCATAATGGAAATATAAATATTAATATCTTACAACTCAGATTTTTCCCTTCTCGTACAACTTAACGTCAACATAAAATGTTACATCGAGACAGAACAAATAAGAAATGTATTTTCAGTTTCACAACTGATCTTACAGAGCACTTTTTATCCTTATCAAGCTCATGCTTGATGTAAGCCAAAAGCTTAAACTTCATGAGACCTCAAGGAAACGACAGACTATAGTGGTAACTTGAAATACTGTACTTTATGGGAGTCAAGAAAAGGAATGTTATTCAGCAATGCTTCAAATAAAAATGATCAATTTACTTTCTTAATAAATCATTTCCTCGTTTCTTCATTCCTCTTTTTGATGAAACCTTCAGGAAACATCACTTTTTAAAAAATCATTGTCCTTTATTAAAGCATTTTTGTACTTTTCTCAATCTTGGGTACATTTTAACAATCAAGTATGACTTCCTTTTTTACTTTTGATTGTGGATCACCTGATCTCAAGCTGCTGCTTTCAAGAATATGCACACACAAATAAAGAAGAGTATCACTTATCTATTTTCTTAATTTATTCAAAACCTCTTCATGATGAATATTACACGAGCACCAATACAATGTTATAAGCTATCATAGTTTCAATTCAATCTTCTCCTTGGTGAAACCTTCAGGAAACATCACTTATAAATTAGCTTTACGAGGAAGCAATCCTCATTAAGAAGTCCATCAATAAGACAGATTTCTACCTGGGTCTGGTAATTGAACTACTCTTTACCTCCCTTATATCATTCAAAGGTTCCCGGATGACGTAGTATAAATTGCAACTGCCTTCTGTTTAGCTACATTTACCGCCGCTGTTTATTTCTTAAAGGTTCAACTGTTCGATTGCAGACCTTAAGTAACGATCATCATTATACCTGATTATGCTTTTATGTGCTTTTATGAGAGAGAGAGAGAGAGAGAGAGAGAGAGAGAGAGAGAGAGAGAGAGAGAGAGAGAGAGAGAGAGAGAGAGAGAGAGAGATAAAACAATAATAAATCAAGAAAAGTAAAAGAGTTAAATGGATGTGTTCCTTTCAATGTTTTGACTCGGCTGCATAGAAGTGAAGGATTAAAGGCAATTTTTGGTAATCAGTCGTTTAAAACTGAAGGAAATCCTACGCTGGGTCGTTTTTCAAAAGATCGGATAGGGAATTAAGAAGGTCTATGCTGTTAATTTTGTCTTGTTCCCAGAATATATTATCTGCCTGATAACACACACACACACATACACACACACACATTATATATATATATGTATATATATATATATATATATATATATATATATATATATATATATATATATATATGTGTGTGTGTGTGTGTGTGTGTGTGTGTGTGTGTGTGTAATAATAATAATAATAATAATAATAATAATAATAATAATAATAATAATAATAAATAATAAATTCTTAAGAACCTGTGGCTTACTTCATTTTCAGGCAACTCTTCTCCAGTTTTCTATATTTTTTTTTCTTTCTTTCAGGGATAGAGTTTAGAAGTTGAAGACAGAATTTGTTACTGAGCTGCTCCATTTATTCAACCTTTGCCAACACCTGTTTCAGCATATAACTAATAACTTTCGTCATGGCATCCATATAAAGAATTCATTAACGTTACTTAAAGTCAATTCATTTATACAAACCAAAATAGAAGAAATATAAAAAACAACAAAAAATATGAAAATTTCAAGATATTTTCCAGAAAAAAATGTAAATTCCAGCTGGTAGCTCAAAAGACATTGCGATGTGTAGAATCTGGAGACTTAATAAAATCCCTCAATATATGCTACATTGGCTATACTGCGAAAATGCTCAGGAGGGCACTTAAAGCTCACCACAATAACCGGGCCCCACATCAAGAATTTGCTGATGCACATGACAAAAAAAAATTCTTGCTGATACACAGGAAAAAAAAAAAAAAAGTAAATTCCACATTTCCTTCAAAACGCTATCCCGGTAAACAAGAAGACAGAAAACAAATATATATATATATATATATATATATATATATATATATATATATATATATATATATATATATATATATATATATATATAGTACTACTGCTAGAGTTATTTGGTCCTTTGACTGGCCAGACAGTACTATATTGGATCCCTCTCTCTGGTTACGGCTCATTTTCATTTTGACAATGCATACACCGAATAGTCTTGTTTACTCTTTACATATTCTCCTCTGTCCTCATACACCTGACAACACTGAGATTACCAAACATTCTTTTTCGCTCAAGGGGTTAACTACTGCAATATAATTGTTCAGAGGCTAAATTCCTATTGGTAAGGGTAGAAGAGACTCTTTAGCTATGATGACCAGCTCTTCTACATAACGAACACTCCAAAATTAAACCATTGTTCTCTAGTCTTGAACAGTGCCATAGTTTCTTTACCATGGTCTTTCACTGTCTTGGGGTAGAGTTCTCTTGCTTGAGAGTACACTCGGGCACACTAATCTTATTTCTCTTCCTCTTGTTTTTTTTTTTAATTATAGTTTATCTATGA
>NC_090732.1:16943232-16953232 GCF_036898095.1 Palaemon carinicauda
GGGTGGCGATAACGCTACTGGATTTATGCTATAGGGAAAAGATGGGGTGAGCAGGGGTTGGGGTGGGGGGTGGGGGGTGCGAGTGGATGGGGTATTACAGGGTAGGGATGAAGGGAGGGGAATAATGGTTGAAGAGTAACAGTCATAATGCCACTGGAAGAGGAAAAAAAAAAAGAAGTTGGTATCATAACTGAAATGGAAACAGATTGTTGCCACGCGATAGTGTCACAACCGAGGCAGGAGAAGACAAATGTTGAATAAGGAACGTCTTCTTTTGCGGTGTAAAGGTTACGCTAACTTAGAAGTGTTTTGATCTTGAACCACTGAGAGGAGAATCGAGTCACTTGGAGTTCTGAACACTTTAGGGATCTTTACGAAGAACAAAAAGAAATACTCTACATAAGTCAGTTTAATTTAACTTCCCTGAAATATCAACACCGAGATATCTATTTCCTGTTATAAAGAAACTGTAAACACGTAGTGATACTGGTTACTAAATCGACGGAGCAATAAAAAAAAAAAAGTCTTACATTATAAAAAATATCCTAAGATACAAATACGCTTCTGTCTCTTTATTTTTTATGAATTAGCATCTAAATGAGATACATTTAAAAAGTCTTATTTGGAAAGGAATTGTGAATACTGGCAATTTTTATAAGTATTTCAAGTGGATCTACAAACGTAAGACTACTGTCATCACGTATAAAGATAGGCAAAGATCAGTTCATCTCTTTCATAAAAAATAGATAGATATGTAAATAGATAAAGAATCATTATGATGAATAACTATATAACTAAAAATGGATCACTGTGAGGCAAGATTCCTCAGCCAAGAGTCCCACATAGCTCATAGTTCCAATGTCTTTGTCTTGGCCGCAGAGGCGATCGTTTTGCTAAAAAGAGGAAAGGGGCAGCTATACTTCCCTGGCATGAGTTACGGAACACTTTTATTGATGTATAGGGAGAAAATGCATATGATTTACTACGCTGCTACAACTGACGGTTCGCCAAATGGCAAATACCAGACTTCTCAGCATGAGCCTAATTGTGTAACAGATTGGCCTTGCTCATGTAAGATGCTCTAGAGCTCTATGGTGATCTGAGAAATAAAATAATTAAGCGTAAAACATATTCTAAAATTCGAGTAGGGTGCATTCATGTCATTCACGAAAGGAATTTTTACGATTGAAGCGAAGAGAGAGAGAGAGAGAGAGAGAGAGAGAGAGAGAGAGAGAGAGAGAGAGAGAGAGAGAGAGAGAGAGAGATTAACGACAGTACTTGGCACTTTCTTTCGAGTTCACAAAAGAAGTTTCTTCTACATTCCCAATTGAAAATTGATTTTCAAAATATGCATCGGTTCCATAAACTATTGCAAATTTGCAGGAATATACAATATGGAAAATGTTAAGATCTTATTCACTATCATGATTTGCCATAAATAATCAAACCCAATTATACCACACAAAATTCCCGTTTATACTAACCGATACTCGCCTCTAATATCCTTGAAAGCGAATGGGAAAATACTTAATAAGAATGGAACAACACCTTTTCACATTCACCCCTCGATCAAAAGCGTAATGAGACCTTTGTGCCGTTTCAACATCAGCTCCTGGAATTTTCCAGGTCGCGGGCGTCGCCCACTGGTCCCTGGAAATGGAAATGGAAGGCTTTTGCATGCAAATAATTACCAGTTCCGACCGAACAGCCGAATAATTACAGGCGGACAGGCTACAAAAAAATACGGTTAATTAGCAGCAATGCAGTGGCTATGATAATCATGGGAATACATAAGCACTTGCCAAGAGAAATTTCCATCCTGACAAATTACCTGCTAATGGAACCCGTGCTACTGCGATCAAAATGTTTAAGGGTAACGGTAATTGCGTTAATCATAAGGCATTAACGACGGAGACTTTGATCGTAACGTTCATTATGTACTTCCTTTGTAGCGAATGGTGGTTGAACATGGAAGTCATTGTACGGGTTGTCTACGCAAAATTTTCCTTTTGTACAGCATATAGTAAAGGCATAGAAATTGTTAACACTCGATGCTTCTCTTTATTTTTCAAGGCTTACAAGATACAATTTCAACAATAGACACGATAATGAATCTCTCATTTAAAACTAACTAAAGGGGCACTCAGTAGAGCGCAGACCTCAGCTGCGGCAGCTTATTTCTCGACCTTGACCTTGATCTTTGACTTTAACTTATATTAACTGGCGTGGATTTTCATACACACAAATATGAACCAAGTTTGAAGTCTCTGTGACAACGATATCCAAACTTATGGCTAATTATGTGAATTAGACTTTTTGCTTGACCTTCTGACCTTGACCTTCCAAAATTTAATCATTTCCACATTTTCCCAGCTCCGAACTCCACAATACGATCTCTTGCAATAAGAGTTGCAATTTACGACATTCATCAATACCTGCTTTTATTTTCTCTGAGAATCAAATGCCTTGCAAGAAGCTTACATCGTGTTTCTAAATGACAAATGCCTCATTAAATAATGTATATCACCCATCATCATCATCATCTCCTACAGCTATTGACGCAAAGGGCCTCGGTTATATAGCCTACACGAATCTTCCCAAATAATGTGAAATATCCAAGGGAGATGATTAGACATATTTCTCTGGGCTTGATAAACCAAGTGAATTCAATCCTTTTACCACAAAAACGATCACACTTCAAACTACAGAAATTCTCTTTCAAGTAAAAGAAGACAAAACTAGGAATTATATGACTATCTTAACAAGGACGAGTCACAAAATGGCTAAAAGCAAAGAGTAAAGAGTGGGATAAAACAACGAAAGACAAGCCAATTAATCATTTTATTTACTATCATTATTACAATCACGACATTCTTAAACTTCTCTTGTTTATTTCCTTATTTCCTTTCCTTACAGGGTAATTCCCTGTAGGAGCCCTAAATCTTATAGCATCCTGCTTTTCCAACTAGGGCTGCAGCTTAGCAAATAATAATAATAATAATAATAATAATAACTATTATAAATTAAGAGCCGTTTAATTTTATTTGATTTTTTAAGAGGTCTTGCTTTATATGTTATGCAGTTTTCCTCAAGGTACGAGACTGCGAAAATGTAGTAATTAAAAGAAAAAAAATATATTTCTAAACTAGAACAGCGTTTTTCAAACGTCCTTTCACTTGAAGAAGAATTATATTATGAATACAACCGTTAAAGCTAATAATATCTAATGACAATATTTTCCCCCAAACATTCTCATATTTTCCACAAACCCTTAAAAAGAATTATTCTTCTTTTTCAGCCATTCTATAACGCGATTTTCAATCTAAGAATATAATCTCTCGGTTCCAATTTCAAATTTTCAGTTATTATGCAAATTTATGAAATAAGACATCAATCCTCCCTGCGAATTCAGTTGATTAAACCAACCCTTCTAACAATTCTAGTCCCACGCAAACATTGATCGTGCAAATGCACGATGCATAAAACCCTCAGTTCAAAATGAAGGTGAAAAAATGAAAGTCAGTAGTGATAACAGTTGATTAATATCAGCATGACACTCGAGTTTCTCGCCGGTAATTACCTTGGGACCCATTTTATCATGAGAAAATCATATTCACAGGCTAAGATAAAGGGACGTTATTTACAGTAATTACTAATAATTATCACCGCTAGGGGGAAATATATACGCATACAAAAGCAATAAAAGAGGAGGGGGATGGGACATTCTAAGACCACCTCCCCTAACTCCGTCGCCAATTAATCAAGTCACCATCACCAGTTAAAACCCCCTTGTAATGGTCACTGTATCTGTTCAACCCCCTCCAAAACCACATTTCCCCCCACCATCAATTCCCCCCCCCCCCTTTCCAAAACCCTCCCACCCACATCCACCTCTCCTATACCATTCATCCACAATTCCTTCCACATACACAGGACCGAACCTCCTCCATGAACAACCCTATCAGCGATAAACCTTAATCCTGCAATTAACGCTTCCACACGAACTCTGAACATTCGTTACCTGTAGAGGAAAGCTCGAAATAACTCCCAACAAACCACTAATTATGTCCGCAATTAGAGAAGGAGGGGAGAGAGGGAGAGGGAATGGAGAGGGAGGTATCGCCAGGTCATTCTTTAGGGGTTAGCGAGAAGGGGTATGGTAGACATACGTTAGGGGTGTATTGAAGAGGGTGACAATTGTCACTAAAAAACAGGTGGTGGTTAATGGGGGAAATTACCAATGCAAAACTCTTATTAACACCATGAGTAGTTCCCAACGCCATTTCATAGTATTGGAACAATCAATCAAACCTTGAGCGTCCAGTATCATATTTTGTTCTTCGTGGATGTTTACTTCAAAGCAGTCACCAAGCAAATGCTATATCTTCTACCATAGGAATATGGAATTACTGTGTAAGTACTCTGTAACCGTACTGCTGACTTGGATTACTACCTAGTTACACTTTTCCAGATCTTGTATTGAAGATTATTATTTCATTTTAAATATGACAACTTTTGTGTCTACATAGTGGCTGCAACGTATTGAAAGTTGGTATTCTTGAAAAATGCCAACTATATATTCATTTATAAAGCTTATATTCAAGTGTCGATATATATATATATATATATATATATATATATATATATATATATATATATATATATATATATATATATCTGTGTGTGTGTGTGTATGTGTGTTAGAAGAAATAAAAACTAAAGTAAAATTTTTGAGAAAAGAATGGAGCAACAGAAATAACGATATAAAAATTGAGAACACATTTAATAAAACAAACATTTACAAGATATTATGAAAGTAACCACAGATAATCAGTCAAGATATAAAATAAAAAAAAAACAACTGCACAAAGAAATGACAATAAAAAATATTATTTTGAGAAGAAATTAAAAGGGCATAATGAAGTAAGCTGCTGTATGATCCATACACAAATACTGAGCAATTACCTCATTCAGTTTTATCACAGTTTCTTCGAAATTATCTTTCCTAATTTCACCAAAACTAGAGGGGCACTCAGTAAAGCACAGACCTCCATCACGGCAGCTTATTTCTCGACCTTGATCTTGACCTTTGACCTACGACCTTCAAAATTGAATCACTTCTAAGTCTCAACATAACAATTAATCCCTGAAAGTTTCACTACTCTATGGGTAAAACAAACAAACAAACAAACAAACAGACAAATAACGGCGAAAACATAACCTCCTCTCCAATTTCGTTGGCGGAGGTAATTAGCAATTTCTAATTTACCCAAAATAGCAACAGGCTGTGTTGACTGGCCCATAGCCGAAAGCTTAAGTTCTACAGAATAACACCCCGAAGCACTTTTAAACTTTCTTCAATATACAAATTGAGAATCCAAGTGTGTATTTTGTCAGGAAAATGATTTATTCCTTTATTCTCCGCAATGATAATATTGTAAATCACGGAACATGACTTTTGAGAAAAGGTTTAAGGCAATATCCAAGTATGATAATTTGAACTTCACGATATTGGAAAGATATTATGCTTGTAGAGAAAGAACTGAATACTGAAACTAATTCGTATTTCAAGTACTGTAGCTCCAAAAGAAAACGTTAACAAAATGTACTATATAATCTGACACTCCGGACGATGTTACTTAACGTTTTGCTTAGTGAGAAAAATGTGGTAAGCCTGGTTTTTGGGGGAGTCGATGTCATAACCTTTGGTAGTATTAAACTAATTTTCTAATGTAAAATTAATTACTATGTCATACAATGCAGATAAATTTCATACAATTGTGACAACACATTAAGATCAGAGAGTACACAAGCACGGTAAATAACTAGCGCCTATGACAGGTAACCACCCAATACCAACCCTACCGAGACGATTGGTGATCAGGGACAATGAGTCATTCTGATCATTTTGCCATTTGTGCACCACATTGGACTTCCTTTTGTGAGATATAGAACACACACACTCAATATACTATATATATATATATATATATATATATATATATATATATATATATATATATATATATATATATATATATAGAGATAGAGAGAGAGAGAGAGAGAGAGAGAGAGAGAGAGAGAGAGAGAGAGAGAGAGAGAGAGAGAGCGATAATTTCACAACACTATACTCGATAACTAATAATTACGTTGGCTTCAAGTCCACCGTCCAAGAAAATATAGTTTCTAAAGTAGAATTTCAGTCCCCAAACCCCTTACGTTACTGGCATGTGCTTTGAGCAACGCACGGAGGAAATCATAAAGCAATTAAGAAAGTAATAAGAGCAAATGAAATACAATTTTCTTTTGCGGCCATATCATTAGAGTTCTTTGGAGGTGGCTGTAGTCCAATGGCGCCTCCGTGAAAGCGTCAACCATTAAGTAATTATAACTCGGCGACAGCAGGGGGTTCTTAAGCTCTTCTTACAACCAAACCTTACTCTAAGCTTTAGGGTGTTCTTAATACAACTACCAATACTTCGACCCCTTCCAGCAGTTATTATCATTCTGGCTTTCGAGAGGAAAAAATAAAATTTAGAGGGGCACTCAGTAGAGCACAGAACTCCACCTCGGCAGCTTATTTCTCGACATTTTGCTCAACCTTGACCTTTGACCTTAACATATGTATTAATTGGCGTGGATTTTCATACACTCAAATATGAAACAAAAGTCTCTGTGACAACGATGTCCAAACCTATGGTTGATTACGTGATTTGGACATTTTGCTTGACCGTGACACTGACCTTTGACCTCGACCTTCCAAAATTTAATTATTTCCATCTTTCAACATAACAGTTAATCCCTGCAAGTTTCATCACAATACGATTAACATTGCGGCCAGGAAGCTATTCACAAACAAACACACACACAAAAAAGGGGTAAAACATAATCTGCTTCGAATTTCGTTGGCGTTAGTAATAATGCATTTGAAGAAATACCATAAAATAGACGAGAAGGATTTCGACAAGAATATTCTTGTACTAAAACCGACGCCCTTCCACTCCAAAACCACAAGAAGCAATCGGCATCATGTCAAGTGCTCGTAAAGTCAATCATGCTCTAATGGTTCTAAGTCTTGCAAGGCTATGCAAGGGTATAGAGTACCCATGCCATTAAGGGCTCTACAAGCCACACCCCGTTCCGCCAATTCATCGCCACCTTCGCTGGCCGTCAAGGGAACCCCTCGACACGCATCGGTAATTTTCTGGACTTTATCATGTTTTCAAGAGAGACTAAAGTATTATCGTTAATATAGACATGATCAGTGTATTAAGCACACTTTTCTTACCGATGTAAAGATTTAGTATCAATTTTTTTCTTTGTGGGGATACCTTAATGTGATGAAAGGGTCTGTGTATTGTCATGACCTGCAAAACTGTACCATCCTACTATGGTTTGCTGTGAGCGAATATACTAAAGTCTCCCATTATCACCAATCAACACTGGCCAGTGTGGTAATGAAAATGGCCAAACCCTTAGCATGACCAAGACATGTCTCAGACCTTTGTCCTGCAGTGAACTAGAAACTGCTACATTCGTTTGTTACTGTTGCTGGTGTATTCATATCCTAAGTTTAAAGCAAGTCTACGATTCACACGAAGAAATACAGTACTATACAGTAAGTATTACACCCATTAACGTATTCGATGAAAACATTACCTCCTCCACAAGCAAACCTTATTCTCCATAAACTTGTCTTCTAATACAGTGGTTCATGGGAAGAATAAATCAAGTCATTGCAAAACCTCTCTTCTAATCATAAACCTCACAGTTTATATCCGATTCATATGCCAACGTAGAAGCTTTGAAATCAGCACAATGACAACATTAACAAAGCTAAACTATTAAGTTATACATAACATTGCATTCTTACACTTCCTGAATATAAGGGCCTTTTCATTCAAATAGTTCACCTAATCTAAAAATATAATCGCTTTCCTAGCCTCCATCTCAACGTCTATTTCCTTCACAATTCCTTAAATTATCATATCTTGTTACAGAACTCATGGTGAGGGCTAGATGAAGATGGTTTGGTCATGCTCTTCGCACTCCCCAAAAGATTAATTCACCTAACTTTCAACTGGGCTCCACAAGGCAATACAAGAGTTGGACGACCCAGGCCTACATGGCTGAGGACTATGAAACGTGAAGAGGAGATGATGAGTGGAGAAGTATTGATTTAAAAGCTCAATGTAAAGACTACTGGCGGAATCTAACAGAGGACCTTTGCGTCAATAGGCGTGGGAGGAGATGATGATGATTACTATACGGCCAGACTAACCCAAAAACACAATTCTACATACACGAACATTGTTTTCACCACGGAATAATTTTCAGTTTCTCGAACGTTCAATGTATCTTGCTCTTTATACACTTTGAAATGCTACAAATCAGTTATCTTCCAGTTCATAACTTCTGCTAAGCTCCACTGTCTACTTTTAATGCAGATTCTTATAATTCCTTTGATCTCATTTATGATATCACGGACCATCCAGTTTCCTGAATATCCAAAGCTGTACACCACTTCCTTTCTCCCACAAACAATGACACCAATACGTCCTCGAATTAGCTTTAATTTTTTCTCGTTATCTTTTTCATTTATATATAAAATTCTAACTATATCGCATATTTAATTCTTCCTTAATACCTCTTCCATGTAGATGTTAAGTACCCTTTATAAAACCAAACTTCGTCTCCACGGGCCTTCATTAACATACAGCAACCTAGTTCTTGGATCTCACGCTTTAAAAAATGCTACGAACATATTAACAGTATTATCATTATTATTATTATTATTATTATTAGCTAGGCTATAACCCTAGTTGAAAAAGCAAGATGCCATAAGGCCAAGGGCTCCAAAAAGGAAAAATAGCCCAGTGAGGAAAGGAAACAAGAAGTAAATAAACCACAAGAGAAGAATAAACAATCAAAATAAAATATTTTAAGAACAGTGGCAATATTAAATTAGACCCTTTACATATAAATTATAAAAACTTGAAAAAAAACCAAAAAAAAAAAAACAAGAGGAACAGAAATATTCTTGCTCGCCAAGATATAATCAAACTTCTCGTCTGCTTTACATTTCTCATGATGATTAATGGAATCACAAACACGTACCTCAGCCCCTTATCAGAACTTGCGCTGTTCAATCATGCGTCCCAATTCCTGAAAGTACACCACCGAAAGTCTTTCTGGGTGCATTACAAATTGCTAACTAATAACAATAACTGGCTTAACACCATCTCACCTGCAGTTTAAAGGCTTAAAGGCCGCTCATGAATGGCAGAGCCAAGAGACAGTGACATTGCCCTATCAAGCAGGACAATGCCCTAGAGACTGACCATATATACGTATGATCAGCGCCCAAGACCCTCTCCACCCAAGCTAGGACCAAGGAGGGCCAGGCAGTGGCTGCTGATGACTCGGCAGATAGACCTATGGGCTCCCCCAAAGGCCCCATCCTTAGCTCACAAGGCTGGTGAGGTTGCAGCGACCAAATAAACTAACGAGTTTGAGCAGGACTCCAACCCCAGTTAGGGACGTTACCGTATCGGACAGACACCACAACCCTATTAAACAGCTAGATGTTACTACTTATCCTGAATCTTTCATTATAGAAGACAGTAGTTGGGTGTAAGAGTGCTGCTGGATAACTATAAACCTTCATAACAACTAACTCATTAATTGTAATTATCCTTCATAAGCATGTGTATGTATTTATGAAAGTAGTAGACATTCACACGCAAACAACTCCATTTAAAGGGAAGGCGACTGTTTTTTTTAGGAGGAATCAAATGTAAGCAGGTCATGAAATAATACATTACCGTGAAAAGGTGGGTTTAGTTACGACTCTTAACGGCAGTAACTAGGGGAGCATTCAGCAGAGCGCAGACCTCCGCCTCGGCAGCTTATTTCTTGACCTTTTGCCCGACCTCGACCTTGACCTTTGACCTTAATGTGTGTTAATTGGCGTGGATCTTCATACACTTAAATATGAACC
>NC_090732.1:16955732-16958232 GCF_036898095.1 Palaemon carinicauda
TTTATAAGAGTGGCAGATGAAAATATGGACCACAGCACAAAACTTGCAAATTATCCATAATTATGTATTCCAGTTCTGAACATATTGAATACGTAACAATAAAACCTTGCAATTTTGTAAACATTTATTTCTGAAACCAAATAAATTGTGGTCCATTACATGATATGGAATATAAGAAAATTAAAAGATTTAGGCCTTCTCTAAAAGTACTTCTAATAATATAGTTAAATATCTATAGATTTAACTATTTTGTCTAATTGTTCTATCTCCTTCCCATGCAAACATTAATTTAAAAAGCCAATAAATTCTTATAAATATACAAACTATAACAAATACATAGCCTTCTGATGCAAGTTCATTAAGCCGTTGTTTATGGTACGTCAACTATGAGACGCCAGGTAATGGGAATTAACTTATGCTATGTATCATTAAGAATCATTATTCTTCGTGATGTATAATCTATTTCTGATATTTTTTTTTTCTTAAGTGGACTTTCTTCATCCGGAATTAAAATAATCTGACTTTAAAAACGATGTAGAATATTGCAGAGAATCTACTTAACTAATCAAACTAATTTAAAATTAAATTAAATTTCCCCGAAATCAACAATGATTCATATGTAACACTCCATTCATAACTAAGTTTGTTGCTAAACGAAAAAACAAAAAATATAATAAACATACAAACAAATCTAGTCTGGTAGGAATAACAGATAATTTTTCTATATTTTTTTTTTCACAATAATATTCATCAATCAACATGGAGGGGGGAGGGGGTAAGCTATTATCTGGCTTACATTAAGTTGCCTGGAACGATGAACATTACTGGAATACCTTTAACACTAGACCGCTAACAGGTACCTAGACGTGATGAAATCAAATGCGGTAGTTTCTTCAAAGTAATTTCCTAGCTTCAAACACGCATCAATCACGTCTGGAAATCGCTTTAACAAAACTCACTCAGAAACAAAATGAACTTTAGCAATAAACGGAAGCAGTAATCTATTTCCTTAGAAGAATAACGCTTCTTACCAAAGTCTTTTTACAAGCCGGCAAACCACATTTGAACTTCCTTCCACCCCGAGTACATCAAGAGGTTATCACAAACGAGCGGTTTTTTCGCCAAGCGGTTTCTCCCTCAAATTAGAGTCATTATTACCCTTTACATCAATACAACACTGAAATTCTTCATTGATAGGTATCGATCAATTCCACTATGTGTTTTCCGCTAATACTCACGTTCGCTTTGCCGAACCTATCGAGAGAGATATTCGCTAAGTATCAAGGCAATTTTGTGCAGACGAAAACACCTCTAAACTTAATTTGTCATTGAAAGTCTTCAGTACAGTTCCAAAAATGTTCATGAACTTTACAGAAACAGAATTATATCATGTTCGAAAAAGAGAGGAAATCAATGGAAAGAAGACTGATGCTATCAATAAGCTAAATATAATATTTATTTGTAATCATTATTTATTAATTTACACATTTATTAATTGTGATACATTCAGCATATATATATATATATATATATATATATACATATATATAAATATATTTTTTATTTTATATATATACATATATATACTAATATATATATATATATATATAATTATACATATCTATTTATATATATGTATACATATATACAAACACACACACACATATATATATATATGTGTGTGTGTTTGTATATATGTATACATATATATAAATAGATATATATAAATAGATATATATAATTATATATATGTAAATATATATGTATATATATATAAAATAAAATAAAAATATATATATATGTATATATATAAAATAAATATATATATATGTATATGTATGTATATATATATATATATATATATATATATATATATATGATGGTTTTGTATTGTGTTGGAAGCTGTTTGCGTATACCTTGACCGTATATTCAGTCCGTGCATATAACCATAAAAAATGCATAAAAACTCTCAGTTATTTCACCAATAATAGGTATCATCTTGAAATATATATCTATAGCTATTAGATAATTATAATATCCCAAATTGGTAGAGAAGATGGGTGTAGCAAGCTAGCTCCTTTTGCCCAAGGTCTAATTCCTGTCATCACTATAGTATTCATTCCAAGTATTAAAAGGATTCCCGAAGGAATTGGGAACAAATCCTTACTTATTTATCTATTCCTTTTTAAGGTTCTGGAGTAATGTTCTCAACGCCACTCATGCATTCTTCAGACTACAATGTGCATAACTTACTGTTTGGAAAAAAAAAATAATGAGTTTAATAAAACGCACATAAATTATTATGCCTCGTTCGCTAATCAAATCACGGATCTCTCGCTGGTGGAGTGATGGTCGTAAAAATTGGACTGTAAGGTCTATGTATTTGTGTATGCATGCATATATGCAAGTACCAAACAAAAGCTTCAAACGATAATCATTCTCTAAAAGTTAATAAACCAACAAGTTACATCGATTTTTTATTATTGTCGTAGAGCTTACA
>NC_090732.1:16963232-16980047 GCF_036898095.1 Palaemon carinicauda
TTATAACAGACTGCTATAGATCAACAAAGCCTACTAAACAATCGAGTTCATATTACGTAGAACCTCAACATAATCATAGTTTGTAATCATACGTTTATCAACAGATGAACTTGGTATGAAGCAGCTAAAGGATCAAATTAAGCACTTTAAAATTATCATTCCCGATTGGATCACGTCAAATCTTAGGAGGACCACCAAAATTTTTCCTCATCTTTTGGGATCTATGTTGGTCTCCAACAGTTTAAAAGCGGACCTTAGGTCATTGAGACATTATTTCAGGTTAGTCTCAGAGGTTAGAGATTCCAGAGTCTTACTCAGCATAATGGGTTGGCCAACACATCTTTGAGGAAGCATTCTAATTAGTTCGGAATAACCTGGGCGGGTGCATGAAACCGGGGCTTAATTAATCTGGAACCAATCTGTAATGACAGCTCCCGTGCATAGATAAGTAGCCCACCAGCCTATTTAGGAGGTACTCGTGCCCCAACCACGTCTCTTTCAGGCGAATGTGAGGCATTGTGAATATAGGTTTGAGCTCTCTCTCTCTCATCAATTCAAAGAGCCAACCCCCCCCTTCTCTCTCTCTCTCTCTCTCTCTCTCTCTCTCTCTCTCTCTCTCTCTGGCATTTTGCTATCATTAATTCGAAGCGCCAACCTCTCTCTCTCTCTCTCTCTCTCTCTCTCTCTCTCTCTCTCTCATTAATTAGAAGAGCCGACGTTTAACTGCTTGTTGGAGTAAGTTTCAGCCAGAAAAAATGAAACACTTTTTTCTTATCATAATTGTAAATCATATAAACTTCACTCATTTACATTCCCAAATCAATGAGATTAACTACATTCCCATATCATTGATATCCATTAAAATATTTAAACACAAAATCATTATAACAACATGTACAGTGTATTAATATTTGCCTAACGACAGACTTCATCGTTTTCAAAAGCAATTAGGCGTCCTGAGATAACAAAGATGAAGAAAATTATCTATCATTAGAGTTCGATTTTAATTACTTTCTTTAATACTATGTTTGTCAATTGTTTAGTTAAGAACACAATAAGAACGATCACGTTCAACTCTTTGAAATAAAAATAAAAATATTTCAAATTGAGCAACAACTTTGATTTACATAAAATACTTGACAGAATCCCCAATATCAAAAAGAAATCGGATTCAATTCAAACTAATGTTACTATGTAAGAAAATTCTTATTACCGTTGAAAAAAAAAAAAAAGTACCCATTCTAAATTGATGTAAATTTTTCCACCTCAGTAGCCAAAAAAAGTATTCGTCTTAATATTAACTTAGTCACAATCATCGCTCTTTTGAGTTGCCAAATTAAGTTAAGAGATCAACTGGGAAATACAAAACAATAAAATATACGTAAAAAATCATACACAAAAATATTAATTTAAGAAAATCTTGGCGTTAAGAGCACCCAAACACAAAATGTACCATTTCTGATGAAAAATAATGCAAGGAGATACTATTTGCTTGTTTACATCTTACTGGAGGTTTTCTATCTGCCTGTATGAAAAGATAATCATGATATAGGAAGCCAGTAACATGGATCACAAACAAGACAGTGATTGGCCTTAGCCTACCTTGAACAATGGGCCAATAACGCAACCTGAGGTTTTTAAGACTTGCTATATTCAATTACCAGAGGAACCAATCACGTCTTTCCACTGTAAAAAGTTATATTGTCAGACGAAGACCAAAATAAATCTGAATCATCCTGTAATATTCCTACCATAAACGAGAGAGAGAGAGAGAGAGAGAGAGAGAAAGAGAGAGAGAGAGAGAGAGAGAGAGAGAGAGAGAGAGAGAGAGAGAGAGAATTCCACATGCCATATACTAAAATCCATCTAAAGAGTGACATATTCAAAGGCAAGAGCCATGGCTTAAATTTTATGGTTATAATAGATCAAAATACCCACACTTGTATCTGTTTCTTATGAATATCACATAAACGTATCGTGTAAACAGCATTGTGAACACACTGAATTCACTGCAACATCCCTAATCCTTGAAACTGTCGTCCAATCCTTGAAGGTAAGCAAAATGTACTTTGGATCCCTTGTACTTTAAGTAATATAAATCCAATGTCAAAACATACTTCATAATATGAGGTTAGCTTTTTTATTTTTGTTTTGCAAATAACCGCCTTTTATTAAGTAAATGTCTCGTTAGGTGAATACTGCTTTATAAAGCAATAAAAATGCTAATAGGAAAAGATACGAGTTCAGATGGCGATATAAATGAATATCACTCTGAATCTACTTCTCATTCATTACTGCTGTTCTAGATGTTTCGTTAGGCGAATACTGCTTTGTAAAGCAATAAAAATGCTAATAATAAAATAAGAGTTCGGATGGAAATATGAATGAAAATCAGTCTGAATCTACTTCTCATTCATTATTACTGTTTTAAATGTCTCGTAAGGTGAATACTGCTTTATGAAGCAGTAAAAATAATAGAGTTCAGTCAGAATCTACTATACTACCCATTCATTGCTGCTGTTTAGTTCCCAAAGACCAAGTAGTTGCCACAAATGAAAATCGAAGTAACTTCTAATACCAGCCTATCCCTGTATTAGAGATCTTTCGTTTAGATTACCATACTTTGTTCTTTTATCCTTTCTAAATTGGATTTCCTAAATAGTATTTTAGCATAGTTGTCAAAATTAAGTATCGTCGACAGAATTTGTGTCATGGATTGGAGTCCTCAAATCCCTTATATATCCATAGAGGTTTCATTGGCTAGATTCATCAAAGGATAGCTAATTCCTTGTGATGCGCAGTGCCTATCTTACTAGGCAAGTGATCCTGCTTACCCTGACTTATATAAAAACGGACATATTTTCAGAGGATAACGCAAACATTGTTTGATTTTCTATTTACGATTATAAGTTGAAAGAATTAATAAAATCGTTTTTTTTTTTATGACACTGTTTCTTTACACACAATAAAACAAAAGTCATGGTGGATGTAAAAACCAAAATTGGTAATCAAGATAATAATGGTTGTGTGTTATTTTTTCCACTACTTATCGGCAAAGAAATCGCAAATCAATTTGGAAACTGACCACTAAAGACTGAAAGAGGCTTTGTAAAGGAAAAAAGAAATATTGTTAAATTATAAAAGACAAATGCCAATAGTTTTTACATTGAATTCACAACAAATTACTGTAGGATTTACCAACCCAAAGTGAAATCATAAGTAAACTAGGGCACTCAGTAGAGCGCAAACCTCCACCGCGGCAGCTTATTTCTCGCCCTTTCGCTCGACCCTGACCTTGACCTTTAACCTTAACATGTATTAATTGGCGTGGATTTTTAACCACTAATATTTGAAGTCTCTGTAACAACGATGTCCAAACTTATGGATGATTACGTGAATTGGACATTTTGCTTTACATGATCTTGACCTTCCAAAATCTAATCATTTCCAGCTTTTACACGAGTTAATCCCTACAAGTTTCATTACTCTGCGATAAAAATTGTGGCCAGGAAACTGTTTACAACAAACACACACATACATACAAAGTACAAACACACAAACAAGGTCCAAAACATAACCTCCTTCCAACTTCGTTGGAGGTGGTAATAATTGCATCTACCGCGGCCAGTATTCGAAAAAAAATGCCTTTGAATCGAAGCTGGCCTAGACAGTCGACTTATCCATATTTGAAAGTGTGAAAGTCAAGTATGCTAAAGCCAAAAATATCACATATATATCATATTGACTTATAGGTGTCCATAGTCACTTTTTCTCTAACAATTATATGATTATTACTTTTTCGTAAACAAATATAAGATAAAATTAAAACTGTACCTTCTTTCTTTTTTTTTTTATCTGATTCGTCTTGTACATTATACTTATAAAAAAATTGATGCCATGCCCTTTCTGGTCCTCCTCCTCCTCTTTCTAATTCTTCTCTCCCATATTAATTTATAGGTGTACATCACTTACTTTGAACAATTAAATAATATTAAAATTGTACGTTTTTTTCCTATTCATATCATCACTACTCTATAGATTTGCCTTGTACATAATATTTATCAAAACTGACGCCATGCTCTTCTTGGTCCTTCTCTCTCTTCCTAACTCTCTCAACACCCACAACCTTAAGGATGTGTGGCTACTGGAGATGTCTGTCACGTCCCATTAGGACTGCATGTCACTCTTGGAGCCTTTGGGGAAACGACTTCATATTTACAGAGTCATCGTTTGTGCCACCATCAAGTGGAGAGAGAGAGAGAGAGAGAGAGAGAGAGAGAGAGAGAGAGAGAGAGAAATTAAAAATACTTTACACTTGAAACATTGTTTGAACTACCCTTAGAGAGAGAGAGAGAGAGAGAGAGAGAGAGAGAGAGAGAGAGAGAGTTTAAAAATACTTTACACTTGAAACATTGTTTACACTACCCTTAAAGAGAGAGAGAGAGAGAGAGAGAGAGAGAGAGAGAGAGATTAAAAATACTTTACACTTGAAACATTGGTTGAACTACCCTTCGAGAGAGAGAGAGAGAGAGAGAGAGAGAGAGAGAGAGAATAGTTTAAAAATACTTTACACTTGAAACATATTGTTTGAACTTCCCTCCTCTTGAAACAATGGTTTCGTTTGGATGACGAGGAAGAAATCAATAAGGAAAAATGGATTTTCGTGTTGGATCCAAATTTGGGGCCAGATGAGGACATTGTCATAAGTTTTATTAGCCGATTTTTTTGTTAAATAGAATCTAGATATTATACATTAAAATAATGCTATAATTCATAGCCACTTCACCTCTCTCTCTCTCTCTCTCTCTCTCTCTCTCTCTCTCTCTCTCTCTCTCTCTCTCTCTCTCCTATGCCATAAGAGGTTGAATGTACCCAGAAGACATTTTCCCGTGATGCAAGTTCTCTTAAATGAAAGGTTAACCCATCAAAATGCACTTTCTTATGTTGGCTTTCTGAAGTCGATTGGAATAACTTCCAAAGATACAGTTGCTGTAATTCCCTGTAATTTTGCCTGGCTAAATTAAGCAATGAAAAAAAAAAAGCAGAGAAAAATCAGAAGAAAAAAAAAAAAAAGAGGCAGAAAACGTCACCTTGTAGGATGTGCTTCGTCATCGCCGCCATATTTGTAGTCAGCACTTAACACCACAATTAATGACGGCCAATTCTAATGTTCATTAATTGTGTACTTGGTCGTTTCCACTGCTGGCTTCCCTTCTCAATCGTTAGAAATCGAATGACTCAACTCTCTTTTATTATAACGTCTGTTTTTTTTTCTTCCTGTTATTCTTTTTATTAAAGAATCAATGATCCTCTTTCTGGTTATTTTCACAGACACTTTGTATCAATAGATCAAATAAAGGAAAACAGTTATAGAAAGTTCATTGCACCTAATGAAACATTTGCTCATAAGGTCGAGGATCAGAGGGTGTAACATGGGGAATATACCTTTAACGTACACAAGCGGTTGCGGCAGTTTGTTTTTAATCTCCACTAGAGCAATGTGGCCATGATGAATGCCCAATTAAGGAAAACTATAAACGTAAAACATTGGCAAAGCGCAATTGTCGGTGCTGTGGTGCTGGGCAAACACTTCAGAATTTCGTGCCATTCTATTTCTTGTTTGCAGAAAGAGACAGCGGGATCACTTCAAAGTCTTTGTGCTTTTCTCCTTTTGTCTTAATTCCCATACAAGCAAACATGCATTCATATGCTTATTGCCAGTCGTAAAGCAAGTGGGTAATCTTTATTATTTTGAGCAATATGATTTTTCCTAAAGGAACAAACTAATTTCATATGCAATGCAAATGGCGACTAATTCTTATATTGAATAGCTACATTAAAAAAAAAATAATAATGTCATTATCTCTTATAAATATAAACAATTTACCCAGTACACCGTTGATAAAATTTCCATCTTGATGTGTCTAAATATCCAAGTTTAGACATTACACACACACACACACACACACACACAAAACTATAATATGCGTAAGATTGAGAGAAAATAAATGAAATGGAGTGAAACATTGGAAGGATAAGAAATTATCACTCATTGCCTTGAAAATGGAAAACCAATGTTAATAAGGAAAGGGGGCAGGAGTAGTCATACCATAGTGAGAGGAGGTGCGTGTGCGTGTGTTCATATCTAAATATTTAGCAGTCAGTTTTGACGGGTCGTATATACTTAGTATATATAAATTTATTTATATACATTATATAAATACGTACATATTTATCATATGAACACACACACATATACAAAATATGATAGTGAAATAATTCACATTATTATTTGCTTCACTTACAACTTTAGGATAATTAGAAATTATACGGCCCAAACCAACACTAGTTTATTTAGGGTGGATGTGAAGAGTGTACACAGGTTGTTGCACAAAAATATTTTATTATCAAAAGTTTTATCATTTCCTGTCTATCAATAAAAAGTACATCAATTCACCATCCAAATATTTGCCTATCTATCTATCTATCTATCTATCTATCTCTCTCTCTCTCTCTCTCTCTCTCTCTCTCTCTCTCTCTCTCTCTCTCTCTCTCTCTATATATATATATATATATATAATGTATGTATGTATATATGTATGTATATATATATATATATATATATATATAATACATGTTTATATACATATAGGTACACAGACACACACATATATATTATATATATAATATATATACATATATATATATATATATATATATATATATCTAATATACACAGACAAAAAGGTTGATATTAAAACATAGGTTACCTCCCGGTAGCTTAGCTAATTATCTCATTTAATAGCAATTCTTCCCCAAAAGAATTAAAAATTCATCCCCGAACCCTGAATTCCATCACAAATTGAGCGTTTTTCATCCGCTTTCATTTTAATTAATGAATATGATTATAAATTATGAAAAATAGGTTCATAATTTTATTCATAAGTGGGCACAAAAACACACCTCTCTCTCTCTTGCTCCTCTCTCCTCTGTCTCACAGCCCAGTCCTCTCTCTCTCTCTCTCTCTCTCTCTCTCTCTCTCTCTCTCTCTCACACACACACACAATTTACTCTTGTCCACTCTCTACTGTCTTCCTTTATCTCACAATCCCGTCATCTCTCTCTCTCTCTCTCTCTCTCTCTCTCTCTCTCTCTCTCTCTCACAATTTATTCTTGTCCACTCTCTACTGTCTTCCTTTCTCTCACAATCCCGTCATCTCTCTCTCTCTCTCTCTCTCTCTCTCTCTCTCTCACACACACACAATCCTGTCCTGTCCACTCTCTCTACCTCTTCCCTTCTCTCTCTCTCTCTCTCTCTCTCTCTCTCTCTCTCTCTCTCTCTCTCTCACACACATTCCCGAGCCATCATTTTTTTCCCATAGCCCTACGACCGATTACATAGAAGACTGTGAAACACCGTCATTATCATCATATTCGGAAAAATTTTGAATCTCGGCGGAGGTCTGTGTGAGTTTTATTAATTATTGCCGCGTCCCCGCAATTTGCATTAATTATTTAGAGGCCTCGGGCATAAAAGGGGCCTTCCACGCCGAGGTACATGCTAATAGTAGAGAACTTGTAAAATATTAACGCCCTGTTCGCTGCTGTCAAATCTTAGACCATTTTAAGGAAATGGCTATAAAAATTACACAGGTATTCATATGGGAATGCTATGAACTGCTTCTTAAATTTGTTGTTTTCTTAGAAAATTGTCACTTTTTTTATGCGTGAATCTTAGATAATAATAATAAATAGAAAAGGTTATATTTCGATTTTTGATAGGATAAGCAGCTGATAGCGAACTCGGGACTTGTGTTTTGTCTGTTGGTAATTAATCTGATTTTTGTATGTGTTCTGAGAATCACTGTTATAAAATATACTCTGATAGAGCTAACCTGATATTTTGTTAATCTTAATAACTAAAAACCGATTAACTAAAGTGTTTTATATATTGAGTGAGAAAATACCTTTTTACTTTTGAAATAATCAAAAACCCTTTTCACATTGTGAGGTTAAACATGATTTTGTATATAACCTATATGAAATCGACTACTCCTAATTAGTTATAAGTCATTCAATCAACTTTTAGATTATTCTAAAGATGATTTAGTTCTAAATATGAAAATTAATCATTTCAGATATACAAATTTTCTCCAAATGTGTACTTGTAAATTCCTTAAATAATCGAAGATAAAAATAATCATGTGCTAAAACTACATATTTATAACTGATAACTTTTAAATATCTGAACAATCTCTGGGATATTTGTAAAAAAAAAAAAAAAAAAAAAAAATCAACTAATTCCACGTTTAAAGGCTCCTCATGAATGGCAGAGGCAAGGGACAGTGACATTGCCCTAGACTCTAACCAATATATGATCAGCCCCCAGGCTCCCTTTCCATCTAGCCTAGGACCAAGGAGGGCCAGGCAATGGGTGTTGATGACTCAGCAGATAGTCCAATAGGCTCCCCCAAAACCCCCACCATTACCTCACAAGGATGTTGAGATTTCAGCGACCAAAAAAACTAACGAGTTTTAGCGGGACTGGAACCCCAGTCTGGTGTTCACCAGTCAGGGACGTTACGACATCGGACACCACAACCCAAAAATAACGAAGACTACAGTTGAATATTCTAAATATCAAAAGTACCCGACAGATTTACCCCATAAAGCAGAGTAATTAGTTTGAATGATGTATTAAACTAAGATTTTTGACCAAGCGAAGACACTAGGAAAAACATTCATATTATTACGGCAGGTAACAAGACAATATCATCATAATTATCATTATAGTTCAAGCACAAATGTTCCCATAAAACAAGCCAGAATGGCTGTTAGCTTACTATGTACGCAATCAGTGAAGAAAATTCCACGCGAAAAGAGAAGATTTAGGAAAAGAGATGTAATAGGAACAAAATTCAAAACAAAGGCATATAAATAGAAATAAATAAGATAAATTAGTCACATAAATCATAGCAAGGGATCAGGACACCTAATGTCATCAATAATTAATTGTTCCATAATTCACAATGACGGATATGGGAGGTCCCTGGTAAAGGCACTGAGAAATAATGGCCCCTGCATATAATAAATATGCTAACAATGCAGACCAAAAGGCACACAGTAAAGGAGCACACAACAACACAAAATTAGAGTGGAAGTTAAGCAATGGGGGAGAGACAAAGGAAGATATTTTCCAATGACGGTTCAATCGTATTAACGATAGAAAAGTAAAGGATTGTCGCATTTGGCATCAAGGCCAGAGCAAAGTAACCCTAGACTTGCATGATTAAAAGTCTAAATTATAAAACTTGAACATAACTTATATCATCAGATACTGAAAATCAGACGAACAATACCTGGCTACTTTCCTCTTGGTAAGGGTAGAGGAGACTCTTTAGCTATGGTAAGCAGCTCTTCTAGGAGGACGACGCTCCAAAATCAAACCATTGTTCTCTTAAGTCTTGGGTAGTGCCATAGCCTCTATACCTTGGTCTTCCACTGTCTTGGGTTAGAGTTCTCTTGCTTGTGGGTACACTCGGGCACACTATTCCTTCTAATTTCTCTTCCTCTTGTTTTGTTAAATTATTTAAAGTTTATATATGAAATATTCATTTAATGTTGTTACTGTTCTTAAAATATTCTACTTTTCCTTGTTTCCTTTCCTCACTGGGCTATTTTCCCTGTTGGGGCCCCTGGGCTTATAGCATCCTACTTTTCCAATTAGCGTTGTAGCTTAGCAATTAATAATAATAATAACAATAATAATAATAATAATAATAATAATAATAAAGTGACGTCACCTAGTAATAAGGGAGACCAAGGAAAAACCAAATATTACAAAATCCTCAGAATCATGACTTTAAATGATTTTGTTGCACAATGAATGATGTAATGGAAACGGAGTAAATCATTAACGACCCGTTCTTCCTATTCAAGGTTACACTACATCACGAATAAATTCCAAAATCTGAATTACTGTTATCAGTCACATCACGTTACATTAAAAGTGAACGAATATCAGCAAAAAGTTACATCACATCATATTAATTCCAAGGACAAAAATCACGCTGCTAAACTTTTGTAAAAAAATATATTCATACATACTGGCAATGTTTCTGGGTGGTTACCACTTATACTAAAAGATTTATAACCTCCTTTTAATATATTACCTTATAGGAACTGAGTGTCAAGAGACCAAAGTCCATTATATGAGAGAACTAGAGGAGCACTCAGTAGAGCAGACCTCCGCCGCGGCAGCTTACTTCTCGACCTTATGTTCGATCTTGACCTTGACCTTTGCCCTTAACATGTATTGGCGTAGACTTTTGCACACTCAAATATGACCCAAGTTTGAAGTGTCTGTGACAACGATGTCCAAACGTATGGCTGATTACGTAAATTGGACATTTTGCTTGACCGTGACCTTGACCTTCCATATTTTAATCATTTCCAGCTTTTTACATAACAGACAATCCATAAAAGTTTCATTAAGATTAAAATTGTGGTCAGGAAGCTGCTAACAAACAAACAAAGACACACACAAACAGGGGAGAAAATATAACCGCCTTCCAACTTCGTTGGCGGAGGTAATAATTAACCGATAAACAAAGGAAAATTACTAGTGCACAAAAGTCAGGAAATTGCTAGAAAATTATGAAGAAAAAAAAAATATCGCCAGTTATAAAAAAAAACGTAATGAAATATGCATAAGATAACAGGTGTGCAATGAATGTCCATAAAAAGACAGGGCCAAATAAAAAGAATTAATATAAAATTATCAAGAACGAGGAGAGAATACAGAAATAAGTGGGACCTAAGTCAGGAAGGTCAAAGGAATCAGAGAATACTGAAAATTGAGGAAAATTTCGTACTTTTGAAGGATGTGAGTATTCAATGGAAGTCTTACTTGATTACATACTTCTTCACAATTGCATTGAAAATTATCAACAATAGAGTCTTTTTATACCAGCAAAAGTGTGATGGATATATTTATAAATAGTTTGAGCATGTTTAAAAACCTGACATATATATTAAGTTCACTGTGAATGCTAAATGGTGAGATAATAAACTCGATACAATGAAAAATACAAGATCCCATGCTACACTTTACTCAGGTAATAGAAGAAACACACACACATACACACACACGCACACACTCACTATATACAGTATATATATATATATATATATATATATATATATACTGTATATATATACATATATATATATATATATATATATACTTTATAAATACATATATACATACATATATATATACATACATACATAAATATATATATATATATATATATATACATACATATACATACATACATACATAAATATATATATATATATATATATATACATATATATATACATACATACATACATCTATATATATATATATATATATATACATACATATATATATATACATACATACATACATATATATATACATACATATATACATATATATATATATATATATATACACACATACGTATATATAGATATATACACACATTATATATATATATACATACATACACACAATATATATATATATATATATATATATACATATATATATATATATATATATATAAATATATATATATAAGTCAAAATGAATAGTTTATTCAAACCTAAGAAAATGATTTAAAGACTAGGGATTTTTTTCCGACTACCAAACACATTTACTAGTAAAAAAAAAAGAATTTTTTAAAGAACACAGGAAAACGCTTGTGACTTCGAAAGCCGATAGATTCTATGAATTTACCCCAACCTTGACTAATACGATATAATTTTATCATACGCCACTGTCGAATTACAGTATCCCCAAAATTGTAGAACGGTGATTCTAACTGTAATGTTTTCGGTAAAAATCTAATTATTTTTTTTTTAACAGAAAGAAATAACACTTATGCATGTCTTCTTGAAATAATTTCGTATATTTCTCGAAAACATGTATAAAAAAATAGGTTATATTTGACGCCTTTAAAATGATACAATCAAAATTATGAAAAGCATAAAAAATGGTACATAAAGTTCCACATATCCACTTTTGCTATTTGTTAAGCTTACCTGTAATACCACTTTACCTCGCATAAACTAAAGATAGAATGAACAGAATAATTTATTTAACTGTGCTTCATTAGTCACAAAGGAGAGACATTGCAGAACTACAAAAAACTCGGAACTCAATTAGGACGTTTCAACCTTTAAGGTAAATATGAAATTATTTAACAAAATTTTAACCTTCAAGAGAACTATCTCAAATTGTTTAACAAGAAGCATTTATTATTTACTTCCACCTTTGTCCGATATTAACAGAAACGTGATTTAATCGGTACTTAGGATCAAACAACAATATACAGTATGTAGCCGTTTCTAGTCCACTGCAGGACAAAGGCTTCAGACATGTCTGTTCGTGTCTGGGTTTAGTTTCATCACTACGCTGGCCAGCGGATTGGTGATGGTGGGAGATTTTCGTCTAATCACTAAAAGCAAACCAACCTTGTATAGGTGGCCCTAACTCTTATAGCTTCGCTGATCAAGGCGAAATAATGTCTTTTGGCTCCTCTAAGAAAATTCTCTCTCTCTCTCTCTCTCTCTCTCTCTCTCTCTCTCTCATCCTGTATATATATACAGTACACACACACACACACACATATATATATATATATATATATATATATATATATATACTGTATGTGTGTTGATACTTTGAATATATAATACAACTTTCCTCTTTCGTAATGAAAGAAGCGTTTTGCCGTCATGTACCTCATCAAATTCTTTAAGAAGTTGGTAACCACAAGCCCCTTTTTTTACCCCCAAACAAATGCTAGTGTCCATTTACTCCTTTCTTGAGAATGTACTTTTAAGAGGGGTGATAGGGTCGGGATACAATGGATTCTATCGAACCTGAACAGGCTTTGAACTCCGATCCACAACGTGCGAGTTAACGAAGCACCCAATTATAAATCAAGGGAAATCCACATCGGATACGAAGGTCATGGAAGTGTAATGGCTCGTTCAGAACTTGTATTCAACGAGCTTGTGCGAACGTTAAGACTTGAATTAAAAACTATGGGAAGGTCATGAGGGGATAGGAGAAAACTGCAATGGGTGGGGCTGAAGAGGACAGAAAGGATGGAGGGTGGAGCTTAGGGTATGGGTGGTAGGTGGTTGGATGGATAGTGGGATGGGAGATATCGGCTGTGATTATCAGTCCAACCTTCTCATAAAATATGAGCAGTAATCCGTGCAAAATTGTGCATGGGAGGGGAAGGGTGGGGGGGAGGAGACAGTGGAACGAGCACTAGGTGCTGGGTGGGAAGTGGGGGAGGGGGGTTGTGGGAGGGCTTGGAAGGTGTTATTTACATCACCGGGTGTGACTAACGCTCTATTACAAGTCATTACCAGCTAAGTGACTTTTGAAAATGTTCCTGCGCATATTTCAGTAGTTCGCACTGACAAATAATTGTTATGACATTGATTCAAAGTCACCGTCGTTGTACACGCTACATTTGTTTTGAGTCGCGTTAATGAAGGCTGCGGAGAAGGAAATGCAACACTGACTCCTGTTCCTAAAATAGGAAGATAAATGGAAACTTTAAAAATTTCTTATATTTGATATTTTTTTTTTGCCTTTCAATAGTTCACTTTGGTTTGGCGTTATAACCAACATATGTATCTGTTTCTTATATTGAAATCTAAAAGCAAGTTAATTTTCCAACTCCTTTAAAGTAGTTGCAATAATTGTAACATCCCTAATATACATCATTGGGATCTTTGTTTATCCTGAATTACAACAAAAATAAACAGGAATATTTGTAGATTCAACATGTTTGTTTTATTAACTACTGATTTGAGTTATGCAACTTACACTACAAAAAATAGAAGTAAATTAAAGCTTGCAAAATAACTGCACTGTGGTATACTTCATTTTATTTTTTAGACCAACGATGACATTTTCAGTAGCTAATATAAAAAAAAAAACATAGCAACCGACCATTTTAGCACTCTCTCTCTCTCTCTCTCTCTCTCTCTCTCTCTCTCTCTCTCTCCAATCAGAAAGACGAATTACAATTTCATGATAAAAATGGCTGAAAGAAATGTCGATATATTATAAACATATAAGCAGTGATTTCCTGTCATGACGTATACGAATACTAAACTCAAAAATATCTAAAGTTAGAGAAAATGGGAAAATGTTCAATATTTATCGGTACGAATATCAAAATTTTTCTTATCGATAATCAAATGTTGTTCTATAAACCCATCATAACAAGTCAAAATGTACATCTGAATCGTGGATAAAATATCTTACAAAAAACTTCCACAAAAGCAGTCTCATTACGCACCAGCAGAGAATTCTCATCAGTAGCTCGTCGAATCATAAGACGTCAAAATGGTCATTGACTTCCTTTCTTTCCCTCTAAACACTTCCATTATTTCTAACAATTATATCATTTCTATTCTTCACATTTCTTTCTATTTCCGTCTTTCTTACATCGCATATACCAATCAGAAAATGTACTCAAATTGCTTCAATCTTTCTCTTTCATTTGCTTTTATAACAACATTTCACACCCAGAAAAAGCTTTTTTAAAAAATCCTCTGAACAATCGACATTGACTTTCATACACCTTTGCAAACATTCTACTATGTACTTTTATGTGAATCACTTCTTTTCCTATTCAATCATAATCTATTACAATTACTCCTAAATATCTATTATTATTATTATTATTATTATTATTATTATTATTATTATTATTATTATTATTATATCAACTTCCAATTTCTTCACCAAAATCAACATTAAGCTTTTATACTTTTTGTTACCATCTATCCTTTTAACGTAACTCGTGCTCACTCATATATATATATATATATATATATAGAGAGAGAGAGAGAGAGAGAGAGAGAGAGGGTGTGTGTTTGTGTACGTGTATGAAAATTTACACAGTTATTGGTTTTAGGGAAATCTGATTAACAGAGGATATATATCAAAGATATGAATGACACATCATATCGAATAAATAAAAAATAGCAAGGCTAAGCTTGTGAACAAATATAAAAACACTATGTAACAAATATATATAACCACCATTATAACGTATAATTATAGCAATTATTTTCCAAAACTTTCTACTACGTTGAGATCAATCTCAGTCCTTGCACATTCAAGAGGCAATTACATTAACACAATACAGAGAAACATTAGCTACCAGACTTAATCACTAACTTTAGTCATTAAGCTAATTGCCGGCGAAAGTTCAGAAGAGGTAGCATGCAACCTTCTAAAGACCATGTGCTAAGTGGGGAGTCGAATCGCTGAGAATGAAGGAAATGAATGGTGGACTCTAAATGGAAAGGAAGAAAGGGAATATAAAGAACAGGTACTCCTGGTAGGAGAGAGAGAGAGAGAGAGAGAGAGAGAGAGAGAGAGAGAATATCTCAGAAATAGAATCCTGCATAGAAACTGCTTTTGAAATACGTCTGTGTGCATCTATGTTGAGAGAGAGAGAGAGAGAGAGAGAGAGAGAGAGAGAGAATCACAGAAATAATAGAATCCTACAATTAAACTAATTTTAAAATACGTCTGTGTGCAACTCTGATGAGAGAGAGAGAGAGAGAGAGAGAGAGAGAGAGAGAAATAATAGAATTCTACAATTAAACTACGTTTAAAATAAGTCTGTGTTAATCTAGAGAGAGAGAGAGAGAGAGAGAGAGAGAGAGAGAATGGGCATTGGTAATAAGAGATAATTCAGCCAAATCTTGAATACCACGTTGGACATAAATAATCAGTGACGTGTTCTCCCCAGTCTTTATTAGTGTTATCATATGTGAAAAAACAGAAGAAACCTGAAAATATATTAAAAGCAAAGGAAAACACAACTTCACGTTTTAATCTTAGATTTAATTACAATTACATATAAAAAGTATGTTAGGTACTTTCTAAGTGTTTTTAATACAATCCATTCAATGACAATAGAAAAAACAGTTTAAGCTGTTTACTAGGGAGCATGGTTGGACCACAGTGGGGGGTTGGGCTTGCCCGGCTGACGTTCTGGTGAGCATCTATTCTGATGAAACTGCAACTGAACCAGACACCTTTACCTATTTACATTATGTTAAAACTGACGGAGAGCAAATATTAATTATTGAGCGCACAGATTTTTTAATACAAAAAGCCATTAATAGAAGCTAAAAAAGATTATAAAAATAAAATTAAACAACGGAACCTTTCAGTTTGTTATGGAAAGCTGTACAAATACACTCAGATTAATGTTATCACTTAGTAACAGTTAATGAGCGTATCCACCCTTAAAACGAAAAAAAAATAATCTTTAAATCTCAGCTAACTTCGCCAACCTTGAGCCACAAAATTACTTATTGTCTAAATGATGTCGTAAAAGAAAAAAAAATAGCATTAATATTTTTGAAGGATTATATCTATTAAGTGCTCCTACCAGCACTGATTATCGGATCGTTACGGGTTTTTCCTGCTGCTCCCACTAATAAAAAAGATTGATTACTAACCTACAATCTACTTTTAACGTGTGTTTAATAACTCGGTTCGAGACTTAAATTCCATTAATCAATAGCTGTCCAGTTTTTACCAGTGTTTTGTGGATGTTTGAGAGAGAGAGAGAGAGAGAGAGAGAGAGAGAGAGAGAGAGAGAGAGAACTTTATTCTACATCATACCAACTACTGCAAACAGGGCAGGAAAAAAACCAAAAAGATTTGCCTATACAACTGAGGTTCAACTTGCTCAATTATAGCTAACAAAT
>NC_090732.1:16980547-16998047 GCF_036898095.1 Palaemon carinicauda
AGAATTCCATGCGAAAAAGAGAAGATTTAGGAAAAGAGAAGTAATAGGAACAAAATTCAAAACATAGGCATATAAATACAAGTAAAATAATATAAATTAGTCACATAAATCATAGCAAGGGATCAGTACACCTAATGTCATCAATAATTAATTGTTCCATAATTCACAATAAAGGATATGGGAGGTCCCTGGTAAAGGCACTGAGAAATAATGGCACCTCAAAATAATAAATCTGGTAACAATGCACACCAAAAGGCACACAGTAAAGGAGCAACACAACAACACAAAATTAGAGTGGAAGTTAAGCAATGGGGGAGAGACACAGGAAGATATTTTCCAATGACGGTTCAATCGTATTAACGATAGAAAAGTAAAGGATTGTCGCATTTGGCATCAAGGCCAGAGCAAAGTAACTTAAAATTGCATGATTAAAAGCCTAAATTATAAAACTTAAACATTACTTTTATCATCAGATACTGAAAATCAGACGAACAATACCTAGCTACTTTCCACTTGGTAAGGGTAGATGAGACTCTTTAGCTATGGTAAGAAGCTCTTCTAGGAGAACGACACTCCAAAATCAAATCATTGTTCCCTTAGTCTTGGGTAGTGCAATAGCCTCTGTACCATGGTCCTCCACTGTCTTGGGTTAGAGTTCTCTTGCTTGAGGGTACACTCGGGCACACTATTTATTTAATTTCTCTTCCTCTTGTTTTGTTAAATTATTTAAAGTTTATATATGAAATATTTATTTAATGTTACTGTTCTTAAAATATTCTACTTTTCCTTGTTTCCTTTCCTCACTGGGCTATTTTCCCTGTTGGGGCCCCTGGGCTATAGCATCCTACTTTTCCAATTAGCGCTGTAGCTTAATAATAATAAAAATAATAAAAAAAAATAATAATAATAATAATAACGTGACGTCACCTAGTAATAAGGGAGACCGAGGAAAAAACCAAATATTACAAAATACTCAGAATCATGACTTTAAATGATTTTGTTGCGCAATGAATGATGTAATGGAAACGGAGTAAATCATTAACGACCCGTTCTTCCTATTCAAGGTTACACTACATCACGAATAAATTCCAAAATCTGAATTACTGTTATCAGTCACATCACGTTACATTAAAAGTGAACGAATATCAGCAAAAAGTTACATCACATCATATTAATTCCAAGGACAAAAATCACGCTGCTAAACGTTTGTAAAAATATATTCATGCATATTGGCAATGTTTTTGGGGGGTTACCACTTATATAAAAATAATGCATAACCTCCTTTTAATATATTACCTTATAGGAACTGAGTGTCAAGAGACCAAAGTCCATTATATGAGGGAACTAGAGGGGCACTCAGTAGAGCGCAGACCTCCGCCGCGGCTGCTTATTTCTCGACCTTTAGTTCGATCTTGACCTTGACCTTTTCCCTCAACACGTATTGGCGTGGACTTTTGCACACTCAAATATGACCCAAGTTTGAAGTGTCTGTGACAACGATGTCCAAACGTATGGCTGATTACGTAAATTGGACATTTTGCTTGACCGTGACCTTGACCTTCCAAGATTTAATCATTTCCAGCTTTTTACATAACAGACAATCCCTAAAAGTTTCATTATGATTAAAATTGTGGTCAGGAAGCTTCTAACAAACAAACAAACACACAAACAGGGGAGAAAATATAACCTCCTTCCAACTTCGTTAGCGGAGGTAATAATTAACCGATAAACAAAGGAAAATTACTAGTGCACAAAAGTCAGGAAATTGCTAGAAATTATGAAGAAAAAAAAAAATATCGCCAGTTTATAAAAAAAAAACGTAATGTAATATGCATAAGATAACAGGTGTGCAATGAATGTCCATAAAAAGACAGGGCCAAATAAAAAGAATTAATATAAAATTATCAAGAACGAGGAAAGAATACAGAAATAAGTGGGACCTAAGTCAGGAGGTCAAAGGAATCAGAGAATACTGAAAATTGAGCAAATTTCGTACTTTGAAGGGATGTGAGTATTCAATGGAAGTTCTTACTTGATTATATACTTCTTCACAATTGCATTGAAAATTATCAACAATAGTGTCTTTTTATACCAGCAAAAGTGTGATGGATAAATTTATAAATAGTTTGGGCATGTTTAAAAACCTGACATATATATTAAGCATACTGGGAATGGTAAATGGTGAGATAATAAACTCGATACAATGAAAAATACAAGATCCCATGCTACACTTTACTCAGGTAATAGAAGGAACACACAAACACACACACTCACTATATATATATATAATATATATATATATATATATATATAATACATAATATATACATATATATATATATACATACATACATACATACATATATATATATATATATATATACACACACATAATATATATATATATATATAATTATATATATATATATATAATATATATATATAATATATATATATATATATATTATATATATATATTCAAGTTAGAATGAATAGCTTATTCATACCTAAGAAAATGATTTAAAGACTAAGAATTTTTTCCGACTACCAAATACATTTACTAGTAAAAAAAAAAAAAAAAAAAAACTATTTTTTTAAGAACACAGGAAAACGCTTGTGACTTCGAAAGATGATAGATTCTATGAATTTTACGCCAGCCTTGACAAATAAGATATAATTCTATCGTACGCCACTGTCGAATTACAGTATCCCCAAAATTGTAGAACGGTGACTCTAACTGTAATGTTTTCAGTGAAAATCAAAATATGCATATATTCTTGAAATAATTCCGTATATCTCTAGAAAACATATATATATATATACATATATTATATATATATATATAATATATATATATATATAGTATATATAGATATATATATATATTATATATATATATATAATATATATATATATAAATAGGTTATATGTGACGCCTTTAAAATGATACGGTCAAAATTATGAAGAGCATAAAAAATGGTACATAAAATTCCAAATATCCACTTTTGCTATTTGTTAAGCTTACCTGGAATACCACTTTACCTCGCAAAAACTAATGATAAAATGAACTGAATAATTTATTTAACTGTGCTTCATTAGTCACAAAGGAGAGACATTCCAGAACTAAAAAAAAAAAAAAAACATTCGGAACTCAATTAGGGACGTTTTAACCCTTAAGGTAAATATGAAATAATTTAGCAAAGTTTTAACCTTCAAGAGAAATATATCAAATTGTTTAACAAGAAGCATTTATTATTTACTTCCACCTTTGTCCGATATTAACAGACACGTGATTTAATCGATACTTTGGATCAAACAACAACATACAGTAAGTAGCCGTTTATAGTCCACTGCAGGACAAAGGCTTCAGACATGTCTGTACGTGTCTGGGTTTAGGTTCATCACTACGCTGGCCAGCGGATTGGTGATGGTGGGAGATTTTCGTCTAATCACTAAAAGCAAACCAACCTTGTATGGGTGGCCCTAACTCTTATAGCTTCGCTGATCACGGCGAAATAATGTCTTTTGGCTCCTCTTAGAAAATCCTCTCTCTCTCTCTCTCTCTCTCTCTCTCTCTCTCTCTCTCTCTCTCTCTCTCTCTCTCTATATATATATATATATATATATATACACTGTAGGTGTGTTTATACTTTATGAATATACAATACAGCTTTCCTCTTTCGTAATGAATAATGAAATACACGTTTTGCCTTCATGTACCTCATCAAATCCTTTAAGAGGTTGATAACCACAAGCACCCCTTTTTACCCCGAAACAAATGATAGTGTCCATTTACTCCTTTCTTGAGAATGGACTTTTAAGAGGGGTGATAGGGTCGGGATGCAATGGATTCTATCGAACCTGAACAGGCTTTGAACTCCGATCCACAACGTGCGAGTTACCGAAGCACCCGATTATAAATCTACGGAAATCCACATCGGATACGAAGGTCATGGAAGTGTAATGCTCGTTCAGAATAAGTATTCAACGAGCTTGTGCGAACGTTAAGACTTGAATTAAAAAACTATGGGAAGGTCATGAGGGGATAGGAGAAAACTGCAATGGGTGGGGCTGAAGAGGACAGAAAGGATGGAGGGTGGAGCTTAGGGTATGGGTGGTAGGTGGTTTGGATGGATAGTGGGATGGGAGATATCGGCTGTGATTATCAGTCCAACCTTCTCATAAAATATGAGCAGTAATCCGTGCAAAATTGTGCATGGGAGGGGAAGGGGGGAGGGAGACAGTGGAATGAGCACTAGGTGCTGGGTGGGAGATGGGAGGTTGTGGAGGGCTCGGAAGGTGTTATTTACATCACCGGTGTGACTAACGCTCTATTACAAGTCATTACCAGCTAAGTGACTTTTGAAAATGTTCCTGCGCATATTTCAGTAGTTCGCACTGACAAATAATTGTTATGACATTGATTCAAAGTCACCGTCGTTGTACACGCTACATTTGTTTTGAGTCGCGTTTAATGAAGGCTGCGAAGGAAATGCAACACTGACTCCTGTTCCTAAAATAGGAAGATAAATGGAAACTTTAAAAATTTCTTATATTTAATATTTTCTTTGCCTCTCTCAATAGTTCACTTTGGTTTGGCGTTATAACCAATATATGTATTTGTTTCTTATATTGAAACCTAAAAGCAAGTTAATTTTCCAAATCCTTTAAAGTAGTTGCAATAATTGTAACATTCCTAATATACATCATTGGGATTTTTGTTTATCCTGAATTACAACAAAAATAAACAGGAATATTTGTAGATTCAACATGTTTATTTTATTAACTACTGATTTGAATTATGCAACTTACACTACAAAAAATAGAAGTAAATTAAAGCTTGTAAAATAACTGCACTGTGGTATACTTCATTTTATTTTTTATACCAACGATGACATTTTCAGTAGCTAATATAAAAAAAACATAGCAACCGACCATTTTAGCACTCTCTCTCTCTCTCTCTCTCTCTCTCTCTCTCTCTCTCTCTCTCTCTCTCTCTCTCTCTCTCTCTCCAATCATAAAGACGAATTACAAATTCATGATAAAAATGGCTGAAAAAAAAATGTCGATATATTATAAACATATAAGCAGTGATTTCCTGTCATGACGTATACGAATACTAAACTCAAAAATATTTAAAGTTAGAGAAAATGGGAAAATGTTCAATATTTATCGGTACGAATATCAAGATTTTTCTTATCGATAATCAAATGTTGTTCTATAAACTCATCCTAACTAGTCAAATTGTACATCTGAATCGTGGATAAAATATCTTACAAAAAACTTCCACAAAAGCAGTCTCATTACGCACCAGCAGAGAATTCTCATCAGTAGCTCGTCGAATCATAAGACGTCAAAATGGTCATCGACTTCCTTTCTTTCACTCTAAACACTTCCATTATTTCTAACAATAATATCATTTATATTCTTCACATTTCTTTCTATTTCCGTCTTTCTTACATCGCATATACCAATCAGAAAATGTACTCAAAATGCTTCAATCTTTCTCTTTCATTTGCTTTTATAACAACATTTCACATCCAGAAAAAGCTTTGTTAAAAAATCCTCTGAACAATCGACAATGACTTTCATACACCTTTGCAAACATTCTACTATGTACTTTTATGTGAATCACTTCTTTTCCTATTCAATCATAATCTATTACAATTACTCCTAAATATCTATTATTATTATTATTATTATTATTATTATTATTATTATTATTATTATTATTATTATTATTATTATTATTATTATTATTATTATTATATCAACTTCCAATTTCTTCACCAAAATCAACATTAAGCTTTTATACTTTTTGTTACCATCTATCCTTTTAACGTAACTCGTGCTCACTCATATATATATATATATATATATATATATATATATATATATAGAGAGAGAGAGAGAGAGAGAGAGGAGAGAGAGAGAGAGAGAGAGAGAGAGAGAGAGAGAGAGAGAGAGAGAGTGTGTGTGTTTGTGTACGTGTATGAAAATTTACACAGCTACTGGTTTTAGGGAAATCTGATTAACAAATGATACATATCAAAGATATGAATGACATATCATATCGAATAAAAAAAAGCAAGGCTAAGCTTGGGAACAAATATAAAAATACTATGTAACAAATATATATAACCACCATTATAACGTATAATTATACCAATTATTTTCCAAAACTTTCTACTATGTTGAGATCACTCTCAGTCCTTGCACATTCAAAAGGCAATTACATTAACACAATAAGGAGAAACATTAGCTACCAGACTTAATCACTAACTTTAGTCATTAAGCTAATTGCTGGCGAAAGTTCAGAAGAGGTAGCATGCAACCTTCTAAAGACCATGTGCTAAGTGGGGAGTCGGATCGCTGAGAATGAAGGAAATGAATGGTGGACTCTAAATGGAAAGGAAGAAAAGGAATACAAAGAACAGGTACTCCTGAGAGAGAGAGAGAGAGAGAGAGAGAGAGAGAGAGAGAGAGAGAGAGAGAGAGGAGAGAGAGAGATAGATAGAGAGAGAGAGAGAGAGTCTCAGAAATTATAGAATCCTACAAATAAACTACTTTTAAAATAAGTCTGTGTTCATCTATGTTAAGAGAGAGAGAGAGAGAGAGAGAGAGAGAGAGAGAGAGAGAGAGAGAGAGAGAGAGAGAGAGAGAGAGAGAGAGAATCTCAGAAATAATAAAATCCTACAATTAAACTAATTTTAAAATACGTCTATGTGCATCTATGTTGAGAGAGAGAGAGAGAGAGAGAGAGAGAGAGAGAGAGAGAGAGAGAGAGTCTCAGAAATTATAGAATCCTACAAATAAACTACTTTTAAAATAAGTCTGTGTTCATCTATGTTATGAGAGAGAGAGAGAGAGAGAGAGAGAGAGAGAGAGAGAGAGAGAGAGAGAGAGAGAAGGGCATTGGTAATAAGAGATAATTCAGCCAAATCTTGAATAACACGCTGGACACAAATAATTAGTGACTTGTTCTCCCCAGTCTTTATTAGTCTTTTGATATGTGAAAAAAAAAAAACAGGAAAAAACTGAAAATATATTAAAAGCCAAGGAAAACACAACTTCACGTTTTAATCTAAGATTTAATTACAATAGCATATAAAATGTATGTTAAGTACTTTCTACAGTGTTTTAATACAATCCATCCAATGTCAATAGAAAAAACAGTTTAAGCTGTTTACTAGAGAGCATACTGCTGTGGTTGGACCACAGTGGGGGGTTGGTCTTGCCCGGCTGACGTTCTGGTGAGCATCTATTCTGATGAAACTGCAACTGAACCAGACACCTTTACTATTTACATTATGTTAAAACTGACGGAGAGAAAACATTAATTCTTGAGCATGCAGATTTTTAACACAAGAAGCCATTTCTGGGAACTAAAACGATTATAAAAATAAAATTAAACAACGGAACCTTTCAGTTTGTTATGGAAAGCTGTACAAATACACTCAGATTAATGTTATCACTTAGTAACAGTTAATGAGCGTATCCACCCATAAAACGAAAAAAAAAATAATCTTTAAATCTCAGCTAACTTCGCCAACCTTGAGCCACAAAATTGCTTATTGTCTAAATGATGTCGTAAAAGAAAAAAAAAATAACATTAATATTTGTGAAGGATTATATCTATTAAGTGCTCCTACCAGCACTGATTATCGGATCGTTACGGGTTTTTTCCTGCTGCTCCCACTAATAAAAAAGATTGATTAGTAACCTACAATCTACTTTTAACGTGTGTTTAATAACTCGGTTCGAGACTTAAATTCCATTAATCAATAGCTGTCCAGTTTTTACCGGTGTTTTGTGGATGTTTGAGAGAGAGAGAGAGAGAGAGAGAGAGAGAGAGAGAGAGAGAGAGAGAGAGAGAGAACTTTATTCTACATCATCATACCAACTACTGCGAACAGGGCAGGAAAAAAACAAACATTTGCCTATACAACTGAGCTTCAACTTGCTCAATTATAGCAAACAAATAATTCAGTCAATGAAGCTTTCCAAAGCTTTAGAGCAAACTCCAACCGTTATAAAACTAAAGGTTTTCCAGACCATTTTCTCCATATTCTATCTGATTTCTCTTCCTCTTGTTTTGTTAAAGTTTATATAGTTTATATAGGAAATATTTATTTTAATGTTGTTACTATTCTTAAAATATTTTATTTTTCCTTCTTTCCTTTCCTTACTGGGCTATTTTCCCTGTTGGGGCCCCTGGGCTTATAGCATTCTGCTTTTCCAACTAGGGTTGTAGCTTAGCAAGTAATAATAATAATAATAATAATAATAAAAATAATAATAATAATAATAATAATAATAATAATAATAATAATAATAATAATAATAATAATAATATGTAGCGGGTCACGATAGATAAAATTAAATATAATATGAGAATAATGTCAACTGTCTTCAATGTACTTCGTCTGGAACTGCTCGAGAAATGTCACCCGGATGACCAAATATCTAATCACTATAAATAACAGTCCTTAAATTCTACTCAACATACTGAATTCCTTCATTTTTTTCTAAATTATCCCTCAGATTATGAGCAATTAATACACGATGTATTAGCTCAAAACAATAAGATGATGAAATGTTCAACACATATGTTTGTTCTTGATAATCAATAACTATTCATTACCCTTGCAGCAAAAACATAACTTAGGTAATTCTTACTAACGATTTCGCACTGTAAAAACATGTACATTACAATCTCACCTAAGCGAAGATATTGATAAATGATAATACCTTCCTTTAGAAAATATATTAGCAGATCATAAAACCACGGACTTTATTGGCCGTGTTTCTTGATAATTTTGGTTATATTTCACCTATTACATTTCTATTGAATATTGTAACTTCAGCAGTAATGAAAGCCCTTCAAGACAAAGAACACACGAATCTTATGTTAGAAAACTTGAAGATATCTAAACAGGAAGTACAGGAAACACAAAGATAGACAAGGAGACCTCATCTCTACAAAATTATTCACAGTGCCTATAAGTTTTTAAGAATTTATATTGGGAAAATCTAAGTATTAACATTAATGGGTAATACCTCAACAACTTAAGATTTCCATATGACAGTGCTATTTAATGAATCATGGGAGGGATTGCAAAATATGATAAAAGATTTTATTAATAGAGAAAGCAGAAAAGTTGGACTGAAAATGACTACGAGTAAAACTACGATATGATCAAAGAAAATTCAAGAGACGACAAATAAAGCTGAAAGATGAGGACAAACAAAGTGTTTCCCAGGACATGAGACCGAAATTAAAATAAGGATAAGTATGGGATGGAGAGCTTTTGGTAAACAAAATGAAATTATGAAATGTAAAATGCCACTTTATCTAAAAAGCATAGTATTTAATCAGATGGAACTACCAGTATCAACTTATGTATTAGAAACGTGGAGCCATACTAAGACCTTAGAACATAAGAAAGTTACCACTCAAAGAGCTATGGAAAAATGGTTGTAAGAATAACACTATAAGACATTAGCAGAGCAACATGGATACGAGAGCAAACTAAAGTAGGGGGTATTCTAAGAACACGTAAGAATAAGAAATGAACATGGGCAGGACACATAATGAGGATGCCAGATTGATGGATATTAAAAATAAAGAAATGGGTCCCTAGATATTACAAAAGAAGCAGGGGGAGGAAGAGAAGACGATGGATTGACGACCGAAGAAACTTTGCGGGTATAGATAGGCATAGAAAGACCATAAACAGACTGGAGTGGAAGGACATGTCCCAGGTTGGACTAGTTACAGCCAAAATATACTGCAGAGGTATAACAACAGTAATAAATAAACAGGTTGTTAAGGAACACTGGTGTAATGCAATGGTTTTTTTAAATGCATCGCCAACGCCAGACCTTGGTTGACTGAGTGTCTTGCAAACCTAACTTCCCGTATTTGAATGGATTACACCATCGCTCTGCCAAAGCGCCGAACGAGTGACTAAGCAACTTCGAACGCCAGCCAAAGAACGCCACGCCCTTTAGCCAAATTCGTCAAATTAATTATGCCCGCCACTCCTTTGCTCAGTAAGGAGCTGCCAGCTTTAAATGAACGCATTCTAGGTTAAGGGAAAGCAGTATTAAGTTTCACTCATTGTTTACACATTTGTTTACTTCCAATTGAAATATAAGGTTGTGAGGGTGTGACGCGAATTTGAGTGACGAATTCATAAATTAATGGAAATGTGGATACGACATAAGATTACGAAATCTGTAAGGTTAAATGGTAAGAAACTAATAAATCGCAGGGGAGAAAAATGTCTCGTGATTATCATTTAACTTGATGATGACGAGTTTATAATCGTTTTTATTATGAAGCCCACACAACAGTTATTCTCAGATTTACAGATTCAGTAACACACAGACAAGAATGCTACAGAGGAAGTAAACTGAATTACTGTGGTTCCTCATGCATTTCCATTGCATAATCGCAGGACTTACTTAGCCAATGCGATACAGGAAATTTCCTGAAAACGGAAATCAGGCAAAAATAATTTTGGTCTCTGGTGACCAATTCATACCTTCAAATTGATGGCTTATCGTTTAACAAGGGGGGGAGGAGGAGGAGGAGGAGGAAGATCACCATGATAATCGTTACTGTGATGATGATGATGGAAGTAGGTCATAGTAGAACTTCCGCATATAATTACAGTATAGGTGGCGCTGCTATCACTGAGCAAAGCGTTTCTATTCCAACGTTTCCGTCCCCAACATCGATGGCTTTTTCCATCATATTTCGGTGATAATAACATAATTACGTCGGTTGCATGTCTAATAACAATGCACTGCTCTCTCTCTCTCTCTCTCTCTCTCTCTCTCTCTCTCTCTCTCTCTCTCTCTCTCTCTCTCTCTCATTAGCCGCTGCATATAACCGTGAGGAGCACAGTGAGAAAGGTATAGTAGATGACAGCTATGAATTAAAAACAAATCCTTGTACAAAAACGAAAACTATTTTAAAAAATATTACATTTTATATGCATTACTTCTATGCCCACTCAAATACTTTTATAATCAGCTGTATCGTATCTTCAGCTAAAGTGTTATTTATCAAGATGCCATTGATATAATTAAACATACAACACGCACTCGTTCGCTTTCTTTACTAAATAAAGAGTGAAAAAAAAGTCTGCAAGTTTCCGCGTCACCTTTAGTGTAAATTGTACTTGACGAAGAAATCCTATGTCATAATTTTAATGACTCCTACTACCCAGTTTTCCTATTAACATAAAAAGGTAACTTTCAACGTTTTCAAGTCTTATACATTGAAAAAAATGATAAATTAATTACACTTTAAGGAAAATCGAGAATCGATTTTGAAAGTGCAGTACTTTAACCTACGTAGATGAAAGGGTATCTGAAATTGTCAAGGCTGCTATAAATATCAATGGAGTGGATAAAGTTAAATGTAAGGATACCAATAATTAACCATTTTTCTCACATTTGATTGAACTGGAGTTGCTGAGCGGATTCAGTTGATGCGAGTTTGTTAGAAGATACGATGCACAACACAAGCTGTTGCATAGAACTTAACTTTTGAAAGCCTATTATAATGACGGGGCCCAAAGTTTTGTTTAGGCTTATTATCTAGCTCAATGGGTGAGAGTCATCTATCAAAAAGTCAATTTCAATATTGAAGTTATTCACCAGACAACTACTCCTTTCTTTAATGTTTCCTTAAACTTAATGTTTCCTTGAAATTAATGTTTCCTTGAAACAACTTGTAAAGCAACCTTTATAAATCTTAACATTCGCATTCTTCATTCCTAGTTCCATATTGCTTTAAGATAAAGTCTTCAACTCTTGTAGCATCTGCGATTTTCTCTATCATATTCACTACAATTTTTTAGCTATTAGTAAAATACAACTTTGTTAACCTTTTTTTAATTCTACTTAACTATGTTTTGATATTCATTTGAGTTCTTTATTTGATTAATTATAATTATTTCAAGGAATCAGCTCCACTGCAATTACTGTGATGTCCATGACTATCTTTAGACCATCGAGAAATCTAATACAATGAAATTATCTTATAAAAACTACTTGCAGATCTTCAAATTATTTGGAATGATCTCACAATTAATATTTGGGTATCTTAACTCCAGAATCATCTCACAATAGAAAGAAAAGTTATAAAGTAATATCCTTTAATAAAAAAGATTAAGAACATCGATGGGAGAGAAAGTAGAGATTGTTTTGATTCAAGTAAGACCACAATGAAATTCCTAAATCCCCACTATGGCTTCCAATGCAAAAATAATGAATTTGAGATCCCTTTTAGGGATATGGATACAATTACAGGATGACAAAATTTGAAAATTCTACTGTTTGAGATCTGATTAGGTAATATGCACACAGACAAAATTAAATTCTATATAAAAATTAATTTACTTATCCCGACAATAGTTTACAATGTTTGAATGAATAACCAGCTTATATATACCATCAATGAAAAAAATTATTGTGTGGCCTACCTAGCCAGATTTGGTTATTTATTTTTCGTGATCACAACTTATGCTTAAATATGTGCACGGTCGAGAAATAAATCAATTTCTGTACAAAGGACGAACACAACTAAGCTCAACCTCGTTAGTTTCTCTGGTCGCTGCAACCTTGCGGTAATTTTGGTCTTTACGAAGCGTTTTAAACGCTAAATGCAGTCTAAGCAAAGATCTGGAGGTAATTTTAATCCCTGCATGTACCGGAAGGAACTGGGGAAGCTTAAGGGAGAGGCTTAAGGACCTGCAAGTACAGGAAGGGACGTGAGAAGCTTAGGGGAGATGATTAAGGGGCCTGCAAATACAGGAAGACACTGTAGAAGCTTAATGGAGAGGATTAAGGACTTGCAAGTACAGGAAGACACTTTGAAAGCTTAGTAGAGAGAATTAAAGGCCTGCAAGTCTAGGAAGGCACTTGAAAAGCTTAGGGGAAAGGATTAAAGGTCTGCAAGTGAAGCCGAGTCAGTTAAAAGTCTAAAGTTCACTTGGATTATTCAGATATAGAGGCAGCCTGAAGGAATGGTTTGACAACTACTTGAAGTGGTGTGTGTGTGTGTGTGGAGAGAGAGAGAGAGAGAGAGAGAGAGAGAGAGAGAGAGAGAGAGAGAGAGAGAGAGAGAGATAAACCACTGTACGTAACTTGAGGCTATTCTCTAAATGTTTTTTAAACGATGCGTGTTTAATTCTAGTCTCTATGAATAACTGCTTGCCTAAAACGTAATTAGGAAATATAAGAAAATGTTTTCAGAAAAGGTGGTGTAAAACTCGCAACCAAAACTTATTTCTGCTTTGCAGTAAAGTAATTAGAGTTCCACAGTTACAACTCGTAACCTGAAGGCAAGCAAAGCATAAGATTCTACCATCATTTGCCTATTAAGGAGGGTTTTAAATCCCTGAAATTTAGTGAATGATTGATATGAAAAATCGGGTGATTATGCAAAAGAAAAGCTTAATACCTTAAATATGTGAAGTTAGAAATGAAGAAATAAAATATCTTGGAACCTGCTTGAATGAAAATAATACAAAATAGTATGAACTAAATATTTTGCAAAGTAGTTCAAAACTTCAAATAAGGAGACTTTACAAGATATTTTTAACATGAAAAGAAAAAAAAATTGGTGACCTTTCTAGATAAGAATCTCATTTGGAAACGTATGACTACAATAATTCATGGTGTACTGTAGGTAACATCTACATTCATATAGTAGCTTCAAGTTGTTGCTTTGTCTTTATATGTACTTTTTGTCAGAAACTACGAAATTATATTCCGATTTATCAATATATTACTCCCATTTATTTTCTACATCGCATATTCCTTGAACACCTTATTTTCCTCCCATACCGGCATTTTAAACATCACTACTCTTTTCACAAGGGTCGTGGAATATCTGTATTTGATTCTGTAAAAGGTGGATTTTACAAGACTAAAGTCCAATTCAACACGTTATATAAGAATTTAAGAACTCCTTGAATTTATTTTTCAACTTTATGATGATGTAGTGGATTTTACCAGACTAAAGTCCCATTCCACACGTCATATAAGAATGAAAGAACTCCATAAATCTATTCTTTTTAACTTAATGATGATATAACGAGAAAAACCCAAAAAGGAATATTTTTAAACATACAGCCACTACATATTCACAGTAGCCCAATTTGGCACATGGTCGGAGAGAGAGATTGTTAATCGACCTGTCAACCGTCATAACTCAATGTCTGAGGTTGTAGTTGCAATACCATAAAAAAAATATATTCGTCATTTATCTCACCCAACATTAACTTCGACAGCCTTCCGCATAAACGATACTTAAAAGGAACCGTTACCTGTGAAACCGCATACGCAATCTGTGCTTGTAACGACGCAATGTTATGCTGTTTTGTTGCTTGTTCGTTTGATTTTTGTTGTCAGATTATCTTTCAATATTATATTCAAATTTTTATGGATCAAGTTCAAGATTTTTTTTCTTTGCCAAAAGGTAGTTTTTTTTTTCTTTTAAGTAAATGTGTTTGTATTTATTTTTTCATTTTTTAAGTAAGGCAAAGTGTGTGCGTGCGTGCGTATTTAAATTTATTGTGGATCGAGTTCAAGAATTTTATTCCCAAACGGTAGTTTTTTTTTTTTTTTTTTTTTTTTTTTTTTTAATTAAGGCAAAGTGTATATTTATATTTTCATGGATCAAGTTCAAGAATTTTATACCAAAAGGTAGTTAGTTTTAAGTAAGGCAAAATGTGCGCGTTTGCGTGTTTCTAATTTGATACCCATTTATTTACTCTGAATGATATTACCACAAGAAAAAATGCAAACTTTTCGATACTTTCTGTTTTAATAACAACTTCTTGTGTGTGTGTGAGAGAGAGAGAGAGAGAGAGAGAGAGAGGAGAGAGAGAGAGAGAGAGAGAGAGAGAGAGAGAGAGAGAGAGAGAGAGAGAGAAAATAATATGAAATTAATTAGCAGTTCAAAAACCGCCCAAAGAAATGTATCAGTGGTCTCAATTAAAGCCTGTCGTCCGAACGGTCCAATCGCCACCCTAAGAACAGAGTTAATTTGCATAATCTTCGAGCAATTACAAGAAACCAGTTTTAGTAGTGAACTGAACTCGGTATAAGTAAAACAGGCCAATCTTAATGATAGTGCAAATGACCAGGCAATTAGAGCTAATTTACATAACTGAATCTGACCACTGATTTCAATGTGATAAGAGTCGACAAAAGAAAAAAAAATACAAAACTAATAAAAACTGGAAATAGTACGTCGACATATAACTTGATAGGAGGTTTCATTAAATTGTTTAATTTCCTTTTTTTTCGTAAGCTTACATATCTCTCGCATAACTGTTTGGCAATATTACATTTTACACACTTTACCGAGCAAGGAAAAAACCTTCAATTGAAGGTAACTTCCTCAGTTTTCAATGGCAATGCTTCCGCCCAAGGCCTCATAACTCAAAACGAAGCAAGCACATAAAAGTGTTTAATGTCCGTGCAATCATACGAGGGATAGCTGTAGCCTCGTCAATAGATTCTACAAGTTAAGTGTAGTATATTATTACATCTAAATTGTGCTGGATCGACTTCAACCTTCAAACTTCTCGTCTGGTCTGACATTGACAGTTGGGATACAGAAACAATGAGATCACTTGAATTGTAATATACAAAGATTTCTCACTGTAAATTTAATAACTCCTTATTAATAAAGCTTCATATCAATAACAATATATATATATATATATATATATATATATATATATATATATATATATATTGTATATATACAGTGTATATATACAGTGTATATATATATATATATATATATATATATATATATATATATATATATATTGTATATATACAGTGTATATATACAGTGTATATATATATATATATATATATATATATATATATATATATATATATACTGTATATATATCAGCCGTTACTAGTCCACTTCGGAACAAAGGCCTCAGACATGTCCTTCCACTTGCGTTTTACTGGCCAGATATTACTCCACTGTATCCCTCTCTGGTTACGGCTCAATTTTAATTTGCCAAAACACACACCGAGTAGTCTGGTCTATTCTCTCCGTCATTCTTCACTCAAAGATTTAACTGCTGCACTGTAATTGTTCAGGGCTACTTTCCTCTTGGTGATTGATTGAGTGATTTAAAGTTTTCAGGCATCCTTCCTCTTGGTGAAGGCAGAAGAGACTATAGCTATAGTTAGCAGCTCTTCTAGGAAAGGGACACTCCGAAATCAAACCGTTGTTCTCTAGTATTGGTTAGCACCATAGCCTCTGTACCATGGTATTTCAATTTCTTCAATTAGAGTTCTTTTGCTTGAAGGTACGTCCAGGCACACTATTCTATTTGTTTCTTTATTTCCTTTTCCTCACTTGGCTGTTTTCCCTGTTGTAGCCCTTGGGCTTTCAGCATACTGCTTTTCTAACTGGGGTTGTAGCTTAGCTAATAATAATAATAATAATAATAATAATAATAATAATACACATATATATTATATATTATATATATACATCTATATATATACATATATATCTATATATACATATATAATGTATAAATACACACAAATATATATATATATATATATATATATATATATATATATATATATATATATACATATATATATATATATATATATATATATATATATATATATACATATATACGTTTATATATATATATATATATATATATATATATATATATATATATATATATACATATATATATATATATATATATATATATATATATATATATATATATATATATATACATACAATACACTTACATAAATACAAACACAATAACTCCTTGGGGACAGTCTACACATTACATTATCTCCTCATATAATGAACTTTCTTAATTCTCAAAGTTCATAAAGTGCACTTACAATGGGTCAGTTACTAAACATACATGGTCCGTCAAAATCGATGTTCATTTGTGATAAAAAGTCTAAATAATAAGGAGGTATGAATAGAAACAAACTCGCAAACTAATGGAAATAAGAATAATGTACAACCGGTCAATCGAGAAATAACTAGCAGGAGATTTACTCCAAGGGTTTCCAACTACAAAGCAACTATTTAATATAGAAAGACTCTAAACAACAAAGATTAAAATATCTCTAGGGCATAATGAAACTAAATTTGGCCATCATATGATCCAGTTATATCAAATAGAGGCAATGATATCTCAATTAGCCAAGTCAGCCGTCCCCAAACTGTCTAGAATAGAAACCAAAAATCAATTGTCAATATGTCACCATGAATAACAGCTGATGCTGAAAAAACATTAATTCCAGACGAATAAGTATTAACAGCGTATAAGTTGTACTTACAACTGGAACAACCTCCATTATTCAACCTAATTTTTCAAGGAAAAATAACTCTAGGCCATAAATCATATTAAATGTCCCGTGAGTTTCAAAGTAAGAAAACTGCAATTATAAAAAA
>NC_090732.1:17003047-17005547 GCF_036898095.1 Palaemon carinicauda
TCTTTCTTTTACTCCTCACGTGTTACCTTAGGAATCACTATCTTTTGGGAGTGAATAGGTTGCGAAATGCCCATAAGTTCCCCCCATCAACATGAAATCACAAATGATATATGGATATAATTCAAAACAAAATTTCAGGTGTGGAAACCCACTAGCCGACCTCACACAAAACTGCAAGTCAACACTTGACGGCGTACGAAACCTACACTTTTACCAACTCAAATCGTCCTTTTTTTATGAAGTATACACGTTCTATCCTTTCAGGAGTAAGTAATAGGTCTAAGAAATAAAAAAATGATATAAGGACAACATATCTAAAACCTGTTACACTAAATAGAAATAAAAAAAAGTTTATCCACAGACTGGGTTCCATTAATGGTACGTTTAATGTACCTTAATGACTTCAAGGGAACGATATCAAAAGATTCCAAAGCGGGTTCCCAAGTCGAGGCGTCTCCATCTATATTAAATCCAAATCTCAAAACACATATGGCCAAATTCTATTATAGTTGCATCCCTTTGGTTAGATCTAAACGTTAGAATTAATGATGATAAACACTGGTTCGAAATAGGTTTTTACCCGAGGCAATGAACGATGAAAACAACCTGGATAGTCTAACAGGTGGAATTTTCTTTTAGTATTGTACTACATCATCAATCACCGTGCAAGAATAAAAAAAAACAACAACAAAATGCAACCATATTCAACTAGGATTTGCAAAAACAGAACACTTGCCATCATCAGGTAGATGGTTCAATGACAAACATTATTTGGATGATCGAAGAGTATTATTTTAATCAACTCTATTCAGGTGTATGGATTCCATATAAGGTATAAGAAGACAAGAGGAACGTCACCTCTTTAAATTTAACAGGCTTTCTAAACAGTGGATAGATTTAATGACGATAATCAATTAAACAACAAAACCATTCAATAAAACTGATCGTGAACTTGTGTTTGGTTCAAACACTGAAGAGTTTTTATCATTCCAAATGTTTGTGTGTTGACTTTCTCCTCTACTTTATGAATTTTCATTCTCATATTTTGATATTATTCTTTTGCTTCCCGCTTCGATATAAGTGAATGCAAATCAATTTGCTTAGTCGATAACTCTACTGCAACCTTTCCTGAATTCTTTCTATTTGCCATTAAGTGGTCTTGCTGACCCTTTTGTTAAATGCTGTATAAACAATTTTGCACTAGGGTTCTGGTACAGACGTCAGAGCACCACTTTTTTAAGTTTATCCAGTGGATATACTGTACGGTTCGATGAAGGTTTCCTCATCTCTACCATCATTACTTATCATTAACAAATATATTTTCTTTACAATCAAATAACACCTTTATTTCATCTCTCTATTTCTGAATTTGACCTTACAGAATTTCCTACAGTATCATGGATCCAGTAAAAAGTACTCTCCACAAACAATATTCTATGGAGAAGGTAAAAACTAGAATTTCTCATGAGACAAATCGCTTTTGGGAATTAATTTTGGCCGAGTTTTCTTCTTTAAACGGTAGTAAGTTAATCGTTCAAATATACTTCCTTTTCACGGCTCTCCCCTGTTGTGAAATACAATTATTATTATTATTATTATTATTATTATTATTATTATTATTATTATTATTATTATTATTATTACAAGCTAGGCTATATCCCTAGTTGGAAAAGCAAGATGCTACAAGCCCAAGGGCTCTAACAGGGAAAAATAGCCCGGTGAGGAAAGGAAACCAGGAATTAAACAAACTACGAGGAGAATACACAATCAAAATAAAATATTTCAAGAACCGTAACAACATTAAATTAGATCCTTCCCATATAAACTATAAAAACTTCAAAAAACAATAGGAAGAGAAGTATATAGAACAGCATGCCCAAGTGTACCCCTAACCACGAGAACTCTAATCCAAGACAGTGGAAGGCTATGGTACAGAGGCTATGGCACTACCCATGACTAGAGAACAATGGTTTGAATTTGGAGTGGTCTTCTTCTAGAAGAGCTGCTTACCATAACTAGTCTCTCTTCTACCATTACCTAGAGAAAAGTAGCCACTGAATAATTACATTGCAGTAGTTAACCCCTTGAGCGAAGAAGAATTGTTTGATAATCTCAGAGTTGTTCTCCAATAATGTGTCTGGCTAAGCTTTATAAACAAGTTTTTTGTCTTTTACAATAATGAAAATGAAAGAACTAGTTTCGTTACCATTAAACTTGTGGCCAGGATGCTGTTCACAAACAAACACACAAATTACAAACACTAACAGAGGCGAACACATAACCACCTTCAAACTTCGTTGCAAGGGGGTTAATAATGGAACCACGAAATATGTTGTCAGTCCAAGATATTCAAGGGATTCATATCACAACCACCCCCCCCCCCTAGTCTTTTCACGGGCTCAACGTTCATTCATTCAATGCATCAGACATTTCAGTACTCCTCCTTTCTTTTCACTGTCAACCATTCAGTACTACGGATAGGTGGTCCTTTAATTATTCA
>NC_090732.1:17010547-17018047 GCF_036898095.1 Palaemon carinicauda
CTGCTCCTCCTCAGCGTTCCCTTAGGGATGCATTATTCGGCTGAGTAGACGCAACGGCTGAAGCTCGTAAACCACAAGCCACCTGGTGAGGACATGGCGAACTTTTTGTTTTATTCAACCCCGACCTCATCTGCATAACAGAGAACACTCATCTCCTCTTCTTCTTCTTCGTCCTCATTCTCATCTTCCAACTCCGCCCAGTACACATCAATGAGGGGAATTCACCAGTGCATACGCTGAATTCGAAACCCCAAAAAGTATCCGGTTGTCTTCGGTGGCCCTGATATCCGGGTATGTCTCGTGTGATCCCAACCGGATAGCAACCATGCTTGGTCTTACATTAAGAGAATTAGCATCGATACAGGAAACGTGCAAATCCGTTGAATAAAACATACCAGCCAATTTTGTATAATTACCTTTATGTAATACATGTTACGAACGAAGTGATTTCTAACACTTTTTTCTCTCAAGGCTTTTCCAAAAAAATTTCACAAAGCTTGACCTAAATTTGAAACAAATGCATACATGATAAAATGAGTTAAAACTGGTCTCGAAAAAAGTTGCATTTGCTAAGTAGAATATAATTTTATCGTTACATAGGATTGTCGGGAATTCTAAACAGCAAGAAATCAAAACATCAGTTTGTCCAATATACATTAACAAGCAAAATTACCTTGCACGAGAAATATTCTACAAGATAATTATTGTTCCCCCACTGCAAACAATGCAGAAATTCCATAACAAGCAGTCTCAATGCATTACTATAATCTCATTTCAGTGACACAGCTATGAGCACAACAACCAGCTACTCAATAATCAAAAAGACTGAATGCAAACTTATGAATCTTTTCAGGCATTTTTTTTTAACTGCATTCGAATCTTTCTTGTAGCATTACATTATCCTGGAGATTTAGCATATCTGTCGACGCCTTTCCAACCCTTCAATTCCACGTGATTACATTTTCCCTTCTAGGTTGCTGAGGATTAATCCCCCCAATAAAAAAAGGGGGAGGAGGGGCTTTCGGATGTGCATTTAAGCCAGAACAGACAGTTACAACGGCCGAGGTCAAAACATGTGGCCAGTTCATAAATTTCTGAAATGATTGTTTGATATGAAGCATTCACAAATTTTATTTGGAAATGCGTATTATAATCATAATAAAAAAACTATCAATTAATCTATGGTGGTTTAGACAGTAAAAAGATAAAATTCGATTTCCAAAACAAACTAGTTACTTATTTACATTCTTCACCGAAGATGTTTAGCCATATAATGATATACTCATCGTGGAAGTTAAAAAAAAAATGGCAGTAGTAGCCTTTCAACGCATTCTCGACAAATGACATGATGTTTAACAGGCAAAGTTTGTTAGAAAAAGCACTCAGTGCAGACTTCCGCCACGGCAACTTATTTTTCAAAACCAGCGGGCCTTTCCCTGAATCAAGTAATCATTTCTATTTGTGGCCGTATAGTTGGTGACCGGAATTCGACCATTTACTTGACCTTGACCTTGGACTCGGCATTGACCTTCGACCTTAACATGTATCAATTGGCATGGATTTCTATACACTAAAACATGAACCAAGTTTGAAGTCTCCTAGTGACAACGGTGTCCAAACTTATGGCTGATTACGTAAATTGGACAATTTGCTTGACCTTGACCTTGTCCTTCCAAATTTAATAATTTCCAGCTTTTACATAACAGTTAATCCCTGCAAGTTTCATTACTCTACGATTAAAATTATGGCTAAGAAGCTGTTCACAAACAATCATACAAACAAACAAGCGCACAAACAAGCGGTAAAACATAACCTACTTCCAACGTCGTCGGTGCAGGTAAAAAGAGAAAAAACGCAAGAATAACGGTTTACCCATCATTGCTCAGCCATTGAAATAAATGTATCTAGCATGTAATTTTCATACTTGTTTCAACAATACTCGTGAAATTTTGATATCTCAAAAGGAACTTTAACTGACAAATGGCAAAGTTCAATTCTAACACCGAATGTAACAATTTATTTCAAATGTTCCTATAATAACATACAAATGGGTTCATGGGGCAGTGCCACCTTTAGCTCGTAATGCTTTAAGATGAGATAGAATGGGCACATCGCCCATTTTTTGACAATACGAAACTTTTCATTGAATCTTACTTTATATATGTGTATTCATAGTGCATCAGACTATTCTTTTCCTCGTTTCTTAATGTTTTGTTGATATCTTAGAAAAAAATGTTTACCGTTGGTCTTACTCTTTAGATACACTTAAATTCTCGGTGCTACGCAAAATGCATTAAATTTTTGCTTTTATAAACTAAAATTTTTCCAACTGAACCCCCAAGACTTAGGACTGATTTTTTTCTACACTTATTTATGCCCATAGAAATGGTCGAAAATAGGCCTACATACAAGGTCATATTAACATTAAGCCAGAAAATTATACACACACCAACAAAAAAAAAATATGGTTAAAAATAAAGTTAATATTATGGACTCAAAACCTGGGAAAGGTGATTATGTTCCAGCTGTTCGATCAAACCAAATATTTCAAACTATATCATCCATTAAAACCACAAGATAGAATTATTTAATAAAAGTTAATTATATTTTGTTAACTCCAGACGGCACTTATAATTTGCTATATACAAAATTTTAATGTTTTTAATATTTGCATATTATGCATATACAAATATATGAGGCCAAGAAGAGGGTCAGTTTTTTCCTACTGCATATCAGCCCTTGCTCTGCTTACTCTTAATATGCACTAGCTTACAAATTTCTGCCCCGCCACCCCCCACCCCCCAAAAAAAATCACAAAGCCGTACAATTAATATTCCGTTATGCAAGTAGCCGTTTGAAAAAGACCCTCGATTTTTTTGCCAGTGGATAACAATTGAACGGATGCTGAATGATGAAAAGACGCTAAGGAGAAAAAAAGAGAGGCAATGCTATGTTTGAACCAGTGTGCCGCACTAATTTACATGACACAGGCAGTTTCTTTCGGGGTGGTTCGTTTGCTTTGTTTTCGTTTTTCTTATTCCCTCACTTTTCCGAGAGAGAGAGAGAGAGAGAGAGAGAGAGAGAGAGAGAGAGAGAGAGAGAGAGAGAGAGAGAGAGAGAGAGAGAGAATTTTTTTCAAATATAAACAAAACTTACAATTTCACGAATGCTATACGGTAGACAGGGGTGATTCAAAATGAACGAATGAATTAAGGGGACATAAAATACATTCACCCAATAAAATTTAGATACTATAAAGTAGAGCCTCAAAGATTAGCACCAAACGTGACTAAAAGTAACATAAAATTAATCAAGCTTTTTAATTATCAAATAAACAGTATCGCAAGAAGAACCCGAAAATTAATAACCTCAAAAATTGTTTGAAAAGAAAGGCCCTCAATATGTAGGCTCTTAGCACATGCACAAAATGTATGATTAGGCAAGCGCACCGTCCCGCTAAAACCTCCCAACCTCATCTACATAACAGTGGCCGAGACGGGCCATGTGTATATAGGTTTTGTCAATGGCTCTTTGTAAAAACTTCACATGCAGGCCTTAATGAAAGATCCCTTGGCAGTCATTCAATTGAGCTACTCCTTTGGGGTCTTCGAGACCCGCCTTCAGAACCTGAGACCCTGATGAGGACGCAGATGGGGTCCCCGGGGTTCCAAAGAACCAAACCAGGAGACCCCTTCCCTTCATCAGTGTGGCATAACAGAAGAGAATGGAAAGGAACCGGAGGACACATTTAACAAGAAAAAAAAAACTAAATTATGTTTCATATTAACGAAATTATGCAAATACAAATGTAAATTATCAGAGGAAGGCTAATTGCTTTTTTATCGATTATATGTTTTCAAGTTGTGTCAATGTTTTGATATGAGAGATAATAAATTTACAAATAATAATCCACTAAATTATTTTCATCAAAAACGATAGGTATGATTACCTTTTCTATTAAAAGCCTCGATTCCAGCTTCTCAGTAATGGTTATGGTATGATATATAGTTTTCTAGTTAGGATACTAGACCAGGAAAAAAGGCAATCAGTTAAAAATAGCTTGATAATACCGTCAATATCATTCCTGTTTGTGTGTGGCCTGGCAATAAATTTCCAAAATATTTTTTGCATTTATCAGTGCTTTTCCCACTTCCTTGAGCTTGTATCACTATGGAACTTCCACAAGCATTCCAAATGCCAAGACCTCCTCAATGAAATCACGCCATCTATTCCAGAAAATGTTATATGTACATTTCTACCCAAAGAGCCTTTAATTTCACACAGAAGTTTTAGAAGTTCATTACTTTTTAGCTGTTACCCAATTCTCAATTAGTAGTTGCACAACTGTTTAACACAAGCCTGATATCTGAATATGTTCTTTTAATCACTAGTTTCATCTATCGCCCTTATCTTCTGAAGAAGATTGCTTTAGTCCATAAAAATCATTACTTTAATAATAATAATAATAATAATAATAATAATAATAATAATAATAATAATAATAATAACGTTAAACGTTTGCAAATATATACACCAATAAGTGATATGGAAAATTTTACCTAGATCTTTATCAATTAAGAGCTAAATCTATAATAAATACTAAGCACAATCATATATAATTAAAATTTCCATGTAAATTTGCCCAAGCCTCTTCGTAATTATAAATCAATTTCACTGAACCTAAGAGCTCCCAAATTAAAACAACATCCATTAAGCGTTGCCGTAACGACTACTCCATTCATTAACTTCCCTGACGAATCCCAACTCTGGCAATCAGAGCAAACACTTCCCCAGTTAAAAGTCGAGAAGATAATTAAAGCAAAAAACCACCGAGTGAACTTCAATCGGATTCTTCGAGAATCTTAATTTACTCGAATGAAGTAACTAGTCGAAGGACAAGAAATATACGAGTAAAAAAAAATTTGAAGAAACCGGGCCCCTTAAGAGACGCGGGAATAAGGACGCAAGCAATCCTAAAGCAATCCGTTCCGCTTGGACGACGCCTAATTTGAACATCTCCGCAGAAACAGTCCTTCGATTAATGAGAAAACACTTCGCCGTCGATTGCGAGGTCTTTTAGAACTGGTCAATTTTGCGGCAATTAGCATTGTTTGGAGTCGGAGATATCAGAATGAGTTAGAGAGATAGATAAATTAGATACGCATTTATATACAAGAATGTAATTAAATGTACTTTATTATTCATGGGATATTTGCAATAGTGGCATAAACCGGGTTATGATTGAATGGTATATATGTGTATGTTTGCTTTTTTTTTAGTGTCTTATTAAAATTCAGATAAATTTCTATTCAAGAGAACTGGAAAACCTTTAACTAGGACATCAAGATTATGCTTCAACGCTCGCTTTTCCGTAAGGCCTCATTAATCTAGTGTTATTCAGATACCTATTCTATATGCAGATATGCTTTCAGATAGCTATCTATGCAACTGTATAAATACACTTAATGGCAGCTACAAATCGTCCTTTCTTCTATTGCTCAGGACACCAGCCACCCGTTGAGATACTACCGCTAGAGCTATTGGGTCCTTTGCCTGGCCAGACAGTATCATGTTGGCTTTTTCTTCTCTAGATACGGCTCATTTTCCTTTTGCCTACATATACACTGAATAGTCTGGCATATTCTTTACATATTCTCCTACTCTCATACACATGGCAACACTGAGATTATCAAATAATTATTCCTCACTAAAGAGTCTTAACTACTTCAATGAAGTTGTTCAGTGAGTACTTTCCTCATGGTAAGGGTAGAAGAGAGACTTTAGCTATGGTAAGCAGCTCTTCTAGGAGAAGGACACTCCAAAATCAAACAATTGTTCTCTGCTCTTGGATAGTGCCATAGCCTCTGGACCATGGTCCTGTCTTGGGATAGAGTTCCCTTGCTTGAAGGTACACTCGGGCACACTATTCTATCTTATTTCTCTTCTCTTGTTACTTTTAAGTTTTGATAGTTTATATATGAAATATCCATTTTAATGCTGTCACTGTTCTTAAAATATGTTAATTGTTAATTACTTTTCTTGTAGTTTCCTTTCCTCACTGGGCTATTTTCCCCGTTGGAGCCCTCGGGCTTATAGCATTCTGGCTTTCCAACTAGGGTTGAAGCTTAGCAAGTAATAATAATAATAATAATAATAATAATAATAATAATAATAATAATAATAATAAATGTTACAAGAAAATTTAGCTTCACAAAGTAAACAAAAGTGTTTTTATAATAATTCAACAAAAGATATATATTATCTAGATTTTAGAACCTATTAAATTTACTATGTAACCGAAGGTATAATTACAACACTCATTAACATAACTATTAAGAGCAATGTCAGAAATGGGAATGAAGATTAAGAGAAGTCAAATATCGTATTACTTCTCAATGTTAAATCAAATTAATAAAAATATTCATGCGATTACAAAATCAATCGAAACCTTACTTCCATTTCTTTGATGCAATAGCCCTTCAAACAATACTCCCCCCCCCAAAAAAAAAAGGGTTTATCGCAACAACAGTGAAACCTAACTCATATTTTTAATGTAATGACCCGAGAAAACACTAAACAACAACAACAACAACAATTCCTTGCAACAGCAGCAATTAATCACCAAGCGGTTCATCCAAGCGAACTTCTCCGAACTGTCGCGAGGGAAAATAGATCATGTATAATAAATAATGCCGAGAGAGAGAGAGAGAGAGAGAGAGAGAGAGAGAGAGAGAGAGAGAGAGAGAGAGAGAGAGAGAGAGAGAGAGAGAGAGAGAGGGGGGGGGGCGGGCAGTTTAGAGGCGGAATTCACTAATTCCTATGCACCATTAATATGCCGGGGGGCGTCAACGCCGTATTTGTCGGTGTCACAAGAAAGGCGTTAACTTGGTAATTAGCGTTCCGCTGGGGGAAGCTTCCTTCTACTGTAGCACTTCTGCTCTGTTCAACGCGGCATCTACGCAACATCAGATCATAGGTAAAGTTATTCCTTAGATGATGTTTTTCCACGTCTACATTGTAGATATGGAAAATTGGGATAAAAGTAGACCTCTTGTCTAAACAAAACAAAAAAGGCTCAAGATTTGATTTTCACAAGTTAGTTAAACACTTCACTAGAGGAAGCGGATAAAAATTATTACACACACACATATCATCATCATCATCATCTCCTCCTACGTCTAAGGGCTCTATCTTGAGCTTTTAATTCAATACTTCTCCATTCATCACCTTTCACTTCACGCTTCAGTCCTCATCCATGTAGGCCTAGGTCTTCCCACTCTTCTAATGCCTTGTGGAGCCCGGCTGAACGTTTGATGAACTAATCTCTCTTGGGGAGTGCGAAGAGCATGCCCAAAATCATCTCCATCTACCGCTCATCATGATCTCATCCACATAACGCACTCGAGTAATCTTATAGTTTCATTTCTAATACTTCCCTGCCATATAACTCCCAATATCCTTCTGAGGGCTTTGTTCTCAAATAAACAAAATCTATTGGGG
>NC_090732.1:17020547-17029763 GCF_036898095.1 Palaemon carinicauda
CTAGAGAAATAAAAGGAATGGAATAAATGCACAATGAATAGTATGATTTGAATTCCAAATGCCTTTTGGCGGAAATTATGATGGATAATGGAAACCTGATAGCGGATGAGAATCATAAAAATTCTGACGTAATGAAGAGAACATCATCTACTTAGGTTTGGAGGAAGACTGTGTTTGTAAGTAGACTTATGAGTAAGAATGGTTTGCTGGGTCTATACTTAAGTAAAGTGTGAATGTTTAATGTGGATAAATAATACAATTAGGAAACATCTAAAGGTTTAGTACTGGTGAAAATAAATGGATCACAATATTTGATGAACTTTGATTACAGAAAGAAATTTGAGGGCAATAGGTTGTCAAATATGCAAGAGGTATTCGCACGTTTCTTTGCACACACACACAAAACTACATGGTGGAATAGGTGGTAAATGATTAGACTACAGTATATAAGAAATATAAGATAAACGTGAATATGTTGGATCAACGGGAGGCTGACAAAGCTTCAGTGCAAGTATATATCACTGATGTTATGGAAAGTTTTCTTTGCTCACATTAATGTCTTATTTATTCCTCCATCATGAAACGCCTGGTGTTCCGCCGAAAAAAGGACATTTTAGAAAATTATGTATTTTCCACACGTATTTTACCATGTAGGGTTTTGCTGTTACATGAACTACAATTGCAGAGGCAGGATGTAACAGATATAAAAACGTTTAAAAATCTGTTGATGAAAGTTTGGAACAATATCCCACTGGAAGTCATCCAAAGGGCGACTGGAAGTGAACGAGACCGTCTATGTCGCTGCCCACAGAAAGCATTTTGAACATTTACATCTAACATTTATATTCTTGTTCTGCTTTGAAAAATGTCTCAGTTAACAACAAGAGTTTCCTGTATCAAACAATCAAACTATGTTGTTAATATGTATGGTAAACGAGCAAATAAACTTTATCAAATTGCCTGGTTGTTAGTGGAGCACCATATTGCTAATGTGTTGGTATACGTAACAACCCCTTTCCATCAATCAAGGTTAATAGCCTTTTATCCTATTCCAAACGGTATTCAAAATAATTTTCAAACAAAAAAGTATGTTTAACAATTCTTTGTAGACAGGTGTAACCATTAAGAGATTTCGACCAACAATGATTTCATAGTAATTAAACCAGCCTTAGTTTATATCACTTCTACCCCTGAAGAATTTATTTAAAGCACCTTTTCCGCATGTCGGCAGTATTTAGCAAATTCTTAGTTAAAATAATTTAACTCTCGTATATAGTTCTGATACAATTTGCATTTGGTAATGATATGTCCTACTTTTTCATGTGTTTTGAAGTTGTATAAAGTTCTACAACTTAGTACTGTAATCAATCTTTCGGTGTTTTTCTTCGCAGTGCATATACAAGACATTCCTTATAATAACAAAGCTCAGGCACCGAGTTTAAGCACTATGCTTAATTACTTCACTTTTGGTCAATATTCTTACTTCTTTAATGCAGATAAGGAACCCATTTATGTGTAACTGCCAACAATAAATGTAAGGATTTACTAACAAATGTTTAAATACCTATGGACAAACACTGGCAAAATAAATTTCAGATATATATGTTGGATATTTGATAAGCTGACGAGAGAGAGAGAGAGAGAGAGAGAGAGAGAGAGAGAGAGAGAGAGAGAGAGAGAGAGAGAGAGAGAGAGAGAGAGATATTTAACATCATCATTAGTTAAGAGTTCTAAAAACATCTCATAAATATTAAAGTGAAACTTTTATTGTACGTAGAAATTTGGTTCTTGTAATTGTTTTCCTTATTTTGTCTTCAAGTTCTTCATCGTTTTATAGATATTCTTAGTCATTTTTCATCATTTTCATGGCCGCTTTTCGTTTTCTTGGACACAACCTTGTTTACCTGGAGGAAAACAAAATCCCACAGTGACTAGATAAAGGACACAAAACTGTGCTACGAAACCGGGATATGGCGATGGGACACAATGAATCCCCGACTCATAAAATTGAGTGACAGAGCAGGTATCTTTACGCTCTAGAGATTCTTCATCTTCAGCAGAATCTACATTCTGTCATACTTTCCGAAGGTCATGTGGACAGCCGTTGGGTTACCTAACGTTCGTCTGCGCTTTACCTATCTTCTTTAGGTTCATAGAGGGCTTGTCACCTCAATAGAATCTGTCTTGCCCTCTCCATCATAAGTCTCAATACTGCACGGCACTCGAAAAGTTTTATTCCAGCTGTGATCAGATTGTGGAATGATCTTCCTAATCGGAGAGGTGAATCAGCTGAACTTAAGTTCAAACTTGAAGCGTATGTTTTTATGTTGAACAGGATGACATAGGATTTTCTTCATAGTTTATATATGAAATATCTAACATTGCTACTGATCTTAATATATTCTATATTTTTTTATTTATTACCTGTCATATAGTTTATCTATTTCCTTGTTTCCTTTCCTCACTGGGCTATTTTTTTCCTTGTTGGAACTCTTGGGCTTACAGCATCCTGCCTTTCCAACTAGGGTTGTAGCTAAGCTTATAATAATAATAATAATAATAATAATAATAATAATAATTTTCCTACTCTATATATCTCCTACTTTCTTCCACTCCTCGTTGTATCCGTTATACTAAATGGTATTCATACGTTTTCTCCTGTCTTAAAATGTATTTATTTCATTCCATTTCCGTCATTTCCAGATATTCTCTTCGCATTCCTTTCAGGTACAAAAACTTCGAAAGATCAGACTTTGTCTCCCTTTCATCTTGCGACTCTATTTTATTCAGATTAGGCACATTTACTATTCAATTATTTCCCTTTTGGAGACACTCACTCACTCCTACTTTTCTTTCACGAACAGGAATTATGCTCACAAAATTTCATGAATAACCTGCTCAAGGAAAAAAAAAAAGAAAAAAAAAAGAAAGAAAAAAAATGTTTCTCGGAGGTGCAGATACTTGGCCCTTGTACATATTTTATGATTCGACGTGTTCTACTTCCTTTCATTCTCTAGCCGTATAAAAGGAAAACAGGAAAGGATAATGGAATGATTTACATAGTTCCCACTCCGTCAACAACAGCCAAGAAGAAAAGTTTAATTTTGTCTCTAAAACTGACTGCCATAACTCAACGACTTTAACTTGAAGAATTATTTTTCACTGATAATTATTTCATTCATGAATGAACGGTTACGACGTAAGTAATAATACTTAAAGACTAACTTGAACTATTATTTTCACTGATATTTTTTTTTTCATGAATGAACGGATATGATGTAAGTAAATATATTAAAATTATCATATAAATATAAACCTCGATACATATACTTCAATAAAAACTCATAACATTTCCCTATCTAATAGAAATAACGGATTGAAATACGGAACATTAATTCTGAAATAACAATCTCTCTCTCTCTCTCTCTCTCTCTCTCTCTCTCTCTCTCTCTCTCTCTCTCTCTCTCTCTACCCAGATTCTTTCAAGCTCCATCTTGAGTGGAATAATATGTAGTCGAGGAAGAAGGAAAAAGTAAGGGGTCGGGAGGGAGGGGGGGGGGGGGGTCGGTGAGGGAGATATGTTCCATCCCCCATCCCTAACATTTAATCTCATTTTATATCATATCTTCTGTAAATACTCGACTCTGCTTTGGTTTAAATTGGTTGTTTACCCAGTACACGCTCAGTCGACGAAGCCTGGGTCCTTTCCAATAGCTCTCCGATTCGCAAATTTGCATAATATGCTTATTGTAATCCGGTTATGGATGACGTCACAAATAAGGTAATGCTATAGACGTTTTATATGGAGACGTCCATATACGGAAAAAAGGAAAAAGGAAAGAGGGAATCGTAGGATACTTTATGCAAATAGTTCAAGGGAGATGCATTTTGGAGGAAATGCCTCGGGCACCAGTCATAACAGCCTTGCTACAATCTGTTCGAAAAGTCATGCGGAAAATCAAATAAGGTTGCTCTATGGGCAAAATTTCGCAAGATGAAAAGGACAAATCCTCGAGGAGAACCGTTAGGGTTATACTATAGTTAAACAAACCGCAATTTTAATCGGAAAATCTCCGTAAAAATATACTCAACCGTATTTCAGTAAAATACAGGCGACCGTAATCTTTACCATACTTCGTTATTATCTTTTGCGGGAATATATATCCGTTTTTAAAACGGAAAATGCCTGGCAATATTTATTCCAGGATTTTTCCCTTTTTAAATGTAAATTTTAACAGTCGTGCTGAAATAATTAATACATTGATGTAATATTACAATCTATACCACACTTTAAAAAAACAAAGACCAAGACAGATGATACTAACGAGATAGAAAACTTTCACGATTAACAAATGGTCTGCAGAAACGGATTATCCAATCAGTCTTGTTTCTCTTCCTTTTGTTTTTATGAAGTTTTTATAGCTTACATATGAAAGTTCTAATTTAATGTTGCTAATGATTTTAAAATAGTTTATTTTGATTGTTATTATTCCTCTTGTAGTTAATTTATTTCCTGGTTTCCGTTCCTCATTGGGTTATTTTTACCTGTTTGAGCCCTTGGCATTATAGCGTCCTGTATTTTTTCAACTAGGGTTGTAGCTTAGCTAGTAATAATAATAATAATAATAATAATAATAATAATAATAATAATAATAATAATAATAATTGTAATATTCTTATTAAGTAAAAACTACCCCCATTCAAGTTAGAAATTTATTTGAGTGCGGAATACGGAAGTAATATTAGATTGTCTTTCAAAGTATTTTTGAATGATGAAGAAAAATAGAATCTTAAATCTTTGGTAGGCCTGCGTAATAACAAACACAACTGACTTGGAGGAAAGTTCTGAACAGATAATAGAATTACCTACATGGATTCCGGAATTAAACTTTTTTTTTTATTATTGATTTGGAACAATAAAACCACTTATCCTATGGAATACACTCATATTTACCCTTACGTGATCAATCATAGATTTCAATATCCATCGAGCTCGTTACAATTTGTGATGTAATCATACTGAAATTTTTCACATACCCCTTGGACCCCCCCCCCCTTCATTCACCCACAGTTATTCACAAAACTTCTTTACCTTTAGCCCCCCCCCCCCCCCCTCCAAATACTGTAGTCTCCTCTTCTTGGCCTCATTGAGACCCACTGAGAGAGCCTCCAGCCATGTGTGTTTATTTTGCCACCAACACCAAACTGGGCAACGCAACTCCTCCCTCGATAGACTTCGCCCTTACCGTAGTCATACTTTAAGGTTCGTTATCAAAGCATATCGAATGTAAAACGGACCTAATGAACAGGAGATCATAAAGAAGTATACAGATTTGTTCCAACTAATGTCTCCTATCAACGCATACGTCGTAACAGGATAAACTGCCTTCCTCCGGGGGATCTGGTAAACTTTAGCTGTACCGCCATTGAATTCGATGTATATACGACAGCGCATTATCCTCCAAATGGAAAATGGATAATTAGAAGGGTATGTTTATGACTGCCTGATGCACTCATCAACCAGACAACGTCCTCAAGAACACCGAGGCCTCCTTTTTGGGGGGAGACTATGCCGGACACGTGTAACGTTATCGAGACAGCGCTATTATTCCACCGAAGAGAATGATAAGCTATCAAAATGTAAACAACAGAGTCCTGATAAGGAACCGCTGTTGTTACCTAGTCTTAGACTGGAGGATTTGGTAGGCATTTAGGATAACGCTACCTGCAAGAGCAAAGGAAGAGCAGGAAGAGAAAGACAACCAAATACGAGGAAGGTGACATGAAACAACTACACAGTAAATCCAGCGACAACTGGGCACAGAAGGACAGCCGTGGTTGTGTCAAAAGCCGATTATGAAAACTATAAGACTGTATAAGATATAAAGAAGAGACTATATAACCGCGACATCGACGAGTCTATAGGACACACCAAATGGGATTAGGAACACTTAAACAGCGAGAAAGGAAGCAGACACACAAACACGAAGAAATGAAAATTTCATGAAACGAATGAAGTTTTAAATAACATTACAAGGAAAAATATTCATTCTCTCTTCACCATTGTTAACTATAAAACGAACTTATAGGTATCAAGCGACACTTTAGTGTTATTCTTGTGTAATTTGCTTGCATGCAAATGTTTTACAATGAAGCCTGGAGATGAGATATCCGCTCATATCAACATTTCATGAAACCGTCCACATACGTTAAACCCCAGGCCATGGTCATTATACTAGAAAATTAACCAAGAAATTATCAAATAAACAGGTAAATAAATAAGAGGGTTAATAAATAAACCAAAGAAAAGAAGCTGGTACCTGGTGAAAAAAAAAAAACGGAGCATAGAAGGGTGGGAGAAGGCGGGGCTACGATAGGTTAAGGATAACCCGTCAAAAATCTTAAGGCGTCCCCTGATGATGTCACAGTGACAAAAGAATTATAGTTAATAGGATCAAGGAAATCCCCAGATGGCGCGGTTAAGTAAGTAGGGCGACCCGCACCTCACGTAAATTGGATCTAATCCTTGGCAATCATTGTGGGGTCACAATGCAAAGCGAATCCCATCCATTAACTAAGCTCTCTTTAATGACGCATGACGGCGAGAGAGAGAGAGAGAGAGAGAGAGAGAGAGAGAGAGAGAGAGAGAGAGTTTGACCAGCAGATGGATTCAAGGCTACAACTGATTTAAGGATCCTAGAAATATATTCAAAATCAAAAAAAATGCATATGAGACTTGATAAATTTTATTTTTATTCATCTCATTGTACGTAACAAGAGTTCAAGTCATGTCAACTGCCTAAATTTATATTCAGGAAGTTAACCACGATGATATTTCTTATACATAAATTTGCTCATTGCTATCATTAGGCTAAAATACTAGGCCCAACGTATAGTCTGTAAACTCAAAATACAAAGATTGACAACTAAAAATATATTTCTAAAAATCGCTACTAAGTTCCTCTCAGGTAAAAATAGTTACATATTTATCTGTGTGAGCACATGTCAATTTCTGTCTTCAGATATGATAGATCAAAATTTGGTATTTCCAACTTCCTTGTCATATTGCAAAAATATCACACGTCTTACTTATCAATACTTTCCAAATATCGAGGCACCATTCTACTGAAAATACAAGATCTTGTTCAATAAAAGTAAAGTTTAAAAATATTATTGGCTAATATGAAACATCCCTCCAAACAAATGAACCAATGTGGAAGACATTTTATATGCCTTTGCTTGATTCTAATTCCCAAACTAATGACAACAATCAACTGAAAAACTAGAGGGGGCCCTCAATAGATCGCTGATCTCCGCCACGGCAGCTTAATGCTCGACCTTGACCTTTGACCAAGGACTTTCAAAATTCAAGCACTTCCACGTCTCAACATAACAATCCCTGAACGTTTCACTACTCTATGAGCAAAATTGCGACCAGGAAGTTGTTCACACACAAACGGACAAACGGGGGCGAAAACTTAAATCTCCTCCCAACTTAGTTGTCGGAAGTAATAATACTTAAAATTGGAGGGCAAGGCTATAAAATGCTTCTGAATGTTTTAATGTAGCATAAGGTAGTACAGAGCTGCAATAATATAAAAGTAGTAAATTATTAACCTTTAAGAAAATTTCATGGAATAAAAAACTTTATACTTATTACTTGTCAACTGAAGTGTACTTCACAAAATAATAAGTAGTTAGATTTTTCCAGGTGAAAATATCACCCTTCAATTGCCAATAAAAGGACTATAACATGATGTTATGAATGATTTTCACCATTTGTCTTCGTTGGGAATATAAAGGCTATTCTACTGTCACCTTAGGGTCTAATAAAACTAAAATAATGGTTTCCAGAAGCATCACCTTCATGTTAAAAAAGAAAAGTTTCAGTGGATAATGATAATTTGCTTTTACAAAAAAAAAAAAAAAAAAAAAAAAAAAAAAAAAGTTTAGTCAAATTAGAAAGGAAGCAAATTTCCGAGTTTGCTTTCAAAAACTCCTAAAAATAAATTAAATATTTAAAGACGCTGATCATACCTACAAACAGCGTATGATGTATTCAATAATTTCAAGCCGCAATTACTTAATATTAAATTTAATTTACAAGAGTAACAACTTACACTCAAAAGTGGATCATATATAAGTGATATACAGTAAGTGCATGAACCCTAGCTAAGACCTGAAGCCATATCTTTGGATTCAGAAGTGACCTTAATTTATCCATTAACTCATCAGAGATAATACAAACTACTAAGCACATTTCTGTCGAATTAGATTATTTGTTCTTGAAACCAAAATCAACCCATATCCATGCTAAGTGACTACTTATGGCAAAAACCATATCAAATAGATACTTATTACAAACTATCTTTCTATCATGGCAGGAATCTTATAGGAATATCAACAAGAATATCAACAACATAATCAACATCAGATTATTTCTTTCTTAACTTGCTATCCATTATATAGAAGATATAAACATATGCATACACACATGCATGTATACATACATATATGAAACATCTGTATACATGTATACAGCATATATATATATATATATATATATATATATATATATATATATATACATACACACATGCACATATACATACACACATATATATATATATATATATATATATATATATATATATATACATACACACATGCATATATACATACATAAATAACACATCTGTATACATGTATACAGCATATATATATATATATATATATATATATATTATATATATATATATAATACATATATATATTGAGTGGGGATACCTTAACGTGATGAAAGGTTTGTGTATCGCCATGATCAGCAAAGCTTTACTAATCAGGGCCACCCGTACCGAGTTGGTAAACGTGGTGATGTAAATGTCCAAACCTTAGTAGCCTTTGTCCTGCAGTGGACTAAAAGCGGCTTCATTTGTTGTTGTTGTTGTTGATATATGAATAACATTATACCTTTTTCCACTACGGGGACGCAAAACCCCGAATTCGTCATAAATATATACAGAGACGAAATATACTTTTATCTCTCTTGATGATTGAAATGATGAGACATAGTCTCTCTCTCCATCGAACTCTTTAGTCATAGATTTGGATCCACTCTAGAGCTGATGCAGTTATTAAGGTATAATTTCCTTTGGATGAAAGTTATTCAGCAAGTAGAGGGAATTAATTCAATATCACCAGTGATTTGTGGCTTTG
>NC_090732.1:17030263-17047763 GCF_036898095.1 Palaemon carinicauda
AAAAAAGTTTAAAAATATTATTGGCTAATATGAAACATCCCTTCAACCAAATGAACCAATGTGGAAAACATTTTATAGGGCTTGCTTGGTTCTAATGTCGAAACTAATGACAACAATCAACAGAAAATCTAGAGTGGCCCTCAATATATCGCTGATCTCCGCCACGGCAGCTTAATGCTCGACCTTGGCCTTTGACCTAGGACTTTCCAAAGTCAAGCACTTCCACGTCTTAACATAACAATCCCTGAACGTTTCACTACTCTATGAGCAAAATTGCGACCAGGAAGTTGTTCACACACAAACGGACAAACGGGGTCGAAAACTTAAATCTCCTCCCAACTTAGTTGTCGGAAGTAATAATACTTAAAATTGAAGGCAAGGCTATAAAATGCTTCTGAATGTTTTAATGTAGCATAAGGTAGTACAGAGCTGCAATAATATGAAGTAGTATAACATTAACCTTTAAGAAAATTTCATGGAATAAAAAACTTTATATTTATTACTTGTCAAATGAAGTGTACTTCACAAAATAATAAGTAGTTAGATTTTCCAGGTGAAAATATCACCCTTCAATTGCCAATAAAAGACTATAACATGATGTTATGAATGATTTTCACCATTTGTCTTCATTGGGATTATAAAGGCTAGTCTACTGTCACCTTAGGGTCTAATAAAACTAAAATACTGGTTTCCAGAAACATCAGCTTCATGTGAAAAATTAAAAGTTTCAATGGATGGTGATAATTTGTTTAGAAAAAAAGTCTAGTCAAATTAGAAATGAAGCAAATTTCCGAGTTTGCTTTCAAAACACCTAAAATAAATTAAATATTTAAAAGACGCTGATCATACCTACAAACAGCGTCTGATATATTAAAAAAATATCAAGCCGCGATTACTTAATATTAAATTTAATGTACAAGAGTAATAACTTACACTCAAAAGTGGATCATACATAAGTGATATAAGTGCATGAACCCTAGCTAAGACCTGAACCCATATCTTTGGATACAGAAGTGATCTTAATTTATCCATTAACTCATGAGATACTACAAACTACTAAGCACATTTCTATCGAATTACATTATTTGTTCTTGAAACCAAAATCAATTCATATCCATGCTAAGCGACTACTTATGACAAAACCATATCAAGTAGATACTTATTACAAACTTTTATTTCTATCATGGCAGGAATCTTATAGGAATATCAACAACATAATCAAACATCAGATTATTTCTTTCTTAACTAGCTATCCATTACATAGAAGATATATACATATGCATACACACATGGATATATATATACATAAACGACACATCTGTATACATGTATAAAGCATATATATATATATATATATATATACATGCATATGTACATACATAAATAACACATCTGTATACTTGTATACAGCAAATATATATATATATATATACATATATATATATATACATATATATATATATATATATATATACTAATTTTGAGTGGGAATACCTTAACGTGATGAAAGGCTCGTGTATCGCCATGATCAGCAAAGCTTTACTAATCAGGGCCACCCATACCAGGTTGGTAAGAATGGTGATGAAAATGTCCAAACCTTAGTAGCCTTTGTCCTGCAGTGGACTAAAAGCAGCTTAATTTATTGTTTTTGTTGATATATGAATAACATCATATCTTTTTCACTACGGGGACGCAAAACCCCGAATTCGTTATAAATATATAGAGACGAAATATACTTTCATCTCTCTTGATAATTGAAATGATGAGACATTGTTTCTCTCTCCATCGAACTCTTTAGTCATAGATTTGGATCCAGTCTAGAGCTGATGCAGTTATTAAGGTATAATATTCCTTTGGATGAAACTTATTCAGTACGTAGAGTGAATTAATTCAATGTTACCAGTGATTTGTGGCTTTGTATTTGAAAGTATAAAGTAATACAGACCGAGTGTCAAAAAACCACACACTAGTCCACTGCAGGACAATGAACTCGGAGAGAGAGAGAGAGAGAGAGAGAGAGAGGAGAGAGAGAGAGAGAAGGGGGGGGCCTAACGAAATTTAGGTCTCCTATAATCCTATAATGAGAGAGAGAGAGAGAGAGAGAGAGAGAGAGAGAGAGAGAAAGAGAGAGAGAGAGACTGACTCTATTGTGGGCAGGACTTAACTTCAACAAAGCAATACCTTCACGGTCCGCCATCTATACGAGTTAACCATTAACACTCGACAAGATAATTACAGATTAATCAGCATCTAAGTCTTATGAAACACAGAAACGCAAGATATGGCGCCACACACTCGGTCCTTCAAGCAAAAAACAGACACGAGTTACACAAGTCAGATTTTATTATGAGGAACGAAACACAAGATATCGTCAATCTTATCCAAACAGAACCAAAATAAATGCTTGCCCCTGGCGGGGCGTTAGCTAACCTTCGATCATATAAACTTATTGGTTACTTTTCCTTCAGCACTGCTGGCGACATTAGTAGTGTATAAATTACCGATGCTAAGCACAAAAAGGCTAAATGTAAGTGGGCGTGGCGCCTGATATGCTTATACATGGCTGACATCGAAGAGAATTGGAGATTTCGTTTTACGAGTGTGTTTGAATATTGAATTGGCATAAACGATGATTGATGTTAACTAAATGGAGTGAGGAACCTTAACGATGAAAACATAAATATTAAAAAAAGGACTTCTCACGTTTATCTCTTTCATAATTTTTAGACAAGAGATACAAAATGTAGGAATCCAGCAAAAGTAATTTTTACGAGGAAACTCTACGGAACATGATCGCCAATCTACAGTCACTCTTTAACATGATAAAAGACTTCGGGCTAGCCAAAAAGCACTATTCCCTTCCTCATAAACCTTCACCCACCCCTTCCCCTTCTATAAATCCCCTTCTTCTTCCTTCAAGGAATAAACCAAGGCCTGTGTAATCTCGGCCACAATTAAACGTACACTAGGTATGGCTGGACATAAAAGCTTGAACAGGAATGTTTATTTTCTTTGTTGTTAGAGGCGGCATATCAGATTACGTGGGCCTGGGTGGTCCAGGAGCCGATTCTTACCACATCTTGAACATAGATACACGAACAGAGATGGCTACATGACAACATGCCTATAAAGGACAACACAGACTTCATGGAGATACAGACACTAACCAGCCACCCCTCAAACCCCTTTAAAATTATGTTCAAGTTACATAAATGCAATTTTGATGAAATAGAAGAAATATGAATGACGGGACCTAAAATAAGACGAAATCAGAGAGAGAGAGAGAGAGAGAGAGAGAGAGAGAGAGAGAGAGAGATTCATATTAGTAGCAGAAAATGTGATAAGTATCTGGTCTAAGCCCCTCCCCTTAATTAATTAGGCTAAGTAATCTTTAGGGGTCTGTCTGTCTCTCTGTTTGTCTGTCTGTCTGTCTGTATATATATATATATATATATATATACACACACAACAATTGTCGACTAAAAACCTGGCTATATGAGTCACTACTTTTGTCCACAGTTACTTCCTTCGACAGTTTGTGGGCCCTGATAGGGACCACTTGCTTGGAGAGAGAGAGAGAGAGAGAGAGAGAGAGAGAGAGAGAGCTTCTCCCTCTCTCTCTCTCTCTCTCTCTCTCTCTCTCTCTAACCGACAATTGTAGACTAAAAACCAGGTATATGACTCACTTCTTTCGTCCACAGTTCCTTTCTTCGACAGTTTGTGGGCCATGATAGGCACCACTGAGAGAGAGAGAGAGAGAGAGAGAGAGAGAGAGAGATTGACATATCTATGCAAAATCGTAATTCAAGCCAGATCCAAATAAGCCCTGGCAATGTTGCTAATTGCACAGGAGCCCAGTAGCTACTTGAAGTCTCTTTATCCGTGTGCGTGTGGTTGAGTGCCTTAAAGGGAACGCAATGTCGAGATTGGCATCTCATTAACAGAGAACATCCGATTTACTTAATTTATGAGACCATATATCATGCAAATTTACCCTACGGCAATGTAACGAGTCAGATATTGCAAATTTAAATAACTCAAAATTACGAGTTTGGTCGTGGTCCCCCTATCCACTCTCTCTATTTCACACACACACACACACACACACACACATATATATATATATATATATATGTATGTATGTATAGTCATCTACACCGATTATCGCATGGAGCCTAAGTTACATTTCACCAGTCGTCTCTATTTTTTGCTTTTAAGTCAATATTTCTCCATTCATCACCTTCTACTTCACACTTCCTCAGCCATGTATGTATGTATGTATGTATGTATTATATATATATATATATAATATATATAATATATATAATATATATATATATATATATATATGCTTTCACATACGTATCATATAATTTCCCATATGTATAATATATTATCATGAAAACAACTAGATAAACCCATATGTTTGATATTTTTGTCAGAATTAATCCTTCATATAGTAAAAGGTAAAATCAAAAGAAAAAATATAAAGAGAAAAGTGGCAGTGATTTACATATTAAGGCTGCATAATATACTAATTAAATTGCTCCTGAGTATATTATTTCATATAATTTCAAAGTAGAGAGAGAGAGAGAGAGAGAGAGAGAGAGAGAGAGAGATTAAAATCCTCTAATCAATAAAAACCTTCCATATTCATTGCAATCATAAAAAATGTCACTAGATAATTTCAAATATTAGTAGCTGCAATGATGATGATGCAAATATAAACAACAAAATAATAGTACAAGTGATGATTACGTTGATTATATAAGTAACAAATAAGAACCAAAATTACAACTAAAAGAGAAAAACACAAATTAAAAAGTAAATGAAATGGATGGTGGGATTGAGTGATGTTTGAGCCAACCTCTTAATTCCCCTGGCTTGGGGGAGATGTGTTTACATTCATTAATGTTTACGACGACACTGCATTAACCATGTACACAAATGGACGAGAGAGAGAGAGAGAGAGAGAGAGAGAGAGAGAGAAAATGTGCTATACCAGAAAACAATTGGCCATCAATATTAATAGTTTGTTTAATATATACATACATATATATATACATATATATATATATATATATATATACATATATATATATATATATATAGAGAGAGAGAGAGAGAGAGAGAGAGAGAGAAAATGTGCTATACCAGAAAACAATTGGTCATCAATATAATAGTTTGTTTAATATATACATACAGTATATATATATATATAAATTTACATATATATATATATATATATATAGAGAGAGAGAGAGAGAGAGAGAGAGAGAGAGACTGTGCTATACCAGGAAACAATAGGTAATCAATATCTATCGTTTGTTTACTATAATGTATTCATGCAAAAAGAGATACACACAAACAATGAACCACGTAGCTAATCAATTACTGTTTTTGTTTCGGGAATAATTATAAACACTCAACCATCAGTAAACACTAATGTTAATGAACGTACATTAAACAATACAAATCTTTGCATTGATATATGAATAAGATATTAGCACTTGTTTATAAAAAAGTTAAGAGTTTGCCATATTCATTTCGCTATTCTAATTGAGATGGGACATGATGTTGACTTGAATTCTGGATTTTGCTATTTCATTTAAATTTCTAATTAATTTTAATTTCAATTTTAATTTAATTAAGTATTCTCATCGTTTCCTCAATTTTGTTTTCGTTGTAAGTAGTCAATTGTGTGTACACAATCATTGCACATTCCGATACATACACACGCGCATATATATATATATATATATGTATATATATATATATTTATATATATATCTATATACATATATATATATATATATATGTGTGTGTATATATATATATATATAAATATATATATATATATATATATGTATATATATATATTTATATATATATATCTATATACATATATATATATATATATATATGTGTGTGTATATATATATATATATATAAATATATATATATATATATATATAAATATATATATATATATATATAAATATATATATATATATATATATATAAATATATATATATATATATGTATATATATATGTATGCATGTATATATACACACATAAATATACATATATAATCCATATATACATATACATATATATACATATCATAAATATATATATATATATATATATACACAGTATATACATACATATATATAATAATTACATATATATAATTATATATATAGATAGATAGATAGATAGATAGATAGATAGATAACAAAAACTGTCGTTTTTAGTCCACTGCAAGACTAATACCTCAGACTTGTCTTTATTCATGCCTGAGGTTTGGCTAGCTTCATCACCACTATTGGTCATGGGACATCTTCGTCTGATCGGTCACAGCAAACCAACCTAGTATGGAGGGCCCTGACTAGTACAACTTTCTCCATGTTAAAGTATCCCTACGGAGAAAGGGATATATATTAATATAATATATATATATATGCATATATATACACATATATATATATATATATATGCATATATATATACACACACACACATATATATATATATATACACACACACATATATATATATATATATATATACACACACACGTGTCCATGTGTAAGAATGTGTGTAGGAATATGTAATAGTTAAAGATATTATTACAGACACCTTTGTAATTGACAATAATTATGAGACAATAAACAACTATTGGAAGTGTGCTCATTAATGCAAAACTTGATGTGTATGTATAGGAATTTTCATAATATACCTCAACCAAAGATGAGATTAACTTATAGTTACATACATTAAACCCAGAAAAGGAAATTTCATGAAAGACATTTATGTAATATAACTGAAGCTTTCGTTTAAAATCTCAAACCTAACAGTAGTGCCATAGCCTCAGTACCATGGACTTTCGCTGTCTTGGGTTAGAATTCTCTTGCTTGAGGGTACACTCGGGCACACCATTCTATCGGATGTCTCTTCTTGTTTTGTTAAAGTGTTTATATTTTATATAGGAAACATTTATTTTAATGTTGTTACTCTTCTTAAAATATTTCATTTTTCTTGTTTCCTTTCTTCATTGGGGTATTTTCCCTGTTGGGGTCCCCGGGCTTATAGCATCCTGCTTTTCCAACTAGGGTTGTAGCTTAGCAAGTAAAAATAATAATAATAGTAATAATAATAATAATAATAATAATTATTATTATTACTATTATTATTATAATATGCTGGAGGGCTTATCACGAGTCAAAATATTTTGAGTTTTAATAGATGAAACAAATTCTTTTTATTCGTGAAACGTATTGTAAGTCATAAATAAATAGTTTAATAACAGCTGTTCTTCATCAACACTATCGATGAACTTTCACATAGATCTAGTAAAAACGGAGAAAGCGGAGAAAAATTAGCAAGGACAGCAAAACCTTTCGCCATTACCAAAATCGAAAAATAATTGTCTCTTCTAAGTAGAAAAAACAGCGCGGCGTAAAGGCAAGAACAACACCGAGATCCCCTTTCTTCTTTCCTTACAGTATTGCAAAAAGAATCGATATATCACATCCATTGAAAACTCTGCCGTGACCGCCCATACAAACAGGGTATAAGGAAGAATAAGATCCAGCCCATGCCAGGAACTCATCGCCATATCCTTCTCGGAAGGTCGATATTACCGAGACGTTCGTTAAGATCTTCGGTCTTAAAGAACGACGTGGGATAACTCTATGTTGACCAAGGTGTCGTAAAGAAAGTATATTGATAGATCTGGAAATATGGGTAATAAACGCCAAAGCGATTAGGGCTGAAAATCAGAGCAATAAAGTACAGGGCACTAGACTTTATTAAATCATTTTGGCTTCCAGCCTGATCGCCATCATCTGAAAGAAATATATCAAGATGGGGCTCCCCGTCGTCGAAGATAGAGGCGGAAACCTTCACCATCAGTCAATATCAGATAGAACATAAGAATAACTAAAGGACTCAGTTTCATTTATTTCAAGCCTATCAATACAAATCCCCGAAGATGAGATCTACGGGCTGTGGGTTGTGCCAGTTCATTTCTCCAACTTTTCTTACTACCCTTCATTAATCAGATTCACAGATGGTGAGAAAACAAATTATTTGAACCACAACACCAAAAAAAAAAGAAAACATTGGATGTAAATTTTATATATAAACACACACACACACAGATATATACACACACACACACATATATATATATATATATATATATATATCGCGTTTAAGGGGGAGAGGGGAGTAATTATATCATGGCGACGGAAAACACACTTCTACAACTTACCGAACCAGCAGGATGTAAGGAAAGAGGGAGGGGTGAGAAGGGTTGAATCTGCGTGTTTTTTTTTTTGTTTTTTTTTGACGGTTCGGGTACACTAGTGCATATGTATGTCTGTCTGTTTGTGTCTGTATGTATCTGAACATGCACATTTAATTCAAACTGAGTCAACTAGTAGGCGGTAGGCCTGGAATATTAAATAGGATTCGCATGTCGAAATACTCGGGCACAAGCGCGCATTGCTGTACGTGCATGAGTGTTAGGACAAGCAAATCGGGTAGCATTCTCTGGCCTACCGCCCACCAGTTGACCCATATGAATGCGAGTATCAGTATTTTTGGTAGTTTTACTTTCCTAAGAATACTCTGTGTACACACACACACACACACACATATATATATATATATATATATCACATACATATTCCCTTTCTGAGTGGGGATACCTTAACGTGGTGCAAAAGGTTGGTGTATCGCCATGATCAGCAAACCTACACTATACACGGCCACCCGCATTAGGTTGGTTTGCTGTGGGCGATGATAAAAAAAATGTCTCCCACCATCACCAATCCGCATATGGCCAGCGTAGTGATGAAAATTGGCCAAACCCCAAATATGTCTCAAGAATTTGTCATTCCGTGGACTAGAAATGGCTACATTTGTTGATGTTGTTGTTGTTGACATATACATCTAGATATATCTTGGAAAATGAAATATTTCTAGCAAATATTTTTTCAATGCTATTTCGTTTCCCTTACTGAGGTGGTTCCTTAGACGAGAATTAAACACACATTAGTCACATCAACATTTACATGTAAAACTGCTACATTATGAATAAGCCGACTCATATCTCTACACAAAACCTCATTAGTAGGGAATTAAAATCCTATACTTTTTTTTATTCTACACACAGTCTTTTGCTTCCTGTATACATATGTGCTGGATGTAATGAACATGGACACAAAATTATTTTAAAGAAATGTCCGTTAAGTGATATTTTCTTCCATTCATATTTCCTTTATCACTTTCGCCTAAAGAGATTAACATTTGAAATTTAAGAGTTCATAGGTCCCTTATTTTATGGTATTTCCTATATCAATATCAAACAAACAATTTTTCGTTTAGGCCTAAGGTGTAGAAAACATGCCTAAATGAATTGAATCTATGACTTTTGTGCTAAAACATTGTTAAGGCAACTTCCTCCTATTTAGTAACTTCTTTTCTTGTCAATTTTTACATAAAATGAGAATTTTAATATACTTTACTGGCTTAAGTAACCAACTACACATGAAGTCATATCTCATTTATAAAAAATAAAAAAAATTACAGCGTTAGTAAGTCACCAAAAAGTTTACATATGATGGTTGAATTCTTGCATTTTCCGAAACGGATAGTCTGGAATACATACTCTATATGAGAGAGAGAGAGGAGAGAGAGAGAGAGAGAGAGAGAGAGAGAGAGAGAGAGAGAGAGAGAGAGAGAGAGAGCATTAGGTAAGTTGTAAATATTTGTGTGATGATCATGAGTAACTTCAAAGCTTTGCATACAAATATAGCAGCATTCGGAAAGCTCAAATAGCACATTCCTACTTCCAAACTATTTGCAATTAATAAAAATAATATGAATAGGTAAAAGTAAATTCAGATTCAGAGACTTGGGTTGTGAATGTACATGCACCTGAATATACTTTCATAATATCTAATATTAAATGTAAGGGAATATTTATATTATAATTGTTGTTGTTGTTTTTGTTTTGTTGTTGTTAAAAGGATGAAATTTACAAGCTTAATGAGTGAAGCTCTTAAAAAAAATTGTAAGACATTACGAAAATTTAAAATGTTATGCGTATATTTTTTTTTCTTTTTTTTTAGGGGGCATGAAACCCTATCTAAAATTCTATATATCGCTATTCATTTCTTCTTTTTTTAGGAAAGGGGAAGTTTGTTTTCACCTGCTCTGTATATTTAAAAACTGGACAGGCTAATTTGAAAAAAAAAATAATACTAGATGAATAAATAAATAAATAGAAATTTTTAGTTTTAGTTAAAAAGTCGTCATCCTATCAAAAACTGCTGTTTCCTCCGATCCATAAGAATATGCAAGTAGGAAATCTTGGGTTCCATGGGCAAGCAGTATTTTTATTTTGCAGTAACTTCGTTGCTCTCTATTCCAGAAACATTCACACAAAAAGCGATATGTATTCATGACTGAAAAATCACTGAAAACGGATATGAAACAAAAAACCCTGCTGTTTTCTGGCTGATTACTGACTGCAACCTTAGCAGGAATCGGAGCAAGGAATCAAACCAAATGTAAATGTCAGCGTTCTTTTTTTTCTTTTTACCGGTATGGGTTTATTCGTTCATTGACTTACAGTCATCTCATACAAATGAGGTGAAAGTTAGGTGATTACACGCACATGATAGCGCCAAAAGGGCATGAAAATTATTATCGGTAAGTATTCGGGTGTGGTGCTCGGAATGCATAATGAAAACAACAACATTTAACAGTTGCATGATGTATCACCGATACATTCATTTATATGCACGTACGTCTAAAACATCTTATCTCACCTGGATACCATAATAATGTACACACACACACATTATATATATATATATATATATATATATATATATATATATATATATATATATATATATATATATATATATATATATATATAATACATACACACAGTATATATATAACTAAGTAAAGATATATAATTCACACCTTGGAATACTTCCTACACAATGGTATTCACGCAGTGGGAATTATCAGTATTCCAAATAATACATTTAAACGGTGGCATATGAGTGAAATTAGACCAAATCTCCTCAACTAATAAGAGATATCCTGATTTATCACATTCGGTCGAATTCAAGCCCTGTATTAGATCTGCAACTCGAAGCTATATATTCTATAGTCAATTCTTTTTAGTGAGGCAGATTTGCACCGACTCGTAGGGGTGCCGTTTTAGCTCGGAGAAGTTTCCTGATCGCTGATTGGTTGGATAAAATAATTCTAACAAATCAGATAGATGGAAACTTTTCCGAGCTAAAAGGGCACCGCTGGAGTCAGTGCAAATGTCTCTCATTAAAAAAAAATTGGATATAGAGTAGATTATCAGAGATTTTATACCTGATTTTGTTACCTCCGCCAACGAAGTTAGAAGGGGGTTATGGTTTCGCCCCCGTTTGGATGTGTTTGTGAACAGCTTCCTGGCAACAATTTTAATCGTAGAGTAATAAAACTTGCAGCGATTAAATCTTATGAAAAAGCTGGAAATGATTAAATTTTGGAAGGTCAAAATCAAAGGTCAAGGTCACGGTAAAGCAAAAAGTCCAATTCACGTATTCACCCAAAAGTTTGGACATCGTTGTCACAGACTTCAAACTTGGTTCATATTTGATTGTATGAAAATTCACGCCAATTAATATATGTTAAGGTCAAAGGTTAAGGTCAATAACGAGCTAAAGGTCGAGAAATAAGCTGCCGCGGCGGAGATCTGCGCTTTACTGAGTGCCCCTTTAGTTTATTTAAGTTCTATGACAAATATCTAATTAATATCGACAACCCGATGTTTTCATACTTTTTAAGTATTAAGCTACAGGTAACCCGATAATATAGCCTTACCTATAACAAAAATCTTAAATATGTCAAGCATAAAGCAACAAGTTAGCCTTTAACGTCAGATTAGGCCTAATATTTATATGAATGTCTTGTATCAAGCTGAAACAAGTCATTGATACAGGCTAGTATACAGTACCGAACATTTTTTACCGTTTCAAGTATCTAGCTACAAGTTTGAAAGTTTAAGGGCCGCTCATGAATGGCAGAGGCAAGGGACAGTGATAGTGCCCTATCACGCAGGACAATATCCAAGAGACTGATCATATGCACATATGATCAGCGCCTAAGTCCTCTCCACCCAAGCTAGGACCAAGGAGGGTCAGACAATGGCTGCTGATGGCTCATCAGATAAGCCTATAGGCTACCTTAAACTCCGTATCCTTAGCTCACAAGGACGATGAAGTTGCATCAACCAAAGGAACTATCGAGTATGAGCGGGATTCGAACCCCTGTCTGGCGACCACCAAGCAAGTACGTTATGAACAGGCCGCCACAACCCTTAATTGTCCACTTCACTATAACGGACATTTTTATTCCTTGAAGGATTTAGCTAAAAGTAACCCTATAATGCCGACATTTTTTTACATAAGAATACCAAGTTAGAAATAACCCATTCATTTTAACTCCACTTTTTTAACTTTCTTTTTATATAAATGACAAGTATCACGCTGTAAATAACCCATTGCTGTAGACTTTACTATACTTGACATTTTTATACTTTCAAGTTTCTAGCTACTTAATAACGTCGTCTTCAACCGAAATAAAATCTTTATACTTTCAAGTATCAAGCTAAAGTAACATACCGATATCAACTTCATTATTCCTGACAGTTTTATGACTTCAAATATCTATCTAAATGTAACCCAATAATGTCTAGTTCACTATAACTGACAGTATTATCATTCAAAATATCTCACTACAAATAAACCATTAAATCTGAATTAATTATACTTGACATTTCATGGATTTTGAAATACGTAGAACAGTTGGGGATGGTGAAAGATTGGACTGGATTGGCAATAGGAAATTAGCTGACCTAGAGTATGCTAATGACGTTGTCCTTATTAACAGAACACGCCAATATTGGCAATGATTGCTTACCAGAATGCATGAAATATCGCTGGAGCTTTGCTTCAAGATAAATAATAGAATGACGGAGATGATGAGAACGAAATATGCAATGGAAGATGAAATATTTTTGGGAGGAAGGATTAATGAGGTAGAATCACATAAATATTTAGGAACTATAATCCCTAATACAGGGTCTTTAGAACTGGAGTTTAATGAAAGATTGAAAAAAGCAAATCAGACAATGGCTAGGTTAAGTAAAATTTTAAACCAAATCACCTGAAATTACATATAAAAATAAGGATATATATCAGTTTAGAGAGATCTGTTACCGTATGGACACGAATCATTGTTTGACAAGGAAACAATCTCCAACAGATCTAGCAGATTTGAGAACAAAGCCCCCCTAAGAATATTAAGAGCTGAATAGCAGGACATGATTAGAAACGAAACTATAAGAGAGATTACTCGCATGCCATACGTGGATGAGATCATGGTAAGGGGTAGATTGACATCTGTTTAGATATGCTCTTCGCACTTCCCAAGAGAGATAAGTTCACCAAACTTTCAACTGAGCTCCATAAGGCACTAGAAGAGTTGGAACACCCAGGCCTACATGACTGAGGACTATGAAGCGTGAAGTAGATGATGATTAATGGAGTAGTATTCATTTAGGACCTCAAGATAGAGACGACTGGCGAAATCTAACCCTGGCCCTTAGCGTCAACAGGCGTAGAAGATGACGACGATGACATTTTTATAACCGTTAAGTATCAAGCTATAAGTAACCCACCGACATCGACTTTGCTATACCTGAAATTTATAGACTTCAAGTATCAAGGTACATATAGCCCATTAAAGCCAACTACACTATAACTGACATTTTAAAACAATAATATCACCTTCACAATCTTTACATTTTTATACTTCCACACATCTTTACTTTCAAATAATTGAAATTTTCATATTTTCGAGTATCTAAGCCACAAGTAACCCTTTGATATTAACTTCACCATACTTCACACTCATACATTTCCATGTATGCATCTACAAGAGACCCAATTGTATTAACTTCATTATTCAAATATATATTTCTATACTTTCAAATTTAAATTACAATTACCCTAAGAACGTCGACTTTACTATAATTGACATTTTTATGCTTTCAAGTATCAGAATAGAAGTTACCCATTAATATCAACGTACCTATACCTGAGAATTTTATGACTCAAGTATCAAGAGATAAGTAACCCATTAATGTAAATTGTATTTAAATATGTTATATCTTTTGCATGAACAATAACGATAATCTTTAATAAATTGTTCCCGAAAATTTAGCTAAACCAATCTAATGTCATCTCTATTTTTAATAAAACATCCGAAACCAGTTAAATTCAATTTTACAAACTTCAAAATCTCAATTCTCAGAAATGCAAAACTTCGGTTTGCTTACATGGATAAGGCGGGCAACCTTCTAATTCGGTACCCAAAAGAACTCGAGCAAATCTAGGTCATCCATCTAATACTGTCCAAACATTCCTTAGAACCTCTGGCACGTAATCTCAACATTCCAAACATCTTTTACCGCTAACCGAATTACAGCTTTCCATACAAGAAAAGCTCCTACCGGCAACCGCCGCCGGCGGCAACCTTCCAGAACATCCCTGTGTGTGGAACCCATTAGACGGGGTCCTCTTGCAACTCATTCACCCCATTGGAGATCACACCTCGCTAACAATAAAGACAAAACGACCCCCTCAAATCCAATGCAATCGTCGGAGCCCTTTCTCTCTCAATGTGTTCCTCTTTTTTTATTCCCGTGTATCCCCTCTTCCCGCTTTTGCATGACCGCTCGGTGAGAAAGAAGAAGAATGGCGGAAGGTAAAAGGGAGACGAAGAAAAACCCAATCCGTTCGGTTGCTCAGTTCTTACCCTAAACCCCCCTCTCCCCCCAATCCCCCGTCAGAATAATCCCTCATAGCCCCAGTTCCCTCCTTCCTTAGTGTCTTTTGACGGAATCAGCCAATCAAAACACTCGCTATGACCGAGGCAAAGGAGCGCCAAAGGATACCTTCCCAAAAAATCACGAGACACAAGGAGGAAGAACAGTTGAAAAGAGATCGAGAAAAAGGAAGTAGGAGATTACAGTAAGAATGAAGAGGAAGTAGAGGGAAGGAGACTCTGGCGGTGGGGCTAAGAAAGAATGGAGAGAAACGGAAGAAACTAAACACGGGGGGAAAAGGGTCAGGTAGAATACTCAAGCATTTCCTAAGAGATTAAAAAAAGCAGGAACATAAGTTTTCCATTTGAAAATTATTATGACAGTAAACAAGATGGAACGGGGATGACGGCTGGAAGATGTGGCAATGGAAAAATAGCAGATGGAAGGACAGACTTATATGATAAGTAATAACAAAAGTGGAAAGAGAGGGTTGATTGGATGGAAGGTCGGTAGATAGATAAAGTAAAGCACGGCAAAACATAGTAATGACAAATCAACCATGTTTCTATATTAAGTAATGTATGTCATCATAAAGATGAGAATGACAAATTGAGAAAACAACATTATTTATCGACTTTAAAATCTTAATAATACTATATATACTACATATCTTTAATCCCTTTATGTATATTATTTTTAAGGTACGAAAACCTCTCTCTCTCTCTCTCTCTCTCTCTCTCTCTCTCTCTCTCTCTCTCTCTCTCTCTCTCTCTCTCTCTCACATACACAAACAAACAGACCCACACACACATTGTATACACACACACACATATATATATATATATATATATATATATATATATATATATATATATATATATATATATATGTGTGTGTGTGTGTGTGTGTGTGTCGTGTGTGTGTTCGTACCTAGATTATCGTTTATAATCGTATTTACTAATTTTTGCTTAAAAAACTTAAATCAAGAACTCGTATGTATACATTGCAATCTTTAATCTCTACTATAACTATGTGCCACATAACAATCGTTCGGCTAAATAGCGGGTTACACAAGGAGAATGTGGTGTTTGCGTTATATATAGCCTGACATTATAATATCCGGTCAACTAAATTCTATCTCAAAATGAACAGAATTGCTGTCCAGCATGAAAACACATTATATATATATATATATATATATATATATATATATATATATATATATATATATATATGTGTGTGTGTGTGTGTGTGTGCGTACGTGTGTGTCAATTATAGCTTTGCTACTAATTCACACATTAAAGGTAAAAAAAATAAAAAAAAAAAATGAAGCAACCGAACCACAGGGATAGTACGCAAGTTACAAGGGTCCATGCTTGAAGCTCAACCTTTATATAATTCAAGCACAGTAACAACGTACCACGCTTTTGCACATCCATTTAGCCTCAGCAGACAGGAAGGCACGGCCCAACACAGAGCATAACAACTTAATGAACGGTATTCTGCGAGGAAAAATGTTATTTTAAATCACCCGCTATATGAACTGCAACGATCTAATGGCAAATAACCGAATGTAAAAAGCATGAAGTACTTTGCCATCTCGATTTATGACGAGTCAGCGATAAAAAGAGTAACATTCATTTCAAACCCAACGAGGATCAAAGGGTGAGAGACTAACACGTTGCTAAGAGTTGACGAGATATACCATTAGAATCGAGTGATTTCTAAAGTAATAAAACGTATCCGCTCATAAACCAAACTAGAATGGAAGCAACGGGAAAATGACCTCCGATCACTGTGCAGAGAGGTTCCCTTCACACACACTAAGCACTCACTCCTGTTATTAAATGAATTTGCAGAGTAAAATAACAATGCTTCGATATCTCATAAAAAAGAGGAAATTGGTGTATTTCGCGTTATGCATTTGCTTTTATACATGCTTGTAACTCTATGACCACCAGAAAGGTTACCTAAAACAATGCAATTGACGTAATTGATAATTTATTGAATTTGTACTTTCATGAAAAGCGACCTTCTGGCTGCCGGTACAAAGCATCAAAATTGTAAATTACATTGCAACGTCTTCAAGAAGATTCAAATTAATAATGAGTCCAAAATAAAACAATAGAGATATAGAATTAGCATTAATCATATGCAATTAGAAGAATTAAATCACACATACGAATTCCAATTAGACTTTATGACACTGACTTGGTAAAATTATAATTTTACTCGCCCGCCACTCACATACCCCCTATATAATAAGTTTCTCTCTCTCTCTCTCTCTCTCTCTCTCTCTCTCTCTCTCTCTCTCTCTCTCTCTCTCTCTCTCTCTCTCTCTCTACATATATATATATATATATATATATATATATATATATATATATATATATCACGCTCGGGAGGAAAGGGAGTAGTCATGCCCTAATAAGGGGCAGGTACCCCGAGAGGTACACTGGGAAACCACAAATTGCCAAATCAGCGGGTTGTAGTTAGGAAAGGGGGAAAGGATGGGAAGGTGTGTGTGTGTGTGTGTGTGTGTGTGTGTGTGTGTGTGTGTGTAAATATTTAGCCGTCATTT